>NC_067306.1:2538790-2838602 GCF_020740795.1 Apus apus | reverse complement strand
ACACCCCACCTACCCCCTCCACATCCCCCCTAACCCCTCCACATTCCCCAGACCCCGCTTACCCCCCCCACCTCCTCTGATCCCCACACCTCATCTGCGTGTCCCCCCCATCCCACTTTACTGCCACCCCCATCTCCACCTCCCCCCTAGTCCCCCCCCATCCCCACACCCAACTTCCCCCTCCACATCCCCCCTGCTTCCCCACATCCCACTTTTTCTCTCCCCCCCCAAACACCCGGGTGTCACCCCTGCCCCCCTGCTCAACAACCCCCCATCGAGGAGGGTCTCCAAGCCCCTCTAAACCCTTTTAACAGCCCCCCCTAAATCCACAACCCCCTAAGGGGGAAGCCCCCCATCCTGCTGCCCCCCACCTATGTAGATATTGCCCTTCTTCTTGTTGGGGTAGGAGAAGTCGTGCAGGTCCCACATCTCCCTCTGCAGCATGTAGTCTGTACCTGCAACGGGGGGGTGGGGGGTTCAGGGCCACTAAACCATGTCCTGGCATGGTGGTGTTGGGTTGATGGTTGGACTGGATGGTCTTTCCCAACCTTAAAGATTCTATGATTTTTCCAACCAAAATCATGGGAAGGTTTGGGTGGGAAGGGACCTTCATGATCATCTAGATCCACCCCCCTGCATGGGCAGGGACACCTCCCACCAGCCCAGGCTGCTCCAAGCCCCATCCAACCTGCCCTTCAACACTGCCAGGGATGGGGCAGCCACAGCTTCCCTGGGCAGCCTGGGCCAGGCTCTCCCCACCCTCACAGCCAAGAATTTCCTCCTCATGTCTCACCTCAATCTCCCTCTTCCAGTTTTCATCCATCCCCCTTGTCCTCTCCCTCCCTGCCGTTGTCCCAAGCCCCTCCCCAGCTTTCCTGGAGCCCCTTCAGGCCCTGGAAGGTGCTCTAAGGTCTCCCTGGAGCCTCCTCTTCTCCAGGCTGAACACCCCAACTCTCCCAGCCCGTCTCCAGAGCTGCTCCATCCCACCTCTACACTCTCCAACACTCACAAGACCCCCAAAGGAGGGGGCTGCAGCCCCTGGCACCCCCTCTAGCTCACACACCTTGCCAATTGTAGGCGCCGGGTGCCCCGAAGTAGATGATGTTGGCAGCAAAACCTGCACTGGTGCCCATCTGGCACATGCCGGTCTCGTCGGTGTCGGTGTTGGAGTTGCACATCTCGTTGTGGTAGGTCTGCCACTCGTCGCTCAGGTTGAGGCGCAGGTCGTTGCCCCTCACGTAGCACTTGCCCACCATCCGCCGCTGGTCCTCGTTGCCCGACCACAGCACCTTGGTGTAACGGTGGGCACAGGCCTGCAGGGACAGCCCAGCACCCATCTCAGCACCTGTGGTAGCCCCAAAAATGGTGTGTGTGGGGAGGGGACAGAGCCCTCCTCCTCCAGGCCACCCGTCCATGTGCTGCCTCTGCCCTGATGCTGTTGTCAGGGTGTGTGTATGTGACCTTAATGTCACAGCAGTGTCCTGGCTAGGATGGGCTATAGGGTAAGATACTGTCCTGCCACCTGAAGGCTCCCAAAAGCATCTGAGATGCTCCTACGAGCACCCAAGATGCTCCTGAGATGCTCCCAAGAGCATTCAAAATGCTCCTGAGAGCACCCGAGGTGCTCCTGAGATGTTCCTGAGACACTGAGAGCATCTGAGATGCTCCTGAGATGCTCCCAAGATGTTTCCGAGATCCTGAGAGCATCCAAAATGCTCCTGAGATGCTCCTGAGATGTTCCTGAGACACTGAGAGCATCTGAGATGCTCCTGAGAGCACCCAAGATGCTCCTGTGATGTTCCCAAGATCCTAAGAGCATCCAAAATGCGCCTCAGATGCTCCTGAGATGTTCCTGAGACACTGAGAGCATCCAAGATGCTCCCAAGATGTTCCCGAGATCCTGAGAGCATCCAAAATGCTCCTCAGATGCTCCCCTGATGCTTCTGAAAAGTTCCTGAGATACCGAGAACATCCAAGATGCTCCTACGATGCTCCTGAGTGCATCTGAGATGCTCCCGAGAGCTTCAGTCCACCCACACCACGACACCCTCCCAGAAGAGGGGTCAGTGCACCCAGTCACCCCACAGGTCTCTGCCCCAGGGGACGGGGAGGTGACAGGGAGGTGACAGGGAGGTGACAGGGAGGTGACAGGGGAGCTCCTGCAGCGCCTCCGCCTGCTGCCACCGCGCTGGGGACACGTGCAAGGCCCACGTGAAAGCACCAGCAGCTCCACGGGGCCCTTGCGCGGGCGTGCGAGGTGGCAGCTCACGTGTGCGTGCAAGGAATCGGTGTGGGGGGGGCACATGCAAAGAAGTGGGGAGGGGTGTGCAAAGAACTGGGGGGGGGTGCACTCACCAGCACCCTCCCGGCCGGCTGCCGCTGGCTGGCCACTGTCACCCCCAGCCACATGTCATCGATGATGGCCTTGTCTGGCTCACCTGGGTGAGGAAGAGACAGCGTGAGAGTCGGGGGTGTTCCCTTCCCCCCCCCCCCCCCGCCCGTGTTTTGGGGTGTTCTGGGGTGTTTCAGGGGTTCCCACATACTCTTCAGCTCGATGTCGAGGCGCTGGCAGTCCCTGGTGGCAGCGGTGAGGGGACAGGCGTAGACAGCCCCCGTCCGTGTGCCATTCACTGGCTCTGCATCTCGGGGGGCTCCCACCAGCAGCCTGGGGGGGGCAGAGAGAAAGGGGGGTGGGGGGGTGGGGTGGGGCAGAGTATTCACCCACCCCTCACGCCTTTATTTTGGGGGTGCAAAGCCAGGGGTGAGGGCAGCGGGGTGCGATGGTGGCCAAGAGGTGCTTGGTGGGGGGGGGGGGTGGGAGCTGCTTCCCTGGAGTGTGTCACCCCTCGGCACCCTTAAGTGATGGGGGGCAGGGAAACCCCCCCCCCCAAACCCAGAGTGAGATTGGGGAGGGGGGCTCCCCTTGGGAAGTGGGGTGCACAAGCATGGTGGAGGGTCACAAAGGGAGAGACACCCCCTCCGGGGGGGGGGGGATGCACACACAGACACGCTCCTTGCAGGACCTGATCCCAACCTCACAGCTGAGCCCCCCTGGGTTGGGGGGGCAGCGTGTGTGTCTGTGCGTGTGTGTGTGTGGGGGGGGGGTCAGGCTGACACCTCCAAACCTGGCACAGGGGGTCGGGCAAGCAGGGAATGGCTCGGCAGGATCCAGCAGCCGCCGGCACCGGGTCCCCCCCCCCCCGCCCCCCCCCATCCCGGGCTGTGTAAACACCCTCCGTGGCGGGGCCAACCTTTGAGCCGGCGGCGGGGCCGGGGCCTCTGCAGCACAGCTGTGGTCTGTCCGGCAGACAGCCCCCCCCCCCCCCCCCCCCCCCCCCCCCCCCCCTCCATTGCTTCCCAGGGAATGCTGGAGAACCAGAGGTCCATGCCAGGGAATGCTGGAGAACCACAGAGCCATGGCAGGGAACGTTGGAGAACCAGGCAGAGGGACCCCGGGGAGAAGGGGATCCGAGGAGCCCACTTGCATCCTTCGTCTCAAGAACGGGGCTGGGTGTGTTTTCCCCCCACCCTTCCCACCTCCAGGCAACAGCAGGGGGGTCACAGCACCCTTCCGGGGGTGACTCAGGTCCCCAGAGGAGCAGGGATATGCCAGTTGAGTCACGGAGGGGACGCTGGCATCTCTGGATGCAGCCACTCACAGCCCAACACCACGTGTGTTCACCCCCGGGGGGTTTAGGGTGACACCAAAGGGACCCCAACATCCACCTGAAACGCACCCTCCCCGCCCAGGGAAGAGGTTGGAGGTGGGGGGGGGATCCAAAGCCCCTGGAGGGGTGGCAGGAGGACCCGGTGTGCCCGGGGGGCTCCGGAAAGACCAGCCTTTCCGCCGGGAAGTCCTTTGAGATGACGAGGACAATGGCGTGGAGGAGGCACGGTCACACTGTGCCAGCAGAGGAAGCGTGTCCCCTCTCGCAGGCAGGACCGGGGGGGGGGGGGGGGGGACACGGGGACACCCACAGCAAGTCACCCAGGTAGCTGCTGCAACCCCCCAAACCCACCCAGTCCTTATCTCAAGGCGCTGGGGTAACGAGTTGGTCAGTTCTCAGCGCGGCCAAACCTAGGGACAAGGGACAAGGACACGTCCGGCTGGTTTGTCCCTTATTGTCCCCATCCTGCCGCTAGCGGGAAGGAGCTTTGGGAAGGCTGGGACGGGCAGAGCTGAGCTGTGCGGGCCGGGGAACTCGGGCGTGCCCGGGCAGCGGTGGGGCGGCTGACTCAAAGCCCAAACACAGGAGGAATGTGGGGCCCCAGGCAGCCCCCGCCCCGGCACGTCGGGCTCCCCCCGCCCCCCCAGCCCCGGTGACGGGCACCGCCGGAGGCATCGCTGCTCCGGCTGACTCAGCGAGATGCTGCAGGTGGGGCTGGAGGGGGCGGGAAACGACGACGGACGGGGAAGCTCAGCCACCAAGGAACCCCCCCCCAAAAGAAGGGGATGAGGGGGGGGTCTGCTCCCCCCAGAGAATTCCAGGATGGGATGCCGGTGCATCCGCATGCCCCCCTCCCCCGAAAATGGGACACACCCCCCACCCCAGGTGCAAAGGCAAGCACACGGCGGGGGGGGGAATGTCCGATTTCTCCTTTTTCCAGCCTGGCACAAAGGAATCTGCCCCTCTGATTCCTTCCTGCCACCCCCCCCACACCCCCCCCCCAGTACATCTGAGGCACATGGGGGGACACACACAAGGGGCACTATTGTCCCCACTTATCTGGAGGGGAAGTGAGTCAGGGCAGCCACACTGTGACTCAGGGCTGGAGAGTGAATTTGGGGAGGTCCTGTGTGCCCCCCCCCCCCCCCCCCCCCCCCCAAACCCTAGCAACACCCATAGCCCTGGGGTGCTGCCCAACCCTGAGCACAGCTCCTGGGGACAGGGACACACATATGGCTCCTTGCTGGGGGCTGCCACAGCTGGGACTCACCCCCAGCCTCCCCGGGTGGTCCTGGCTTGGCCAGACCCCCATTTCCAAGCAAATCCATTCCTGACCACCATTGCTCCTCATGCCCTGCAGGTCCCAGGGGGGTGGGAGCCAACCCAAGCCAAGTGGCTCCAACATCTCACTGCCTCCAGCCAAGACTTCCCAGCAAGGCAGCCCACCCGCAGGCTCTGCTCCTGGGCGGGGGGTCCACAGGATGCTGGGGGCTTCAGAGCCCCCATGGAACAAGGAGGGAAACATGCTCAGGCATCCCCCATCCAAGGTGTCACATGGAGCCCTGCTGTTTCCAGACCTAGGCAAACCAGGAGTTGGGATGCTGGGATTCCCATTCTGGGGAGACTGGGACCAGTTAAAGGCACTGGTTCTACCCGGGCAGGGGCACAAGGCTCAGCCCAGGCCCTGTGCTCTGACAGCCGAGCAAAGGCAGGGATGCACAAACAGCAGCAAGAGGGGGAGGCTGGGAAGGGAGGGAGGCAGGAATGCGAGGCCGTGCCCCGTCCCAAGCAGCCCTGGTAAAGCCTTAATCAACCCTGGTAAAATAGAGGGGGCTGGGGGGGGTGTCTAGACACTGGCCGACCCAGGGAAGGGGGATGGCAGTGGGGTACCAGGGTACTGAGTGGCCCCAAAACAGCCACCCCTAGGGGCGGGGAGATCTGATGGGGATGGAGAAGGAGAATCTGACCAGCCAGGGGAGCAGAGAGTGTTGGGGGGGGCTGGGCTCAGCCCTGAGGGGCTCTGCAATGGGGGGCTGTGCTCCCCCCAAGCCCTCCTCCCCACCAGGGTGGGTGCCAGGCAGGGAGCAGCTGGGCAGTGAGCGCAGCTCCTCATCCATCTCCTGACACACTTCAGAGGGGAGAGCACCAAGAGACAGGAGGGGAAGAGAGGGCAGAGCAGGGAACCTCTGGCACAGCCCCCATCCTGCTCCATCCCACCCCATCCGTGATCCCAGGGACCCTCCCCAAGGCTTCGCACCCCAAACCTCACCTCATGCCGAGGCTGGAAGATGCTCCAGGTCTGACATCTCTCCACAATAACCCCCCTGAACCCCCAAGGTGTGCAACCAAGGCACGTCCACAGCACAGTCCACCCCCTCAGGCTCTGGGCCAGCCCCAAACCACCCTGACTCCCCCAAATTTGCAGTGTGGGGGGATCCCGCAATAATCATCTTCTCCAGAGAACCCTCAGCAAGCAAACTGGCTGATGCCCGGGTTGGAAAGGAGGTGGGAGAGGGGGAGACAGCTCCTCAAAGCAGAGGGATGGACGGCTGACCCCTTGGACGCCGGCCCCGCCACATCCGTCCCCCTCTGCCTGCCAAGGAGCCGCAGCCCCGCAGGACCCCGCGGCTTCTGCCGGCCCCCAGCCAAGGCGGGGGGGGAGCACAGCCAGGCCCGCTCCGCCCATCAGCAAAAAATCCGGGAGAGGGGGAGGGAAAGCTGGGAATTCAGCCGGCTCTGCGCTCCCACTCCCCACCAGCCAATCGGGACCAGCAAGGAAGGACCCCAAGGGCTGGGGCAGCACCCCTGCTCCCGCACGCACGGGAGGGAAACTGAGGCACCCAGAAGGTTGCAGCTGTGGGCGCTGCACAGACGGGGCCCTCAGCTTCCGCGGCAGACACGCACCGTGCCTCAGTTTCCCCACGTTGTTCAGAGACCCCCCCACAAACCCACGCGGGTCAGGTTCTCTTGGCACCACGGGATCCCACCGGTCAGACCAACTCCTTCCCCCCCCCCCTCAGTCCGAGCCCGCGGGAGCGGCTGGACCCGGCACAAGCAGCCGAAGGAGTTTCTTAATCTCAGGCAGCAGATAACGCCACGGCTTCCACCTCTCCTTCACCTGGGCCAGGGAGGAGCGAGCAAACAAACCTTTGCATGGGCACAGCTCCGGGACATGAAAAACACGGCGGGGGTGGAGAGGGAGGGGACACACACACACACAGCTCCCGCATCACACCGGTCTGCACCCAGCCGGGAAGTGGGGCTCTCCCCACCCCACCGGGAAGCCGGGAATGGTATCCCCACTCCAGAGCATCCCTCTCATCCCACGGCCATCCCTGCACCTCTCGCAGCCTCATCCCGTGGAGCGAGGCCAAGCATTGAAGCCCGAGCCCCCCCTCCCAAAACGAAAAAAAAAGAAGAGAAGCAAAAGCACCGGGACACCTCCCCGTTGGGGACGGCGGCGGCAGGAAGCGTCCCTTTCCTGTCCCCACCCCTGCACCTGCGAGCAAAGGGCAGGGGAGTCTCCCCCCCCCGCCCCCGCGCCGGGTGGAGGGAAGGGAGCGGGTTCAGCCCCGCAACCCGGCGGGGAACCGGGTGGGAAGCGCCGGGATGGGATGGGGGGAGCCGGGGGGGGTGGGGGACACACACACGCCTGTGCCTGTCCCACCTCACCACATCCACCTGGAACAGCCCATCCAGGGCTGCCTTCCCCCCCTGCTTCCCCGGGGGGTGGGGGCAGTGGGGTCAAACCACATGGCCCCGCCATGCTCACAAGGGTCCGGTCCCTTCCGCCCCCCACCCCTGGGAAAGGGGTGCAAATCCCCCCCCCTCCGTCCCCCCCTCCCCGGGGTGCAGAGTTCCAAAGCCATTCCCGTGTGGAAAGTGGGAGCCTCGCCAGCATCACGCTCAGACACGCACGGGCCACGTGGGCCCGTTCCGGGGGTGGGGGGGGGACACACAAACCCCCGCTAGAGCCAGAGCCCCCCTAAACACCCCCTAAGACAAAGCAACAACCACTGCCAACACCTCAGGAGGACAGACGAGGTGGTCGGCTCCACGTCCCCGACCCTTGGTGGGCCCCCAGCAGCTGTTCCAGTGCCACCCGAGCCAGGAGGACTTGGCTCACGGATGGGATCCAGGAAGGGGTCCCGGCTGAACCCCCGCACCCCCGCGGCTGCTCCGCAGGGGAACAGCTTCGCTCCCTCCTGGACAGGAGCAACAACAAGACATCCCACGGCGGGGCCAGCGGCTGAAATGCATCTCAGGAATGCGGAGCAGCATGTCCCTCCGTCCAGCAGCTGCCGCCGGGCCCTCTGCCCCAGGCACGGGGGGAAATAAGGGAACCCTCGGGCTCTCCGAAGGGACCCCCCCGCCCCGCCCCGCAGCCAGGAATCCTACCGGAGGGTGAGCCAGCAAAAAAAAAAAAACCTGTGCCCTCCAGGGAGGGAAAAAACCCAGCAACCCAAGACCTGTGCCTGTCTCCTCGACGTGCAACACGCAGCTCCCCCGGGCAGGGAGGGACGGGAGCTGGGGATGGTGCCCTCGGTGAGGGGACGGGGGGGGCACGGCGAGTGACAGCGGCGGGATCGCACGGGGAATGCGCCGGCTGAAAAGGGCTTTTGTTGGGGCTTCGCTCGGCAGCAGGAACGAACAGTTGCAGGAACTACAGTTCAACAGGTTTCCCGGGGCTCCCCCGGCAGAAGTGGGGGACGGAGCCTGGTCAGGAGCCGGGCTGAAGAGACGGGGAGGGGGGGACCCGAGGGGCTTTGCAACCGTCCCCGGGAGGGTCGGGACAGGCGGTGCCCAGCCGGGACCCCACAGGTGTGGGTTGTTCCCACCTCCCAAGGGATCTGCCAGGCTCCGTGCCCACCAGAGGTGTCACGGCATGTCTCTGCTGTGCCACCAGACCCGACCCGTGTCACTGGGGTCCTGCTCGAGGACCCCACAGTGGGAATAAGGGTAGGGGGGAGCCCGAAGGTCACGATGGGACCCTGTTGAATAAAGGGGTGGGAAGCAAAGCTATGAGCAGGGGATAACCACCCGTTTTACAGCTTGTATCTCCCCCTTATGCAGAGGGGGGGGCTCTGGGGTAAGAGAGACCCCTCCCCCGCCCACGACAACCCCCCTCAGCACCTAGACCCCCAGAACACCCCTCTCCCTGCACCCAAAGCCCCACCACTTCCCCCGGGCGCACCCCTACCCCCACAGGAGCCAGAGCAGGCTCAGGACCTTTGCCCAACCCTCAGGACCCCCACCCCACGCACTCCCCCTCCCGTATTAGGACCCCCACGCCTACAGGAGAAACCCTTCCCCCCCACGAACGGGGGGAACACCACCGGGGGACCACCTCCCCCCCGCTCCACGGCTGGGGGGCACCATTCCACCCACACGGGGGGATCTCCCCTCACTGTCCCCCCCACCCCCGCACTCACAGGCAGCGCTCCTCCCGCTCCGTTTGCCGGTGCAGCGCTACCGAGAAGCCGAAGAACCCACGGGGGGTCTCGCCTTCTTTAAGCACCGGGAAGGTGCGATCCAGGTTGAAAGCGGCGACGACCCCCAAGAGCAGGAAGAGCAGGAACAGAAGCTCCGGGAACAGCAGCAGCAACAACCGCCGGCCCCTCGCCATGACCCCGCACCGGCCCGCCCGGAGCCGCCGCCACGACCGCGCCCCACCGGGGCCGGTGCGGTGCGCTGCGGGGCGGGGGCGGGGCCGGGCGGGGTGCGGGCCCTTCCGGGCACTCCCCTTAAAGGGGCCGCACACCAACCATCCCCCCCCGCCCCCCTGAACGCCCCCCTTCAGCTCTTTCACACCCCCCCCCCCACTCCTCCCTTCCTCTTCACCCCTCCCACCCAGCACCTGAGGGGAGGGGGCCGCCCCGCGCGTGCGCGCGCGGGGAGGGGAGGCGGGGCCACACCTGCGCGTGCACGCACCCCCCCCCCCCGCCCCCCTTTCTCCTCCCCACCCCGCCCCCCCCCTTCCCCGCACACGCGGGGAGCTGCGCACGCAGCGAAACCACCCCCCGAATTAAAACTGAACCCAAACAAGACCCAGCTGGTGGGGACCCACGTGCGCAAACCCCCCCCCCCCCCCACCCGCTGTCCCCATGGGAACCCCAGCAGCGCCCCCCGAGACGAGACACCTCCCCCTCCGCCCCCCTCCACCCCATCCTGGGGCCTCCGTGGATGAGACCCCCCACCTCGCACCCCCGTGATGGGATCGGACCCCCCAAGGATCGGACCCCCCCGAGGATCAGACCCCCTGCAATAGGATGGGATTCCCCCCCCCGGGGATGGGAACCCCAAGGATCAGACTCCACCCCCCCCTCGATAATAACCCCTCGGGAGGAGACCCCCCAGAGGTTGGGACCCCCCCATGAGATGGACTCCTTGTGATAGGACTCTCAAGGATCACCCCCCACCCCCGCCAAGGGATGAGACCCCCCCCCCAGGATGGGACCTCCAAGTTAGGATACCCCTATGGGATGGGGACCCCCTGGAACGGGACCCCCACTCCCGAGCTCAGCCCCCCGTTGTGCCCCGCTGGGAGGTCGGAGCTGTCGGGACGGGAGAGAGAAAATCCCCGGCCTCCCACGGCGTCTGTCTGGCCGGGAACGCCGGGAATGCCGGCTGGCTGCCCGGTACCGGCTCCCGGGACCCTCCCGCCGCTGTGCGTGCTCAGGGCTGCAGCCCCGGGGGTGGCTGTGAAGATGGGGGGGGGGGGGAGGGGTGGTCCCCAGGGGCTGGGTGTGAAGGGGAGACTGAATGGACAGACCGCACCCCAACCCCGCCCCCCCCCCCCCGGAGGGTCTGGCCGTGGGTAGGAGGTCAAGGCTGGACCCCCAGAGTGGGACCACTGGGGGAAGCCACCCCACCCCGGGGACACAGACACCGCGATGTCCCTGGGGAACGCGGCTGCAGCCGCAGCATCAGCGCTTCCCTCTCGGCAGAGGTGGCAGCGGCGGCTGCTCAAGGTCCCCAACCTTGGTGAAGGTCACGGTCCCTCGCTCTGGCAAAAGGGCACCGGGAACCATCGCGCTGCTCCCACCCGTGCCAGGAAACCCGTGGGTGGGTGGGTGGGTGTGGGAACCGCCCCACCCCTCCCGGGTAGTAGGGGGGGCTGCAGGATGTCCTGTGTCCCCCGCCCCGGTGTCCCTGCTCAGCTCACAATGTCACTGGAAAGAGTGACAGCACAGGGGACAGTCCCAAGGGCAGCCCTGCCAGCTGGCACGCAGCTCTGTTCCTCGCCCCCTGTCCCCCACCCCCAGTCCCTGTCCCAGTGTCCCCCAGAGCGGGCTGGCTGCCATCCCACCCTCTGTCTCCCTGGGGGTCTCTGGTCGGTGGCACAGCATGGGGACAAAAAACCCTGGCCAGGTGGTCAGGCCCCCTCTCCTGACTTGGGGACATTTTGGGGAGCAGTGGGTCCCTCCCCCGTGCCCACCGGCTTGTCCAGAGTTTCAGGGTTCACCCTAGAGCTGGGGTTACCACCCAGGAGCTCCCAGGGACGTGGGGGGCAGCACCCTGGGAAGAGTGTTTGCACCCAAAAGGGGATATTTGCACCCAAAGCGGGGGGGGTGTGCACCCAGAGGAGGGGAATTTGCACCCAAAGGGACGGTATTTGCACTCAAAGGAGGGTGTTTGCACCCAAGGTGGGTATTAACCCCCAGGGAAGGGGATTGTCTGCCGGGAGACGGTATTAGCTCCTGAAAAGGGGGGGTGTTCGCACCCAAAGGTGGGGTCACCACCCAAGGGGAGGTGTCATTCCCAGAAAGGACCACGAGGTGGCACCGTCCTCCCAAGGATGCTGGGGGGGCCATGGAGGAGGAGGGGGGGGGGCAGAGCTCCGGGTCCCCCCCTTCCCCCTCCCTCATCCTTCCCGCCGCTTTGACAGAGATGGGGCGGGGGGGTGCGGGGAGGACGACAAGAAGGGACCCCAGTTGGCACTGTTGGGTTGGGGGGGGCGGTTCCAACCGGGGTATCTGGGGGGTGACAAAGCTCCCCCCCCCCTGCTCTGTGAGGGGCACAAGGAGGGGGGGCCCTCCCGTGGGGGGCAGAGAGGGCGGGGTATGTGCTGGGTGGTCCCTGTGGTCAGCTCTGCCACCCACCCACAGAGACCCCCCGCCCTTGGGCCCCAGTACAGTGACTTCTGTCACCCCCGCTGTCCCAGTTCACTCAAACTGGACACTTCTCTCCTCTCGGAACCCTCCCCACCCCCGCCATGGACTCCCTCCTCCTCCCCCCCGGGTTTTTTGGGGCTTCAGCAAGCGCCAGCCTGGCCGAGAAGCCTCCGGCACCAGTGCCTCCCAGTCCCAAACTGGTTCAGGACTGTACAGACCTGCTCCCTGTTTGCACCCCGTTCCCCAGCCACCTTCCCCGGCCTCCAGCTCTCCAACCGGCTTTTCCTGCTGGAAAAACCCTCTCCCAAAAGGAACCGGCCCTGGTGACAGTCCGGCTGGAGGGACAGCCAGGCCGGGGACCCGGGGATGTCCCAGCGGCTCCTCCGGGAGCTTGGGAAACCTCCCCAGGGAGGCCCCCGTGGAGCTCCGAGCAGGACAGGCAGCAGGGCTGGGCTTGTCCCAGACAGTTCTGTCCCCTCTGAATGAATGCCTCAAATCTCAAATTACATTTCCCATGTGGGGAGGTGAGACACACACAGCTCCTGGGTCACACTTCCTCCTCCTGCCTGGTCCTGCTTCCCCCTGGAGCTGATCTCGACTTCTATTTATTTTTATTCCTGTTATTTCTATTTATATCATTTTTACTGTTCTAATTCTGTTTTCTATTTCTCCTATTCCTTTTCCTATTCCTAATCCTAGTTGTGATAATTCTGTTTCTTACCTCTATTTCTCTTATGCTTCCTATTCCTATTCTATAATTCTATCTCTAATTTGTATTTCTATTTCTCCTATTCGCTTTCCTTTTCCTAATTCTAATTCCTATTCATAACTCCTATTCCCATTCCCACTCCTATTCCTATCCCCATCCCCATCCCCATCCCCATCCCCATCCCCATTTATTTCCTTCTGTTTCCATTCTGGTCACATTTTACACTATTTTCCTACTTTACCGCGGCCCCGGCGGTGCCGGCAGAGCCGGGACTCGAACCCGCGGTTCCCTGGGGGGCGCAGTTCCCGCTGCAGCCGCCAGGTAGCGCCATTGCACCGCGCTGCGCTTGGGGGGGACGAGGGGACAATCTCGGGGGGGGCGGTGGGGGGGGGGGGGAACACAGGGGAACAGGAGGGGAAAAGTCCCCACCAGGCTTAAGAATCCGCCCCCAGCCCCTCTCAGGTGTGAGGACCTGCCAGTATGGACAGCGACACCCCCCCAAAATAAAAATCCCCCTCCCAAAGGGCCCCCCTCCCCATTCCTGGTGTTGGATGGGGGGTGGTCGGGGACAGCCCTGCAAGTGGTCGGGGGTGGCAGGGGCTGGTTTGGGGTCCTGGACTGGGAGACGTTGCTGTGGGCTCTTAGGGTGGTGGAGGGGTCAGGGCCCTGCATGGGGGTGCGAGAGCAGCACAGAGTCCCGGGGAAGTGTGTGGGGGGGTGTCCCCAGAATCAGGACTTGTCACTTGCCCGAGGTCCCCAGAAGGCGGGTGGAGGATGGCAAGTTTTGGGGTATGTGAGGGTCCCCCTGCTCCGTGAGGCAGGGGAGGCCTCTGCCGTGGGGATGGTGTTTAACTGGGAGATACTGGCAACTACTGGGAGAAGGTGGGGAGGGGTCTAAAACATACCCCAATACCCCCTAGTCCCAAGTGTGGATCCATCCTATTCCCCCACACCCCCAGCAGACACCCCCTCCCCCCGCCCCCCCCCCGCTCCCCTTCTAAATCCCCCCTTAGCGCCAAGAGTCCTGGGGAAGGGGAGGGGGCACCAACACCCCCGGAATAGCAGAGTGTCCCCAGGGGCCCTGCCGGCCCCTTCCTCCCCTCCAGCTCCTTCAGACAGGAGCCTGCGATCTTTATTTATTCCTTCTCCCTCCTTCACCCACTCTTTGTTGTTTCTTGAGAGAGGGAAAGAAGGGAAGGGGGAAGGAAAAAAAAAAAAAAAGAGAGAGAGAGAAGAAAAAAACACACACACAGAGGAGGCAGGAGCCTGTTTTGCCTCCCAGGCAATATTTCTGGAGCCAATCGGAATGCGCACCCACCCTGCCCTGCTCCCTAATTAAAGGCTTTAAGCAGGCGGCCGGGGCTGGAGGTTTGGGCACAGTCTCTGGTTGCTCCTCGGAAGCGCCGGGTGCGGAGGAGCCGGCTCGGGACACGCCGGGCCTGCCGCTCGGGACGCCGGAGCCGCCGGGTTGGGGGGTCCCCAGCCAGGTGGGCAGCTCCACCCCCCTTACCCCCCCCCCCCCCCCCAACCCCAGGTCCAGCGATGAGCGGCTCGTTCGATAAGAAGCTCACCAGCATCCTCACCGACCTCTCGAGCTCGCTGAGCTGCCATGCTGCCTCCAAGGACTCTCCCACCTTACCGGAGTCCTCTGTCACCGATCTGGGCTACTACACCAGCCAGCATGACTACTACCCGGGCCAGTCCTACAGCCAGCCCGTGAGCCACTACCCCTACCACCAGTTTAACCTCAATGGCATCGGCGCCGCCGGCACCTACTCGCCCAAGTCCGACTATTCCTACAGCCCTTCCTACCGCCAGTACAGCCACTTCAGGGACCAGCAGCTCCCAGCCCAGGAAGCAGGTAGGATGCTTGGGAAAGAGGGGTCGGATCCATCCCGCTGCTCCCTTGGGACTGAGGAGGGAGCTTTGTGAAGTTACACTCCTCTAAGTGTCCCCGAGTTGGGGACGGGGTGGCTGCGGGACTGGGGAAGGTGGTGTTGTCCCCACTGGAGGATGAGGGGGATGTTGGAGCAGGTCTCAGCCCCCTCCGGTATTCCCGGTGCTGCTGGGGGGGATGCGGCAGGATGGAGCCATCCAGGGGGGAATGCCGCGGGTGACGGGACAGTGCCAGCATACAGAGCAGGATGACCCTGAGCTGGTTCGGGGAAGTGTCAGCACTGGGACCCCCTTGTCACCAACCTCACACCTGCACTCTTCGCCCAGTGTCGGTGAAGGAGGAGCCGGAGCCGGAGGTTCGGATGGTCAACGGGAAACCCAAGAAGATCCGCAAGCCCCGGACCATCTACTCCAGCTACCAACTGGCCGCCCTGCAGCGCCGCTTCCAGAAAGCCCAGTACCTGGCACTGCCCGAACGGGCCGAGCTGGCTGCCCAGCTGGGGCTCACCCAGACCCAGGTAAGGGCTGAGCCCACCCCCGGCACCCCCACCACCCCAATTCCCAGCCACCAGGCAGGAGGGATAGGCAGGAGCAGGGAGCTGGAGCTGCCCCCCCCCCCCCGCTCCCCGCCTTGGAAAACCTGGAGCGGTTGTGCGGGGGGTTGGGGAGAGGGGTCACTTTGCAGCTGAGTGGTGGGAGCCAGGAGGGGTCCGAGGGTCCCGGGTGGGGATGCTCTTCACTTTGTCGAGGGCGCAGGGGTCCCTGCCGCCAGATTTCCCCGTGTGGAGCACATTGCGCTGCCGAGGAAAAGGCGGAGAGGAGGGAAGGAGCAGGGAGAGGGAACGGAGCCTCCAGTGCCCTGCTTCCCTGCTCTGGGGGTTGTTCCCCTCCCGCTGGATCCAGCCCCGTCCCAGACCTCTGCCCAGGCACCCGGCAGGGGCTGGGGCCGAATCCTGCCCCGGTGCCGGAGATGGTTCTGGGTCAGCAAGGCACCCAGGCTCCTGGGAATGCGGGGCGGCAAATCCCCGGCGGGATGGGACGCTGGGGACGGGGTGCTCAGGACAGAGTGCTGGGGACAGGACGCTCAGGACGGGGTGCTCAGGATGGGACGCTGGGAACAGGGTGCTCGGGACACCCCATCCTGGCAGCAGGTCCCAGCCCCGAGGTCAGCTGGAGCACGGGATCCAGCAGACCCGACCCTGCTCCCCCAATCCACTCTTTTTGGGGCTTTCCTTGGGTCCGTCCTCCCAGTGCTCTGGTTTTCCCATCCCCCTTGGTCCAGACAGAGAGAAGAGATTTGGGGACAGGACAGGAGCCACATCCCTCCCTAGGGACCTTGTTTTCTGGGGGACAATTTATGCCGGGCTGGCAGAGCAGGGACGGGCGCGATGGGCCCCTCCCCACGCAGCACCCAAGATTTTGGGGCTAAACCTTTTTTTTTTTTTTTTTTTTTTTTTTTTTTCTGCCTTTGGAGATTTTCTGCCCGCGGCGGGGACAAAGTGTCCCCGTCGATCTGTTCGGCGTGAGGGCGAGCAGGTTGTCACCAGTGTCACCACAGACTCCCGACACCCCCGCACCCCCCAGCCCCGGCGCCCTTGTGCCGCCCTTGGCGCGGCGCTCCCCAGCGCCCGGCCTTCCTCCTCCTCCTCCTCCTCCCTTG
This sequence comes from Apus apus, assembly GCF_020740795.1. Taxonomy (NCBI): domain Eukaryota; kingdom Metazoa; phylum Chordata; class Aves; order Apodiformes; family Apodidae; genus Apus; species Apus apus. The sequence goes on along the minus strand of NC_067306.1, from coordinate 2,822,555 downwards.
GGCGATGAAGCAATCGGGAGACACTCGGCAAAGGGCTGACGGAGCGCGTCACCCGCTCCCAGAGGGACATCCTGTTTGGGTGACAACCGCCGCACCCCCCCACCCACCCCATCCCCCGCCCCTACCCTGGGGGCCAAGGGCGTCCAGCGCAGCCGCCTCGCCCAGCACTGGGGACGCTCCCGACGCCGGGTGTGAGACACGGTGTGACAGGCTGCCCCAGGACCCCTGTGTCCCCCATGGGGGCTTCTCGCTACGCACAGTGTGTCCGGGGTCCCCGCGACACCCGTGTCGTGGTGTCCTCCCACCACACATGGTGTGTCCAGGTTCCCTGGGACACATCCTGGGTGCCTGGGACACCCTGGTCCCTCCCCACATGGCACCGTGTGTCTGGGGTCCCTGTGACACCCGTGTCCCTTGCTTCTTCCCACATGATATTGCGGGTCTGGGGTCCCTCTGACACCCGTGTATCATTGTGTCATGTGTCTGGGGTCTCCATAACACCCGTGGCCCTTGTTCCTTCCCACATGTGTCTGGGGTCCCTGTGACACCCGTATCCCCCCCCACACTACATTTTGTGCCTGAGGTCCCCGTGACACCCGTGTCCCACGGCCCTTCCCACATTGCCTCCTGTGTCTGGAGTCCCCACGACACCCATAGCCCAGGTGCCTTCCCCCTGTCCCCATCTCACCCCCATCCCACTCCCCTCCCCACGACCCCGGAGCGCCCTGTTCAACCGGCTGGCTGGCAGGTTGAACTGACCCCTCTCCCTCCCTTCCAGGTGAAGATCTGGTTCCAGAACCGCCGCTCCAAGTTCAAGAAGCTCTACAAGAACGGCGAGGTCCCTCTGGAGCACAGTCCCAACAACAGCGACTCCATGGCTTGCAATTCCCCCCCTTCCCCGGCCGTCTGGGACAGTAACTCTCACGGCAGCACGCCGGGCCGGACCCCGCTCCCGCAGCCACTTCCCTACAATTCTTCCCCCGGATTTTTGGAGGAGCACAACCCCTGGTATCACCCCCAGCCCCTCAGCGGACCCCACGGACCCCACCAACCACCACCGGCCACCACGATGCATCACACCTCCCCGGGGCCGCCCCCCAACCCCGGCGCCGTCTATTAACAGCCCGGAGCCAGAAAAGGAACCAGAGACAGTGGCAGAATTTCTTTGCCTCTTTTTTTTTTTCCCCCTACTTTTTGGTTTTTTCTTCTTTCTTTTTTTTTTTTTCCTTTTTTTCCTCTTTTTTTTTAAAAAAAAACAACACCAAGGACACCCATGTAGACCCACCCCTAGATATACACTTATATATCCTATCCTCTCCCAGCTCATCTCAGGAACAAGAGGACTGCAAAGGGTTAAACTCGTTAGCTCCCAGCCCAGGCGAGGGAAAAAAAAGTGGTGAATTCTTCGTAGAATTTTAATCTTATTTTTTTCTTTTTTTTCCATCAACCCCCCAATAAAAAAAACCAGCCCCCGAGGAGCCACGTCCCACTTCGGGGGGCTCCTTTGCTGGAGCTTTGCTTCTTGGGGCCACCTCCGCCTTAGGGGGGGCTGCCCAACTATGCAGCCCCCACCCCAAGCATAGGTGGGCACCCAGGAGGGGCACCTGGAGCACCCACATCCCACTAGGGATGGATCCAGTGGGAACAAGGACACGGTGTCACAGCGGGTGGGTGGCGATGCCGAAGGAGCCGGGTGCTCTTTGCCAGCGTGGCACCCCAAAAGCCAGGAACCAGGTGTCTGGGACAACCCGCTGGAGCAAACTGGGACACCCCACTGGAACAAACTGGGACACCCCCACTGGAGCAAACTGGGGACAACCCACGGGAACAAACTGAGACTCCCAACCCAGCTCCCGGGCGCAGCTTCACGGGAATCACCCGGGACGATGCTCGAGACAAAACCAAAAGGGGGTTATTTAAAAAGACATCAAATCTCTGTGTGTGAGAGGGGGAGAAAAAAAAAGAATCATATTTTAATATTTAAACTGTTCAGAAATGGCTTAAGTTATTTTTTAAAGAGAAAAACCAATCGTGCTGATGTGTTTTCTAACAGTGCCTCCATCTTCCAGTCCAGCTGAGGGCAAAGCCTGTTTCTTCTTGAAACAAATCAACAACAGGTTTGAAAGAAAAGGGGGAGAAAAAAAAAAAAACAACACAAACCCAACAACAAACCACAAAACAAAGCAAACAACCCAGAACCTCCTTCCTATTTTTTAAGAAAATGATGCTATTTTTTTAAAAAGCAGAAAAAAAAAGAGTGCAGTTTGAAGACGTGTTCATATGTGTTGTACAGTCCTGAGGATCTTATTTATGTTGCCTTATATAAATAGGGGTGGATTGGGGGGGGGGGGTAGGGGTGGGGGGGGGAAGAGAGTGTACATAAGGTTTGTTTGTATAAAGTTGATCCAAACCAAACTGGTTTCACTCTGGTTTTTGTTAGTTTGTTGGGGTTTTTTTTTTTAAGGAAACTTCCCCCCCCCAAAAAAAAACCAAAACAAAACATAACAAAACAAAACAAAAGTGGTTGATGGGAGCCCCCTCGAAGGGTGGGGGCTTCGTCCTGTTGGTTTCCCAGTGAGCAAAAGGTGATTTGTGGAGGTTAATAAAAGTGCCTGGAATGTGAAGGCTCCAAACCCCGTTTTTTTTTTTGGGGGGGGAGGTTTTGGGGGAGCAGGGGGGGAGCTCAGGAGTTTTCCAGGTTGGGAAATGCAGGGTTAAGTTCCCTGCGCCCTGTTTTGGGTTTTTTTTGGGGACTGGGGGTGGCAGTGGGTGATGGGCACAGGGTCACCCCACGTCCCACTGTGCCCCCCCCCCCACCTCGAGAGGGAATTGGGGGAGGTGGGAATTCTATCCCTGGTTTGCTGAGTCTCCTCTGCACCCCTGCAGTCCTGCTGCTTCCCTCCCGCTCCTCTTACTGGGAACCAGTAGGCTCCCAGCTGTACAAACTGGGGGCGTGCAGCCTATCCCGATGTCCCCTTTGGGGACATGTTGTGAGTGAGGGCTGGTGGGGACAGGACCCCCACCATGGCCCCAACCCCATGGGACCAACACCACCCCCTGGAGACAGCACCATTCCCAGTGGTGTTACAGGCTGGGGGGGCTTGAGTGACCCAAAGACCCCCCCCTCCCCTGACATGGGGTCTTGGGATGGTGATGGGAACAGTCCCTGGGGTTGAACCCCACTGGTCCCCCTGCCCTGCTGTCCCCAGCAACGGGTGTGGGGGCTGAAGCTCCAGCTGCCATCCTGGTGCTGTCCCCACTGATCCACCTGGGGACAGGGGAGCTGCCCCGGGTCCTTGGCATCACATCCCAAACGGCCATGGAAGGGAACCTCCATTCCCCCCATTGCTCCCAACACAACCCTGGGGTGGGTGGCCCTGGCAATGGTCCCTCTGCACTGTCTGGGGACACCCTCAGCTCTGGGGTGTGCCACAGGCAGGACACACCCAGCCCTCAGTGTCCCCAGAGGTGTCCCCACATCCCCCCTTCCCACAGTCAAGTCCACTCAGGGCCAGCCTCTCACTTGAGAGTTTCCCCAAAATCCCCACCACGAGCTGCACCTGCTGAGTCCCCAACCCCATCCCTTGTCCCCATTGTGTCACCATTTGCCATCCCCATATGGTGCCTGCATGACTGGCCCAGTTGCAAATAATTAAAGGGTGCTGGTAGCCCCCCCCGTGTGCTGGGACATGAGGATGGAGATGGAGTTGGGGTTGGTTGGGGATGGAGTTGGTGGGAGATGGGGTAGGGGTTGGGTTGGTTGGCATTGGAATTGGGGTTGGTTGGGGATGGGATGGAGTTGGTTGGGGTTGGGGATGAGGTCAGATGGTGATGGGGATGGGCTTGGGGCTGGTTGGGCTTGGGGTTGGCTGGGCTTGGGGATGGGGTGAGTTGGTGATGGGGATGGTCTTGGGGTTGGTTGGGCTTGGGGATGGGGTCAGTCGGTGATGGGGATGGGCTTGGGGTTGGTTGGGGACAGGGTTGGGATTGATTGGGAATGGGATGGAGTTGGTTGGGGTTGGGGATGGGCTTGGGGTTGGTTGGGGACAGAGTTGGGATTGATTGGGAATGGGATGGGGTCAGTTGGTGATGGGGATGGGCTTGGGGTTGGTTGGGGATGAGCTTGGGGTTGGTTGGGAACGGGATGGGGTCGGTCAGCGACGGGGATGGGCTTGGGGTTTGGTTGGGGAGGGGCTGGAGTTGGCTGGGGAGGGGATGAAGTTGGTTGAGGTTGGGGATGGGGTTGGAGGCTCCGTGCTGAACCATCCTGGAGCCAGCAGGCGGGCAGACACGCTGGAGACACGGGGGTTATTAGGGGAAAGCTGCCAGGGAGCGCGAGGAGGCGGCAGGCGGGGAGGGGAGGAACCGAGAGAGAGGCCAGAGCTGGGCTGGGCTGGGCTGTCACTTTTATTTTAGTTTTTTGAATTTAGCAGGGGGTGGGGGGGAGAGAAAAGACCAAAAAAAAAAAAAAAAAGAAAGAAAAAAAAAGAAAAGGCAGCAGATTACATATCTGTGGATTATATAAACGCTGGGTGCATCGGTGCCCGGGGACAGGCACTGATCCTGTGGGCCAGGCCCCTCCTGGCAGCCCTGACACCCCAGGGAGGGGCACTGGGGAAGATGAAACTCCCCCCCCCCCCCAGCCCTCCTGTCCCACTCCTCTGTCCTGGCCTTAGAGTATGGCCCCCACATGGGGCTGGGGCTCCCTGTGGGTGGCAGCATCCTCAGCCCATGGGCTGGGTGCTGGGAGCCACGGTGGGTGCAGGAGCCCTCGGTGCCCCCCCAGGTGAGTTGCTGCAGAGTAGGGCAGGGCCCCTCAGCTGCCTCCCCTCCCCGGTTCCTCCTCACTCAGCCCTATCTCTAATGGTCCAGCTGGGGGTCCACCACCAGCATTGCCTGCTGCTCTTCCAGCCCACAGGTGGCCAAGACCCCCAGAGCTCCCCAAAAGGGGCTGCAGGACAGAGAAAACCCTCCCTAAGCACAAGCCCAGCCCTCCTGCAGGACCCCCTCAGGGGTTGGGGCACCACCCCACTCCTCCCAGCATCCCTCACCCAGCCCTGGCACAGGAATACAACGACCATCCTCCGTTATCCCAGTTATCCCAGTTATCCCTTCACCGGGCACGTGGAGCGGCACCGAATGGCACCAGGATGGGGATGCTGGGGACTTCAATCCCATTGGAGGGGATTTTGCCAGCGGCTACGGGCAAGACAAGGCCTCAGATGTGGTTTCCAGCCCTTGTGGGTCCCAGCTGTGGGGCAGCAGGGCCTGGTGTCCCGTCCTCCCCCCACACATTTCCTGCCCCGTTGCGACACGCGTTTCCAGCCGCTTGCGTCACTTTGCTGCCAGCACAAAGTGTGGGGGCAGCTGCCACCCCCAGCCTGGCCCCCACCAGGGCTCTGTCCCCTCCCCAGCTCTTGGCTAACCCAGCATGTAGCAGCTGGAGCCCGGGGGTGACACCAGGCACCGTGGCATTGTCACCAGCCGGGGCTCTGGCACCTTTGTTGGCTCTGGAAAATAGGAGAGAAACCTCTCCTTGGGTCCACACTGGTCCATGTACCACCAGCCTGTCTGGGCTGGGGACAGGAAGGGGACACAAATTTCCACCCCCCCCCCACCCCCCCCCTGCCCAGACTCATCTTGGGAACTGGAAGGGGCTGGTTGGCTTTCCAATCTGTGTGGGAAGAGGGACCTGAGCAAGCCCAGGGATGTCCCTGTCCCCCAGTGAGGTTATTCCCAGTGACCACAGCAGGGTGGGCTGGGGGCTCTTGGCCTTTCCTGAGTGTCCCCAGTTGGGGACATTTTTGGCTGGTGGAGGAGGCAAGACCAGCTGCAGCCATGGGGGCCACGCTGACCCTCTCCTGGAGTGCAGTGGAAAGCAGGGTGACCATTGGGTTTGGCTGGGGAGGAAAGGGCAGAACAGCCCCCAAACTCCTCCTTGGGGGGGGCCAGGACCCTGTTCCCATCCCCATCCCCCAGGAGCATTCCCAGCAGGACCCAACACAGGTAGCAGTGGGGTCCAGGCTCTGGGTGCCCCAGAGATGGGCTGGAGCAGGAATTCCCCTGCACCCAAGGGTGCCCTAATCGCCATCAGCTCCCACACACCAGGACAGGAGGGGTCGGTGGTGTCTGGGTGCAGGGGGGAGCCGCGGGGAAAGGCGATTCCCCCCCCCGGGGGGGTCCAGGCGCCAGTCGCTGTCCCCGCCGCACCGCGAGCACCGGGCGGGCGGGCTCCGGGAGCCGGGGGTGCTGCCTCCCTCCCGCTGCAAGACGGGACCTGCGAGCGGCCCTGGCTGCAGGTCCTTGGCAGCACATCCGTCGGGAAAGCCGAGCAGGAGCCACGGCCTCTGCCTCCTGCCACCCCTGGCCCTCCCGGCCCTCCCCTTCCAGCTCACCAGGCTGCCAAGCTGTCCGTGTCCCGTCCCCCCACCCCGCCCCGAGGCCACCGCTGGCTCTGCAGGGGGTCACCCCACATCCCACAGGGCTGGGACGATGCTCCGCACCCGGCTCCTCGACGGCAGCACCCTGAGCCATCCAGGAGCCCTTTGTAGCTAAGACCACACCATGGTGCAGCCCCTTCCCGTGGCCAGGGAGTGATTCCTGGAGGAAAGCCACCCCTTCCAGCCCAAAAGCCCCTGCCCAGGGTAAATCCAACCCACGGGAGTGAGTTTTTCCCAAGCTCTGGCTGAGAAATTCTCCTTCCCTCCTCTGCAGTGCGAAGCAAATCCATCCAGCTCCCTGAAGCCTGGCTGGGGAGGACGGGCTCCATCGCTCGGGGAAAATCAAGCCAGCCCTGCCTTGCATGGACCCCTGCTTCTACTGGACTTGTGCCCACTCGAGGTCACCATCCACTCATGCAAGGAGCCCCACGCATCACCATCTTGCCCCCTCACTGCAATTCTTCCCAGCCACCGTGTCCCCAGGGCTGTCAAGCCAACCCATGAGCTCCACATGCTCCATGTGCCATCGCTGTGACATCGCAGGGCACAGCCAGGGACAACCACCCTGTGTCCCAGCAGGGTCCCCACCACCACCCCAAACCTCTTGACACAGGCATCAAACCCTGTGAGCAGGGTGGGGAGGGGGTCACATCCAGCCCTGCAGCTGCCACGGGACCCGGGTGACAAACACGGAGTGGGATTGGGAGAAGTGGGAAATAACAGAGATGTATTTTCTGGCTGGGTTCTGGTCTCTCAAAAGCACCAAGGGGGAGGTTACCCACTGTCAAACCCACAGTGGAAAAATCACCCCAGAGCAGCCTGGCTCCCAGGGTCAGGGATTCCCAGGGGCTGCCAGGGGGAGCAGGGCAGTAACCCAGGCTTGGCCAGCCCCAGGGTCCCCAGCCTGCCCCGTGCCCCCCCGCCCTCCCTCTCCCACCCCTATTAAGGGAGACATCTTCAACAGCTCCAAATTACCCATAATTACCCCGAGCAGGTGAGAAGCCCCTCACCGAGGGGCCTGGGCCCACAATTACTGTAATTGTGGCTCCATTTTGGGGAGCGATCACGTCTGAAAACAGCAGCAGGGTCTTGTTTTGGGAGGGGGGGGGAAACACACCACACAGCCCCCTCTTCCAGTCCCCCATCCCCACAGGGCTGTTTTACCAGGAGCTTTTGAAGACGGGAGCCTCCAAGGACTCAGGACTGAAGTGTCCCCCAAACTGGGGACAGATCCCCCCAAAGGGAGCAGCAGGTATGGAGGAGCAGTCTTTACAAGTGTACAGCCTATTTATAAAGGGGGGGGGGGGGGGCTGGCACATACAATAACAGAGGGTACTTATAAATAAAGCCAGACTAGGGGGGTCTGGGGACCCCCCAGCTCCTCTCAGGGCTCCCCCTGCCCAGTGCCCATGAACAGAGGGACCCGGGGCTGTGGCTGGAGGCTGAGTCCTGTCCCACTGGAATGGGCACACCAGGGCGTTGTGCCAGAATTGTCTCACTTCAGACCACGATGGAGCAGGAGACCCACAGGTTCCTGCAGACCATGGTCGCCTTTCTCCTCCTTTTCCTCCTCCTCCATTCCTTGGGGTCCCCCAGGGCTTATCTGGGCTCCCCAATCCCTTGGGGGGGGCGGTGGCAGAGCATCCCCCCCCTCGTCGCCCCTCCCAGACCTGGTGGGTGTTGGAGATTTGGCAGCATCACATCATGGGGGCCCGGGGGATGGTGTCCTGTGGATGAGGCTGGTACCAGGCTCCGAAGCTGTTGATGTAGCTGCTGGGGGCCAGGGGGCCCCCTTTGCCTGGTGTGGAGATGTCCCAGACTGGGGGGACGTTGGGGGAGCAGGGGGAGAGGGAGGTGGCAGTGTGGAGGAGCTCCCCGTCGGTCACACTCGAGCCCTGCTTCATGATCTTCTTGTACTTGGAGCGTTTGTTCTGGAACCAGATCTTGACCTGTGGGAGAAGGAGGAGTCAGTGAGGAGGACCAGGTCTGCGGCCAATGCCCCCCCCCAAACCCCCAGCAGCAATAATCCCAGACCCTCTCAGGATCCCTGTCTCCCCACATCTGCACCTGCTCCTTCCCGGGGGTGCTGCCATCTCAGTTGGGGGGACTCCGTGACATAAGCCAGGATCTGAGCCCCAACCCCTTCACAAGCCACCAGAGACTCCACTCAAGGCAGTTGGAGGAGACTGTGGGAAGAGGCACAGGGAGCCCAGAGTCTGAGAAACTGAGACCAACCCAGAGTCCCCATCCCTGCACATCCCCACGTGTCCCCACGTCCCCCCACCCTCCGGCTCGGGCCCCACCAGCCCAGCCGGGTGCCGGGCCGGGGTGCGGCGCGGTGGGGCCGGGCGCGCTGGGGTGGTGGCCCCGTTCATTCCTTCCCGCGGTCCCCCCCGCGCTGCCGACAGGTTCCCACTTGCCTCTTCTTCCCCGGCTTTATGAGCTCGCTTCGCCCCTGGCTCCGGGGCTGCACCGCTGCCGCCTGCCTGTCTATCCCCATCGCCTTCAAAAACCCACTCGCCCAGCGCCGGGCACGGCCGGGCCGGCAGCCAGGCTGCGGGGCTGGGAAAGTCCCGGTGCCGCTGGGAGGTACGAGCAGGGGCGCCCCAAACCCGAGCCCCGGGGCCCCACCGGCGCCAGCTCCCCCGCCGCGCCTCGGCGCCCCGCCAGCTGCACCCCGGCATCGTGATGCAACCTCAATCCGGAGTCACTCCAGCCAGCAGCGATGGGCATGAGTCCCCCCCTCCCCCCCCGACACACACCTCCACATCCTCCCCCCACATCTCAGGGTGGTGATCGCCCCCCGGAGGGGCTGTACCTGGGTCTGGGTGAGTCCCAGTTGGGCCGCCAGTTCAGCGCGTTCCGGCAGCGCCAGGTACTGGGTCTGCTGGAAGCGCTGGTTGAGCGCCTGGAGCTGGAGGCTGGAGTAGATGGTCCGGGGCTTCCGCAGCTTCTTCCCCTTCCCGTTGATGCGCAGCTCCCCGTTGGAGATGACCGGGGGCTTCTCGTGCTCTTTGGGGGTGGGAGAGGAGCAGAGAGTTAAACCAACACGCTGGGAGTTTAAAAAAAAAAAAAAAAAAAAAAGCCCCGAAACCCCCCCCCAAACGGTCCCACTCGTGCCCTGAGTTTTGCTTTTTGGAGGTTACATTTGGAGGGGAGGGGGAATAAGGAGGAGGGAGACCTGGTTTGGTGTGTTGGTTTGTTCAAGCCCCAGGTAAAGCACAGGGGGAACAGGAGGAGGAAGGGAGGGATGGGATTATCTATTAAATATCCCTGCACAGGCCACAGGCCCTGCTGCCCTGCACCCCGTGGGGGGGCAAGCAGGGCCCCCCGAGGTGATGGAGGGGGCAGCAGGATGGTCCCCCACCCTGGGGGCCCTTGCTATGGGCACTCTGCTCCCTGGGGTGCAGCCCCTCACTGTGAGGTCTGAACCCCCAGCCTGGACCACCTCCTCCTACTCCTTGGAGCATCCCTGGGTCCTTCTTGGGCCACGTGGCAGAAACCCACCAGGGCTCAGAGAGGCGGTGGGAACAAGGTGGTCCCTGACTCAGCAGCACCAGGCTGATGTGGGTGAGCTTGTCTCAGCACCCATGAACACCCCACATAAACAGTCCACTCTGGCCACCGCCACGGCTCCCCGGAGCTGACAAGGGGCTGACAGGGCCCTGGGGGCTCAGTCGGGCTCGGGACCCCTCAGTGGGGCAGCCCAGGGGCTGCTTCTCTCCGGGGTGGCTCAGTTTGCAGCTTTCTGTGTGGAATTTTTAGGGAAAACAAGGTGGAACTGGGATGTGATGGGGCAGGGAGCTGAGGTCAGAGCAGGTCAAGTCAGCCCGGCCAAGGTGGGCACAGCGGGTGGGATGGAGCAGCCAGAAGTCTTGGGGGGCAGGATGGGGGCAGTTGAGGGCTTCAGGGGGGCAGCATGGGTGCCAGCCGGGACTCTGATGCTCCCCATCCCCGGTGTTCCCTGTACTCCCGCAGCCGCCCACCCTCACGGGGTTCGGGGCGGGGGGTCCTGGAGCTCTGGGAGGGGGAGACATCGCCCCCGGCCCCCGCGGGTCCCCTCGGGGACCACCCCACCGGGCCGAGCCCTGCATCGCCGCTGCCCCGAAGGGCCGGCGCAGCCTCAACGCGCTTCCGACGGCTCCTTCCCGGCGCTTCCCGATGACTCCCCGTCGCTCCCCGCTGGAAGGGGGTCCCGGGGGTGGGTGTGCAGCGCCGAGCACCCCGCGCCCACCTTACCTGCGTCCTGCAGCCTGGAGCCGTGGGCCAGCCCGGCCGGGGGATGCTGGGTGCCGGGGGGCGGGTAGGGCAGGTAGGGACCGCCGTGGGGGGCCGGGGGGGCACCGCCGGGATAAGGGTAGGGTCCGGGCCGGCCGTAGGAGGCGAAAGGCGACGGGTCGTGCTGGGGGTGGCCGGCAGGATGGAGGCCGTGCAGGGAGTAGTGGGGCGGCGAAGGGTGCCCGAGTTCCAGGAAAGAGGCTTTGGAGGGGTCGGGACCCAGCAGGCTCTCGGCCACCGAGCTCATGGTCATGGTGGGCCGGGCCGGGCAGGGCCGGGCCGGGCCGGGCAGCCCCCGCAGCCCCCGCAGCCCGCAGTGCCGCTCCGAGCCCCCGAGCCCCCCCCCGATGGGCTCCGCGCTGCCGCACCGCGGCCCCGCGCCCGGGGGATCCCCTGCCCTCCCCGCCCCGCCCGGACACGCCCCCCGTGACGTCACGCTCCCCGGGGCACCCCCATGGTTGTCCCCCTCACACCCCCCGGGGCAGTCCCCTCTATGTGCCCCCCCTCCCCTCCCAGGCCCAGGGGTTCCCCCTTCGCGTCGGTGCCTCACCCGGAGCGGTGACCCCCCCGCCCCACAGGGGTCACCCAGGGTGGGGGAGACCCCCCCGACACCCCCAACCCTCAGTCCTAGCTGAGTCTTCCCGAGGGGGGCTGACCCCTTTGCGGGTTAACTGTGTTGGGGAGGGGTAACCCCTTCTCAGGGACAACCGCCCCGTCCATGGGGGACACAGGGGTGGGACAGTGACTCCTCAAGTGCGTGTCCCCGGGGGGGTGTGTCCCTTTGAGGAGGGGCACCCAAGGGACAGACCCCGGGCAAGGAGGAGCTGAGGCCGCTCACACTCAGCTCACGTGTGCGGGGACCAGGGGGACACACCAGCGCTGGGAAAAGGATGGACACGGGAGGGAAGGAGGGACACGGACACGCGGGAGCCGAGAACCCCACGCGCGAGCCAGTCCTCCTTGCTCACGGGTGCTGGGGGAGGACACCCAGGGTGCTGAGGAAGGGGATGGGAGCCCCAGAGCCACCCACCCTGGCAGACGGAGCCCCCCTCCTCTGGCGCCGGCAGCACCCGGTCCCCGCGGGGCCCCGCTCCTGGCAGCAGGCACCGACCTGCCCGGCCGCTCCCTCCCAGCGCCCCGGGGAGCCCTGACCCCGGCGGGGTGCGTGGGGCCCGGGGGAGCCCCACAGCCTCCACCCCTGCTGCCAGCCAGGGCAAAAAAAACGGGGCAAAACCCCTCAGTGGGCTTGGGGGGGGGGGTGGGGGGTATGGTTATCACCCTCGGGACCAGGCGGACCGAGCCCTGGCTGGTGCTGGTGGGGAGGGTTTGCACCTCCTGCACGCCCAGAGCTCATGCTGAGCCCTGGATGGGGTCTGTGCAGCCCTTGGCTGCATCACGGCGATGGGTTTGGGGACACTGGGGTGACACAGTGGCCTGTGCTGAGCTGAGAACCAGCCACGAGGTCTCGGCTGCCACCCTGCACGGGGGCTGCCCGGGAGGAGCAGCCCCAAGGGAGTGAGGGGGTGACAGGCGGCCGGGGAGGCTGGCAGGGAGGGTCCCCCATCCCCACCCTCCCATTAGAGCATCTCCAAAAACAAGTTTCCATCTGGCCGTCGTGCCAGGTCTGAGTCACTTGGAGCAGGGGCCAGAAGATCTGATATAAATAGCCAAGCTCCTGGCTAACCCTGGGACACACTGGGACCACGTCCTGCCCCAGACTCCCAACACCACATCCCTTCCTCTCACCCACCTCCGACCCTCTGTAGCTGATGCCTCCTGCCCTCTGCCCAGCCTCCCTAAACCTTCACTCACAACTCCACGGGGATCATTCCCAGCACAGCTGGACCCACAGACCAGCCCCTCACTGCTGGGTGCAGCCTCTGGGATCCCCATGTCCTTCCATCCCAGCACTGCGTGTCCCTGGGACTGTCCATGGGGACAACATGGGCTCAAAACCCTACACGAACCCTAAATTTGGGTGCAGAGAGAAGCTGTCCTGCCACCTCTGCCTGGGCCACCAAACTCTAGGGGCCAAAGCAGAAAACCCCCCAACCACACCCAGGCAAGAACGGGGGCAAAGCAGCAAATTAAAAAGAGGCCCAAGGAGAAATCCAGATGTTCTCCATCCTGCCTGAGCTGGCTGAGGCATCTGCAGGGAGCCCAGCTTGGCCAACACTGAGGATGAAGTGTGGCCACTTCTGATTATCCAAGGAAAGCTCCACTGATCTGCTGTGATCCCAGCTCCTCACTTTCCTTACTGAGTGACTCAGCTCTCACTGGCTCTGGGGATGGGCACTGGCTTGTTGGGATGAGCTCCCTCCGGTGCTCCTTGCCCCAGTGCTGGGGCTGGGAGGGAGATGCTGGGGCTGGGAAGGAGATGCTGGGGCTGGGAAGGAGATGCTGGGGCTGGGAGGGTGATGCTGGGGCTGGGAAGGAGATGCTGGGGCTGGGAAGGAGATGCTGGGGTTGGGAGGGAGATGCTGGGGCTGGGAAGGAGATGCTGGGGCTGGGAGGAAGATGCTGGGGCTGGGAAGGGGATGCTGGGGCTGGGAGGGAGATGCTGGGGCTGGGAAGGAGATGCTGGGGCTGGGAAGGTGATGCTGGGGCTGGGAAGGAGATGCTGGGGCTGGGAAGGTGATGCTGGGGCTGGGAAGGAGATGCTGGGGCTGGGAGGAAGATGCTGGGGCTGGGAAGGGGATGCTGGGGCTGGGAGGGAGATGCTGGGGCTGGGAAGGAGATGCTGGGGCTGGGAAGGTGATGCTGGGACTGGGGGCTGTGTCCAACCCCCACCCAGGCAGGGAGGTTCTTAGGGCTGGATCTGGAGGGTTCAGACCTCCAACCTTCTTTCCCAGCCCCCTGTGCTCTCCCCCTCCTCTGCTACGTGGTGGACATAATAAATATCCGTAATTAACTATCAGTAGAATAATTGGATCACTAAGAAAAGACCTCTAAGATCATCTAGTCCAACCAGCAAGTACCCCAGTGGAAGTACCCCAAAATGTCCACCATGCAGCAGGGGAGCCCGTGTCCCTGTGCTGGGTGCTGGTGGAAGGATGGTGTCCCCATGGGTGTTTTGGGGCAGTATTTGACATCTGGCAGGAGGAGACGGACCCTCAGGGTCAAATCCTCTCCTGGCACAAGGTGTTCCAGCTCTAATTTATTGGTGATGCCAAGGACAGATCCCACCCCATTGTGCCAGGGGGCTGGAGAGAGAGTGGATCCCCCCGACTTTGGGATCTCCAAGTGGGTCCCAAGGCAGCCCTGGGTGAGCAATGAGGCAGTGGTGACACCAGATGAGAAGAAGTGCATCTCCTCCTTCTGCTCCTCCTCCTCCTCCCCAACTCCACACCACCCCAGCACAGGCAGAGTTTTAGGTCGGGGGTCTGAGGGTGTTGATCTCAGCATCCCTGAGCCCCATCCTGTGCCAAGAGTGGGGGACACCCCATCTCTGAGCCCACCGGGGTGGGTGCAGGGACAGCACTGCCTGCCCTGGGGAGATGGGCTGAGGAACTGGCACCAAACCTTCCGGCTGTAAAAAACTCCCAGTCCCGGCTCACCCGGGGGGCTGGTTCCCAGCAGCTTGGGCAGCTGGAGGGCAGGAGATGGTGCCACCCAGAAACCTGCCTGGGGACGAGCACGGGGCACATGCCTGGGGGGTCAGGTCCCAGCCCTCCTGTTTGTGCTGGCTGGCAGGGACAGAACATGCTGTTTTAGCAGGGTTTGGGGTTGGAGGGGGGAACTGGCTGCCAAAGCAAACACAGCCAGTCGACTGGTAGGAAATGAAAGAAAATAAATCAAGGCCACGCTGGGAACCCATTCAGAGCCTCAGTCTTGGGGCTGGAAGGTGCTGACACATTCTGGGACCCCCAGGGTGGCAGGGAACATGCTGGGTGCTGCCAGCTGGGACACACGGGATGCTCTGGGATCCACATCCCAGTGGATCCTCTCCCCAGAGCTCGGGATGCGGCGAAGCCCAAGGGATGGAGGCTCCAGGTTTTTACCTGCTGAGGCTGATGAAAGCAGGAAGGATTAAAGGGGTGCAGGGCAGGGTGTGTGTGTTGGGAAGGTAGGGGGGGGGGAGCTGTGCAGGAGAGCATGTGCCAGGTAACAAACCTACAAGATCCTCCAAGATAAAGGGAGATCCCAACAGCTGTAATTAGGCGCTGGAGATAGCGCGGCGCGGGGAAAGCCTGAAGCCAAGTTCAGGAATTCTGGGTTAATGGCAGCCCAAGGAGAAGTTAATAACAAGCCCAACAAAGTGGGAGCAGACAGCCTGGCGTCTGCCCTCCCACACGCCACCGCTGCCACTCTAACCAACAGCCCTGCTATCTCCAGCCCAGCAGGAATCCCAGGGGAGCACAGGGAGACGGGGTGCTGGAGCACGGGTGCTCCTCTGCCCTGCAGCCCCGGGCTCTCCCCCAGCCTCCTGGCTTTTGACAGGGGCTTGTAGTGAGAGGACAAAGGGGAATGGGTGAAAACTGGGAGATGGAGGTGAGACATGAGTTGGAAATTCTGGCGAGACCCTGGCCCAGGCTGCCCAGGGAAGCTGTGGCTGCCCCATCCCTGGCAGTGTTGAAGGGCAGGTTGGATGGGGCTTGGAGCAACCTGGGCTGGTGGGAGGTGTCCCTGCCCATGCAGGGGGTTGGATCTAGATGATCTTGAAGGTCCCTTCCAACCCAAACCATTCCATGATTCCGTGATTTTTTGCCTCTTTGGCAGAAGGAAAGTGGTTAGACTTGATGGTCTTAAAGGTCTTTTCCAACCAGAACGGTTCTGTGAAAAGCCATCCTGGGGGAGGGGGAAGGATGAGGTTGTTTGGGAGCATCCCCTGGGGCAGGTCATAGCGTGGGGGCAAGGCTGTGCTGCACAACACCCTCCTTCCCCCAGGGCCTCATCCTGCTCCACAGGGAAGCACCAAAACCGGTGGGAGCAGGATTTGTCCCCTGGATGGTGTCAGACACCCCCGAAGCACCCAAGACCTGTTCCCCTGTGCAATGAATCACAGCAAGATGGGAGCTATGGCTGGGGAGGTGACCTGAAGGTGCAGAGGTGGTCCAGAGGACACACACACAGAGGAGGTGACAGTGATGTGGCCATCACAGGAGGGTCCTGGGACCTGGTTTCCATGGGCAGGTTGCAGAGGGATGCAAGGGAAGAGCAAGTTCACGTTCATATTTTTCCTCCTTTACCTTCCCAGAGCTCCAGCACTTCCAGGAAGGATTTAAAAGGGCTTTTGTGGTTTGTTGTTGTTTTTTTTTTTTTTAAAAAAAAAGATGCTCAAGACTGGCTTGTCCTAAAGGTCCCAACCTCAAGAGCCAGCCTGGCTGGTGGGACCCAGTGGGTGCAGGTCAGCCTGGTGCCACCACAAGCACCAGCCAGATGGTGTAAATCAGCACTTCCCCAGCAAATCCCCAGGATTTGTCCCTTGCTTCATCCTTGGTTTGACTCGAGATGAAGAGATGTTAAAAATACTTCAAACAAGGGATTGTTCCCCCCACTTCATCCCCTCCTACCTCAATAAAGCAAATATTTTTTTGCTTCAGCATTTAAACTCTTTTCCAGGATGAAGATCTGGTCTGGGTTTGATTTTCCTGGGAATTGCTGGGTGGAAATCAAAGGAGTGAAAGGATCCTGATGTAAATCAGCAGAGATCCACCCAGGGGCCTGTTGTCCCCCTGATTTACATCACTTCAGCCCTTGGCCCCTGGTGAGACAAGATGCAGGAGGGAGCAAAAGGGAGGGGAAATTTTCCTTATGTTGGGACAGAAGGAAAACTGGCACCAGCTTTGCTACCCCAAAAATCCAGAGGCTCAACATTTACACCAGCTATTCCTGACTGGCAGCACTGAGGGCCAAACCTGAGAGGGTCTCTTCCCCCTCACCCCCATCCCTGCTATTCTCTGCTGAGTCTATTAAGTGCCTGGGATTAATTGTGGGGAGCAATTTTCTGCTGTCTAAACTCCCCATGTCCTTGTTCCTCCCCTTGTGTCCTGGCGTGTGAAGCCAGTTTGGGGGATAATTATGTCCCATCTGGAAACCTTTGGGGAAGGTGTGAAGCTGCTGGGCAGAAAGATGACATATTTAATCAATTATTCCATTCATTAGCCCCAGCCTCAGTGCCTTGCCCTGCTCATTTGACAAGACCACCAGTTAAAGAGGCTTTTTAACCCTTATTCCCTTCCCATCACCCTTAACAGATAGAGCTGGAGGTGGGGATGAGCTGAGCCTGGTCCTGCTGGGGACAGGGACATGCCACAGCCTCAAACCCTTCACTGTCCCTTTGATGGTCACCAGTAAAGCCAGCCTGGCACCTCCAAAGCACTTTGGCCACTGCTGCAAGCCCAGGAAAGCCTTTGGGCAGCTCCAGCAAGCATTCAAACCCCCAGTGATGCTTCTTTTCTTGCCCTTCACCTGAAGCTCCAGCGCTCGGGACGTTTGTGGCTCGGCTGAAATGTCACTTGTCTTTTCGAACTCGATGCTCTTCCCCTCCTGCCTCTGCTGGATGGGTGCAAAACTGCCTCTGGGTGGAGCAGAGAAGAAGGGAAACTTGGAATTTCTCCCGCTGTGAGCAGAGCAGTTAAACAAGGGGAAATATTGGTTCCGGTTTTGAATCCGTTTTAGATCCTGTGAATTTATTGTGCATGGAAATAATGAACAAAATTGATTTGAGGGGGTTTTATTCAGGTAACTGGCTGGAAGAATATTTCCCCTCTCCAGGATGAACCTTCTAACAAGCCCAAATAAGATCTGGCCCAGGATTTCCAGGGGGCTTTTCCTTGCTGAAATGGTCTTTTTCCTTCCCATGACAGGCTCTTGAACTGTTATTTTCCCTTTAGTGCGACCCATGAAGGGTTTGCAACTGGAATAAGTGGAGGAGGCAGCTGGGAATGGTTGGATGCAGCATTTAAACCCAGAGATCATCAAGCACTGGCGTCTCAGTGGAGAATTTGATCCAATAAACCCTGATTAATTTGTTTCAAAACAAACTCTTGCAGGCACAAAGGAGAAACTTTCTAAAGCCCCAGCACACTGGGGTCAGGGTGTGGGCACAGGGGACAGTTCAGCTGATGCTGGGATATTGGGTGGGACTTTGGGTAAGGGCAGGGAGGGAGAGGACAAGGGGGGATGGATTAAAATTGGAAAAGGGGAGATTGAGGTGAGACACGAGGAGGAAATTCTGCAGGTGGGGAGACCCTGGCCCAGGTTGCCCAGGGAAGCTGTGGCTGCCCCATCCCTGGCAGTGTTGAAGGGCAGGTTGGATGGGGCTTGGAGCAGCCTGGGCTGGTGGGAGGTGTCCCTGCCCATGCAGGGGAGTTGGATCTGGATGATCTCTAAGGTCCCTTCCAACCCAGACCAGTCTGGGATTCTGTGATAGATGAGAAGCAAAACTCAAGAGGGGCACTGGTATGGATGGGACGAAGAGCTGAGCTCGTCTGGCACTTGTTGCAGTCAAAAAAAACAGGCAATTTGCAGTTTGAAATAATGCAAAATGCTGTTTAAATTTCAGTCAGGGGAACAAAATCCTTCTGTTTTCTCCAAGCAAAACGTTTGGTTGGGTCAGAAGGGAGGTGTGGGGGTGTGTCTCAATGTATGCAGAATATTTTCCTTCTGTTTTTGTAAAGGATGAGGAAGAAGCAGCCGGGCTTCCTCTGAAATCTGATCCCTGCCCAGGGCACTCCCGGGCACTATAAAAACCTGGGGAAAGGCCAATGTCTGCAGGTCAGGAGACCAGAGTGATGGGATGAAGGCTCCCAGAGGAATCCCTGTCCTTGTCTTTTGGTGGGGAGAAACAGCACAAAACAATCGGATCTGAGGTCACAGCAAGTGGGGAGGTTTTGGGGGAACCTTCACTTTGGGGGGACCTTCACTTTTTGGGGCACACGTTGGGGATGCAACACGCGGGAGCACCGGCAGCGCCGGCACCCAGGGGATGCTGCCAGGCAGCATTTCCACATCCAGATGCCACCAGGAAACATCTAGATTTCTCATTTAGGAACACCTGGGATCCCCCAGCTTCTCCCAAGCACTGGAAGCTGCATTTCCAGGTGGACACACTCATGGGAAGGGGAAAGTGTGGATGACCCCTTACCCTCCGTGTCCCACGCGTGGTGCCTGGGATGTGTCAGGGCTTGCAGGTTGGGGGGGGGGGGGGGAAGAAATTCCCAAGAGTTTGAGGAGCCAACAGGGAAGGGCTGGATCTTGCAGCTGACTCCACGTTCAGTCCTCATTTGTGAACCCTTTCTGATGACAGAAAGTTGCCTCCTTGCCCAGGTTGTAGGGATGGAGGGACGGGGAAAACGCGGCGCTGGCTGGAATCGGCCAAGAGGGCTCCTGGGCAGTGTGGGGGTGGCCCAGCCCTCCCCTGCACCCAAAAGAGACAAGCAATTAAATCATCTCCCTCCCCTCCCTGGATTTATACTCACCAGAAAGTGCTTTTTGTGTCAGACCAAGCAGTTTGTGGGTGCTGGGGGGTGAGCCAAGTGCAGCCACGTTGAGAATCCCACCGCAACGGTCCACGAGCAGGTGAAGAGCAGAAGGGGGAGGGGGGGGGGGGAACAAAACACAGCCTAAAAACCACTCTGACATTTTTCTGATGGAGCAGAAACTTTGCAATAAATCCTTGAAGGAAAAAAAACCATAATTCTGATGACATTTCCCATATTTGGCAAAATCCCAAACCTCCCACCAACCCCCCCCCCCCAGTTCCACGCACAAAGTACCTCAGTGCTTCCAGGAAAAGCAGTGTCCCCAAGCAGCCATTTCTTGTTGGTGGTGAAGACTCTGGAAAAAATAATAAATTATTTCAGGAATTTTTAAGAAGGAAAAGAGCGATACATGGGAAAAGCTTCAAGGTCTCTGGAGAAAAGGGTGTTTTCCAACCCATCCCAGTGACTCGGCTCCTGGGGATCTGCTGCTGGAAGGTGCCAAGGAGGGTGGGTGGGTGTGTCCTGGGGGGGGTGAGGGTGACAATCCTGTCCCTTGGTCTGGGCACAGCGTTGGGGGAGCAGGGAGAAGCTCCCCAGGTTGGATTTGCTGAGTTTTCCATCAGCCCAGCTCTATATTTTAGCACTGATGAAAACCCCCCCGTGTTGCCAGCCCAGCTCCCTCCTCCCCCTTGGCAGCCGAGGATGAGTTTCAGAGGGAGCAGATTCAGGTCAAGCCTTGGAAAGAAAAATATCATCTCAGAGCCCTCGATTTCCCCACAGAAGAGGTACCAGCAGGGCAGCACCCAGCCCTGGGTGCTCCATAACCCTTCCAGGCAGGATTTCCTCCTGTGCTGCTGCTGGAGGACCCGGAGAGGTTCAGCACCTCATGGTCACTCGCTGTCCCCAACTGGGACGTGTGGGTTGAGAGAGATGTTAAGAGCATTCTAATCAGTGACCCCACATTCTTGCTAATTAACAGAGAGAAAATTAGCGGTAAAGGAAATTGTTCCTTTCATATTGCTGTTTTGGGTTTGCTTGGGTTTTTGGCTTGGTGGTTTTTTGTTGTTTTGTTGGGGTTTTTTTTTTGTTCTCTGCGTGTACCACGGAGAAAGAATTATTTCAGCCTCTGGGGCCAGAATTCCCAGGCTCAGCTTAAGGGAAATTCTCAGTGTGAGGTGTTTTGGTTTTATTTTTTCCCCTGAATAAAGGAGTCAGGGTCTCTCACCCAGGAGCAGGGAAGGGCAGGAGCCAAACCCTGGGGCCGAGCCCCTGGGACCTGCTCCCGGAGCAGTGCCGGGGGATGCTCAGCTCAGCCCGGGCTCCCCTCCTCTCCCAAGGGGATTTTGATCCCTGCCAAGTGGTGTCCGTCTCTGCAGGGGGTTCTGGGGGAAGCCAGGCAGCTTGGAAGAGCAGCCTGAGAGCTCTGAAGGCATCAGACACCACCTGAAACAGGCGGGGTGGCTGTGGCAGGGGTGCCAGGCAGGGCGGATGCTGGCAGAGCTTGGTGATGTGAGGTTGGGAAACTCAGATCCCACCCTCCCGAGGGCAGAGGTATCTGGTGGCCACCTCCACCCGCTGGCTGGCTAGTGCCCAGGGCTAACAGCCACCTTGTAGCATCGTCCTGCTGCACAGGGGACACACAGGGACGACCCTGCATCCTGGTGCCCTTGCAGGACCTGAGCTCTGGGTCCGTGACTGTCACCTCCCCACTCCCAGAGCCACCGGCCTTCCCTGCAGGGCTGGAGGCAGAACCACCCGCCCCAGGGACAGCCCTGCCAGAGCAGTCGGGGAGGTGTCACCCATCATGTCCCCACGCCACCGTCCTCCCTCCCCAGCATGCTCAGAGGGGGTCATTAGTGGAGCTGACAGTCCCCGCAGCACACGCCGGGTATTTACATCTCTGGGGAGGCTGAACTGGAGAGGGAGAGGGAGAGAGAGAGAGAAAAAAAAAAGATGGTGACGGTAACTGTGTAATTAGAGCCTATTAAGAGGCGCCTCCGAGTCTCCAGGGGAGCAGGGTGTTCCAGGTCCCTGCCCCCCCCATGGCTCTGGGGTGCTAAAGTCTCCCCAGGCACAGCCAAGAGGGCCTGGGGGACCTGCCCCAGGGGACGTGGTGTTGTCAGGGGGGGACATGGCTCCAAGGCCAGGCTGAGGGGGGGACACCAACCTGTCTGACCCCCCCTGCAGCCTTGGGCTGACCTCAGGGGTGCTGGGAGCTCTGGCTCCTCTGGCAGCCACCTCCGTGTCCCTTGAAGTGATGGGCTGGGTGAGCAGCTCAGGTTTAGGGTCCTCCCTGAGGCCAAAGTCCCTGGGACTGGGCTGGGGCAGGACGACACCAACCTCGGACAGGGGGAGGGGCCAACCTGTGGTCCTGGGCTTGGCAATGCCTGGCTGGAGCTGCATGACTCGGGAAAGCTGTTGGAGGAGACAGGCATGGCAACAGGCAGAGAGAGGGAGCTGCTCCCACCTGATCTGTGTCCAGCCCCGCTCTGGGTGTCACACACACCCTGGCACTGGCTCAGACTCAGTTTCACCAGCTCCTACACCCTGGCTGCTCCAGCTCCCATTTCTTGGCTGCTCCCTCTCCATCTCTCAGCCCTTTTGGTATCTCAGGTCCTCACCTTCACCAGGAGGTCCATGGCCTCCTCAGTGACCCGCCCACGTCCCACCACGCTCCCCAGCACCGTGATATTCCAGTTCTCCAGCCCCTCGTGGGCTCCATGTCCACCTCCAGCCATGCCCAGGATGCAGCCTGGCTCTGGCCCACCTCAGCAACCCACCTGTGCTGGGAGATCATTTTTCCTCCCCCCGGAACCATCCTCATTATGGAAGTGACACACAACCCTCTCCTGCCA
Organism: Apus apus; assembly: GCF_020740795.1. NCBI lineage: Eukaryota > Metazoa > Chordata > Aves > Apodiformes > Apodidae > Apus > Apus apus. The sequence continues at coordinate 2,800,556 of NC_067306.1, read as the reverse complement.
CCCAGGGCTCTCCCTGTTCAAAGGCAAAAACCAAGCAGGTTGTGGCCAGGTTGGATGGTCAATCACACCATTTCCTCACCACCTGCCAGATTCCAGCAGCCCAGCTCCCTTTGCCCTCCCCTTGCAGGTGGCTTTTCCATTCAACACCTCCCACCCCACCTCCCCCCCTTCTCTTTACAGCTTCCATATTAGTCGTGGTTCACCGGGCACTGAATGGAGCCTGGAATTCCTTAATCCACCTGCAGAGGAGCTTTCCCAGCCCCAGCCCAGTAACCCAATCCCACCCAGCACAAAGCAGGGAAGGCATCGTTGGGGTTAACCACCAGTTGAGTCCCACCTCCTCCTGCTCCTGGGAGGGTGGGAGGCACCGCGGGCTCCCTTTGAATGTCCCCAGGGATTTGGCCGAGCTTTTGTCTCACCATTCAATTCCACCCGGTGGCCTTTCCAGGAGTCCCATTTCATCCCGTTTGTAGCCCAAAAACGTGCCCGTGGGTCAGAGATCAGCTGCCACCTCACCCTGAGCTCAGCACTGAGCAGGAAAAGTGACCCAGGGAGGGCTGGGAAGTGTCTTTTAACAGGGAAATGTTGATTCACTGGAAATAACTATTTTTTGCCAGAAACATTCCAGCTCGCTTTAACCTGGGCAGAATTTCTCATCAAAACATCACAGAGGTGGACGTGTCCATCCCATAATAACGAGCAGCTTAGGCATTCAGGTGGGACAGGGGACCCCTCTGGGTTCCCCAACTCTCCCACCAGTTGGATTTGCCCCCAGTTTGAGACCTGGAAAGCAGTGAGGGTCCATGTCTCACACCCTCTCAGAGCCACTCTCAGCACAAGTCCCTTCAAGTCAGAAGATCTTTCTGGGAAGTTGTATTTTCTGTAAAAACACATCAGTACCTTCTGCAAAGAAGACACCACCAGCCTTGCTGAGCCTTCCAACCTCTGGCTCTTCTGTGGAAACTCAGCTTAGGTAGGAAAATCTGGCAGAGAAGAAAGGTTTAATACCAACATTAATACATTTGGGTGCTCTGAAGAGCATTTGAGGTGGGAAGTGAGTCTTTCTCCAGCCCACAGGAGCTAGATTGGGAAACTACTTGAGATCCTGGTACCATGACCTGCAGATTCACCTGCATGGTCCAGCTATCACCCCACCAGGTCACCTTGCTGTTGGGAAACATGGACAACAGACCTAATTTTGGGGAGCTGGGACTGGGTGATCACCATCATGGGCTGGGTGGGGGTGTTGGTTTCAAGGCAGCTTTGGATCACCAGAGATAGAGAAGAGCTCAGAGGACCCAGGGCTGGAAGGAAGATTTTCAGACAACCTCCAGCACAACTAGGGCACATTTTCCTTCACCTTTTGGGTTTATTTCTGCCACGAGCCTGGAAAGCACGAGCTCCACCACAGCAGAGGGATGGGTGGGAGATGCTGAGGGGCCACCTCCAGACATGAGGTGCTTGAAAGCATCTCCAAGACCCAGCCTTAAGGGGCTGCCAGGAAGAAGAGGAGGAAAATTAGGTTTATCTCAGGTTGTAGCCCCAATTCAGGCTCCTTGATGTCCTCCAGCTGTCCTGTCCTCCTGCCTGGGCAACCTCCTGCCACCCGTGGCCTCGTGCCAGGGCGTCTGCCTGAGCTCAGCTCCAGCTGCAGGAGGAGAGGAGAAGGTCAGAGCCAAGTGCCCACTTTCCATTTACTCCAACTTTCCACCCCTACATCCCCCCCCCACATCATCCCCATGAGTAATTGGGAGCGGCCGTCGGTGTCTGGGCCAACGGGACCACCCAGGACCACCCCGTGGGCTGGGAAGGCAGCTGGCAGGCAGTGAGGAGGAGGAGGAGGGGGATGAGGAAGGAGAACTCTGGGTTTTCCTCTTCCTCTTGGCTCTCTGGGGTTGTTTGGGGTACCAGAGTGACACCCCTGGGAACCAACCAGCTCTGTTAGTCACACAGGGAGGCTGGAAAGTGGGGTGGGGAGGGCAGAGCAGCAGGACTTGGTGGACCAGCACCATTGCTGCAGAGGAGCCACGAGGAAGCACCTGGGACTCCAGACCTCCTGGCTTCCACTCCTTCTCCATGGCCCAGCTCTCACCTTTCCTGGGCTGTGGTGATGGCATCACTCCTGGGACCAGCTCAGCACCCTCGGGGCTCCCAGGGGGGGAAGGTTTGCAGCTGGAAGGACGTGGGCGATTTTGTGACCAAGGCTCATTTCCAAACTTGCAGTTTTCAGAGCTCAAAGGGCAGTGGGGGGAGACTGAGGAGGGGCAAAAGCCTGAAAAAAAAATCAAAAAGGGAGAAACACTTTACTGACCAGCTGGAAGCTGAAGGACTGCAGCAGCCAGGGCAGAGCTCTTGGCAGGTAGTGCTCTTGCCTCCTTCCCCATCCTGGTCCACCATGGCCCATGTTCTCCAACCTGATGGAGAAAGAGACAGCTCCATCTTCCAGTGTTTATTGTATGACTGTGGTAGTACTCTCAGCTCTGACTCAGGACTCCCATAAATCTTTCCCTGGGTGAGCAGCACATCCCTTTTTCTGTCCAGGGCTGTTCTTCCATACCAGGCTGTAGTTTCATTTCCTCCTGCACTGTGGCCTCAATGTGATGGACACTTAATTAGCATTCCCATCCAGGCCATCCAGCTGCTGGGAGAAGTGTGCCACCATGCTCCTCCATCCTCTTCCTGGTTTTAGGGGAAGGATCACCACGTGGGGGAAACTGAGGCACGCAAAGGTGCAGGCTGGAGGTCAGTGACTTCTCTTGCCTGCAGGAACCCGCTGGTGAGTTGGACGTGACCCAGCAGAGATGGGCACCAAGCCCTAAGCCCCACCAGGCTCTCAGCAGCCTCAAGGGAACAAGCCCAGGGTGACCTCAGGTGGCTTTTCACATCCCAGCAGGTCTAAAGGGCTCAGCCCTGGCAGCGAGGAGAGCTGGGGGGAGCAGGGGAAGGGACAGGGGGTCTCCCAGCAGGTCACACGCTGCTGCACCTCCCTGCTCTGGCTGGGTCAAAACCAGTTTGGTTTGGTCATGCCCCAAAGTCCTCCCCACAGCAAAGCCAGGGCCAAGCGCTGGAAGGACCAAACTGTTCCTCGAGGTCAAACCCAGCCACCTCTGCAGGGTTTGGGGGCTGCCTGGGAAGCTCTGCAGGGTTTGGGGGCTGCCTGGGAAGCCCTGCAGGGTTTGGGGGCTGCCTGGGAAGCTCTGCCGGGTTTGGGGGCTGCCTGGGAAGCTCTGCAGGGTTTGGGGGCTGCCTGGGAAGCTCTGCAGGGTTTGGGGGCTGCCTGGGAAGCCCCCCAGGGACACGGAGTCTCGGTGAGACGCGTCCGTGCGTTTGAGCACCCGGCGATGCCACCTCCCGCCGCGGCCGGGTTGCTGCTCCAGGCGAAACCAAGGGAAGCGCTTGGGAGGTGAATGGCTCCAGCTCACCCGTGTCACTGAGCGGCTCCAGCTCACCCGTGTCACTGAGCTGGGGCTCGGAGGGGCCCAGGCGGGCCAGGCTGCCCGGCCGCAGCAGCGCTGACCCCGGCCCCGGAGCATCCCCGGTCCCGGAGCATCCCCGGCCCCGGAGCATCCCCGGCGCGGAGAGGCGGCCGGGCTGCAGGTAACGTTGCCATCTAGTGGCTTCCCCAGCCCGAGCCGAGGGAGAGAAGCCACTTTGGGGCTGCTTTGGGAATGGGAGGAGGGGGTGGGGTGAAGCCACACGCGTGCACCGGTACCCGGGGACCCCCACGAGCCGGGGACCCGGGGAGCAGCGAGGGCTGGGCTCCGCTGGGGAGGTGACGGGCGAGCTTCGGCCTCTCTGCTTAGGCAGCATCATCATCTCCTCCTCCTCCTCAGCACCTCGGCCCGTGCAGCAGCTCCCAGCCGGGGCTCGCAGCAGGTCCGTGTCTGCACGGCCAGAGCCGGGGCTCAGGACAGCGGGGGTGGGGGGGCTCCGCGGCAGCTCCTCCAGCCCCTGCCAACCCCCAAAAGCAGCTGAACCCCCTGAGCTGGCCGGGCAGAGGAGCCCTGAGCTCTGGCACAGCACGGAGAGGAGCTGCCTCCAGCCTGAGGGCAGAAGGTGGAGGCTTGGCTTGAACCTGGCACCACCTCAGCTCCTGGAGCTGTCAGGGCTTGGTCACGGCTCTGACAATTGCAGCTGCCTGGATGGTACCTGACGGGCCAGATTCCTCCACAGCATCTCTCCTGACAGAGCTGAAGATCAAAGGCAGATGGGCCGAGGACATGTGCAGCTCCTCTCCGTGCTGGGCTGTGTCCGACCTGGATCCAGGATCCCAGCAGGTCCCTGGTTGGGAATCAAGCACAGGGACGTGCACAGGGGTGTAGTTACTGACACAACACAGGGCAGGACAAACTGCTCCTTGCTGATAAACACAGCAAAGTTTCCCCAGTCTCCTCAGCCCATACCTGGAAGCCAGAAGCAGGGTAGAGAATCCTTCTTGTTTTCCCAGCAGGAGCAGAAGGGCAGGGTTCCAGGCCCCCCTGGGGAGCACTGCCCTCCTGCCCCCCAGCACCTCTCCCGTGCTGGCAGCACCCACTGCCCTGCTCATCCTCACCACCTGCCACCCAAACCACACCAGGGGAGAAGTGGAGCTGCTTTGATGCCCAGAGAGAAAAGCTCCAACCCCAAAACCCTCCTTGGGAGGAGCAGGGTCATCTCCAGCCAGCCCCACACCACCAGCTCTGCAGACTTGGGGGCACCTTGGCTTTTTTTGGCCTGATTTCCAGAGGAAAGGAAGCTCCTGAGTTCACTCTGCACTTGCCATGTTGGTACCAAGACCTGTTTCATGCTAGAGAGATGGATTCTTGCCCTACCCAGGAAAGTAAGTCCAATATTAGGAAAAAAAATCTCCCAAAGGAGAACTACTCCAGGCTGAGATTAGGGATTCCTGCAGTTCCTCCTCTGGGAACCCTAAAGAAATTGGTTTGGGGATCACCTGGCCCTAGAATAAGCTCATCCCTGGCCCTTTGCCTTCTGCACTGCCATTTAGGTGCTCAGACACAAAGATTTTATCTGCAACCAACCCCTTTATCTTTTTACAACTTTCTGGTTTAAAACTCTGGCTGTTGTTGCTATGTCAGCACCTCTCTGAGAGCTTTATGAGCCCTGCTGAGCCCTCAGCAGCAACAGTGTCTTGTGGCAACGAGTTCTGCAGATCAGCCACGTGCCTCTTCAACATCATTTTGGTCTAGGATGGAGATCCCAAGACTGACCCTTCCTCTCATCTTCCAGGAGCCAGTGTCGTGGCTGTGCTGGCAAAAGCATTTTGCAGCTGCCCCTCTATCTCCTCTCTGCATCTCACACATGAGCAGAGCCTGTGCCTGCATTCCTCATGACACAGTCACCTTGTTTGGCTGGTGCCTGATCCCTCTTGGTTTCTCCCCTGCTCTGGAAAACACACCCACAGGAAGGCACAGCCACCTCCTCTTCCCTGTCACCTCCATGGAGCACAGGGAGAGGCATCACTCCATGCCTGCTTGGATTGGGGAGGAGGATGCAATGGCAGGGTGTTCACCCTTGCGTGCCCAGGATCTTTATCTCATCAAGGGAGAGAGGAAATGCAAAGGATTTAAACCCAGGAGCTGGAAATCAGTGAGGGAACAAGATCATCCCCACAGCCCTGCAGCAGCAAGAGGTATCGTGGCATCTGCCATAATCCTCCCTGTCTCCATCCTGCAGGATCTCTCCTGGTAGGACCCAGGCATCCTCCTGGGGATCCTGCAGGTGGCTCAGGTGGTGCTGGTCTCAAGCCACATGCCCATGAAAGACCCAGGTCACTCCTCACTCCCAGCACAATCCCTGGGGCTCAAGCAGTTGGTGCCACACGTCCCTCTGGCTTTGCAAGTCAACTGTTCCAGCCCCCCATGGCAGGAACACTGGGAAATAACAACTCTGCCCCATCCTCCAGCCAGGCCCCTCCAGCTGCCCAGGGCTTCTCCATCCTCAGACTGCCTTGAGCCACTGGAGATCATCACATCTGCTCAGCCTCACGTCCATAGCATCTTCTTTTCATAGAATCATGGAAGAGTTTGAGTTGGAAGGGACCTTAAAGACCACCCAGTTCCAACCCCCCTGCATGGGCAGGGACACCTCCCACTAAACCAGGTTGCTCACAGCCCCATCCCACCTGCCCTTCAACACTTCCAGGGAGGGGGAAAATGCCCAGGAAGGGGGCAAATGTCCAGGGAAGGGGCCTCCCACAGGTCTCCTCTGGGCCCCCAGTGCTTTCCACCCCCCAGTGCAGAAGCAGCACAGGTCAGTGCTGGTGTCCCACAGCCAGGAGAGCCCCAGGCCCCATGTGTAGGCGCTGGACGGGCCATGGGGACTGTGCTGCAATCCCAGCCCTGCTCTGTTTACTTCCCCTCCCAGCTTTTTTTGCAAGCTCCTTGGGGCAGAGCCTGTTTCTCAACACAAGGCCCTGCTCCCTCCTGGAGCTCCCTTCTGCGACTCTGAGCTCATTCTTTTGCCAGAGATGATGCCCAGGATGTAAAATATCCAGGCTGCAATCCCACCCAAACCAGGATCCCACTGCTAACACCCAGGGAAGCCCTGAAGGAATCACACACTCGGGGTGAAGATGGGTTTTCTCCACCCTACAACATCACTGCTGCCACAGGAGGCTATGGAAAAGTCAGGGTGATCCAAACAAACCAGACCAGAACCCCTGATCCCTCTCAGGGAAGTTCAGCAAAGGATCTTTGCTCCCACCCAGCTGCAGTTTTGGTTCCTGGTTCTCATTCTCTGAGGGTACAAACAGAGCCCATGGAATCTCTGGCAGTCCCAGAGCTGTCACCAGCACCCTGGCAGCTCCCCACTGTCACCTCTGGGTGCCAACCCCTCTGCAGAGGTTTCTCTCCTCCCCAATTCTGCTTTAAACCCTCTCATGGAGGCCAGCAAAGCTTCCTCCTCCTCCAGGAGTGGATGGAGACAGCAACCACCAACCATCACTGTAGTCCCCTGGTTTCCACAGTTTCCCCAGGAGACATTCACTAATTTTTCCTCATTTTCTACCAGGCTACAGAGCTCTAGGGGCAGAAATCCCTCCTTGCTCCTTGCCTGGCAGGACTCTGGTTTGTACCAGGGACAACAAGGAGGTGTGGCACTTCAGGATATGCTCTAAGGGGCATGGTGGGTGCTGCTGTGTTGCTTGCTTGATGTTTTTTGTTAGTGTTGTATTTTCTTTATCCTCCTGGGTGGGTGGTTGGACTCAGTGACCTTAGAGGTCTTTTCCAACAGTAACAATTCTGTCATCCTCTGACTCTTGGCTGCTACAGCAACTCCAATAAATCAAGGATGTTCATTAACTATAGGTAATGGTGTCTTCCACATGCTTGGGTGGCACCTCCAGCCAACCTCAGCTGAGGCTGGTAACCCAAAGAAATAAAAATGGATAATGGCCCATCCAACCCAGGCCAACAGGGAAGGAGGCTTTGCTGCAAGAGAAGGAGACTCTGGGGAGACCTTAGAGCACCTGCCAGTGCCTGAAGGGGCTCCAGGAAAGCTGGGGAGGGACTTGGGACAAGGGCAGGGAGGGAGAGGAAAAGGAGGGATGGATTAAAACTGGAAAATGGAGATTGAGGTGAGACATGAGGAGGAAATTCTTTGCTGTGAGGGTGGTGAGAGCCTGGCCCAGGTTGCCCAGGGAAGCTGTGGCTGCCCCATCCCTGGCAGTGTTGAAGGGCAGGTTGGATGGGGCTTGGAGCAGCCTGGGCTGGTGGGAGGTGTCCCTGCCCGTGCAGGGGGGTTGGGACTGGCTGATCTTGAAGGTCCCTTCCTACCCAAGCCATTCAATGATAACCAGGAGAGCACCCATCTGAGACAAACAAGGGTGCCACGGTCACGCTTTCCACGCAGGCTGGGGTGTGATTAATCCCTGCAGGCTGCCAGGGAAGCGTGCAGGGAAGCAGAGGCAGCCTTTGAAGTGCAGCTGGGGATTGATGAAACTGCAGCACGTTGGGTGCTGGGTAGCTCTGGGGTGGCCAGAGGAGAGGAGTGGGGAGGGCAGGGAGGAGCAGAGGGCAGATAGTCAGCCTGTCTGTTCCCTGTGTTATACAACTTGCCCTGATGGACTCAGAGCGATGCCTAAGGTACAGAATAATAATAATAATAATAATAAAAAAAGATGCTACAGAAATTTAATTTAATTTAATTAAAACCAAACCAAAAGACAAAACGGCCGACAAGAAGAAAGGATTGTCCTGGGAAACTTCCCCTTGCCCAGGGGAGGTAACGTGGCCCTGCAGGTGGCAAACTAACCTGGGGATCTGGGGTCTGCTCCAAGCAAGGCTGCTGGCCCCTGGATGGTCTTGGTCAAGTTCCCTTCCCCTGTCCCACTGCTTGGTGAGGTAACTCTGGCTTGGACACCAGCCTGCAGCAGGTCCATCTGGAGGGACCTCCCTCTGCCAAGGGAGAACGTGCTGCTCCAGGTGGGCGTCCATCCACATGGACCTGAGGGCTGGAGTGGGCAAGACAAGGACCTGCTTCTGCCTCACTGTGCCAGGGGTGCAGAGGAAAGGCAGCAGAGGGAGGGAGCTGGGCAGGGGGAATGCAAGAGGTCACCTCACTCACCACAGACCCTGCAGCAGGGACAACCCTGCCTGTACCACCACCCTGAAAAGTCTCCTTCCAGACCCCAGCCAGCAATGGAGACTGACATTCTCACCATAAAACACAGCTGGGTTCCCAGCTGATGTCACATGCAGGTCTCTGACTTTTCTCAAGACAGTTCCCCAGGGGAGAAAGGACAGCTGGAGAAACCCTCTCTGCAGCAACTCAAACTGGCCACCTTTCCACCCTGACTGGTTTGCCAGGCTCGAGGGGCAAGACAGAGCTCAAGCCCCCCCTCCCAAGCCTGCAGCTCAAATCCCACTGCTGAGCCCAGTTTAGTCTTTCTGGAATGAGCACAGGGCAGAGGAGCAGAACTGAGCCCAGAGGATGATGTGACCTGGGGATTTCCTTTGACTTAACCTCATGGAAGGAGTTGCAGCAACTCTGTGATTAACTCTTAGCAAAGATAAAACAGGGAAAGTAAACTCTACCTCCTGTGCTTTGCAGCAAGATGGGGTTAAATTCCAGCCCAGCTCTGTGGGTTTGATCCTTCTCTGTTGATGTGTCCCAACACTCCTGAGCTGGTTGTCTGAGCTTCTGTGCTGGGGTGCTCTTTAACCTTCAACAACAACAAAAAAAAAAGAAAATGAAAGTGTTTGATTTTGAGGAGTCAAATCCCAAATCAAATACACCAAAAATGGGCCTTGGCTCCTTCACAAGCTCCCAAACCAAACCCAGAGGTGCAGCACGGACCTGATGGAATCCCAAGGATGTGGCTGGAGGTCTTCATGGCCACAGTTCACCTCTCATGGTGGCACAAGGCCTGGTGGGTTCTCAGTTTGCCTTTTCCCACCCCAAAGCTGCTTTCTCATGCTCCAGTCCCCAGCAGGGACAATAACAGAGGAGGATCCTCCAAAAGCTTTTGAGACCAAGGGTTCTGAGCCAAAGGGTTTTCCTGCTGGCTGTTTTCTCTGTGGTTTGATTTAATTTGATTACAAATGTCTGTCCCAACAAAAGCAACCCTGGGACGAGGCAGGCAAACTTCCACTTGGAAAAAAAAGGAACAACAACAAACCCCACACGTTCTTAGACACAAACAGTTTGATGAAACCATTTTCAAATGTCTTCCCCAAAGTGAAATATCTCCACAGAGTCCCCTCCCCACCACCACAGACAGTTTTCCAACCAGTTCTGCCCCACGGTGCTTTGCTTTCAGGCAGCCCAACACCCTCTAGCAATGAAAGATGGATCAGACCTCCCTGGAAGCCCTGGTCTGTGTGACAGCACGAGCAGGACCTTCCCTCCATGGTCACTCCATCCTCATACCCACCTCTGACCCTCTGCAGGCTCCAGAATCACCCATTGCACAAGGCTGCTCCATCCCAGTCTCCTGAAGCATCCCAGGATTGCTCCCACGGCACTGGAACACAGCAGGACCATGACTGATTTCTCCAGAACATGAAATCAACTCTTCCCTTTTGGTCAGGGGGGCACTTAGTAGTTGGGAATGGCACAAAGTGGCTCAAGACAGCAAAACTCACCCCTCGCCAGGACTCAGAGCCTGAACCTCTCTCCAAAACAGAGTCTTTGTGGTTCTACAAAGGCTAGATGTCCTCTTAATTTCAAATGTTCTTCCAGGACCAACAGGAAATGTGCTGAAACACCGTGAGAAAGCTTGTTCTTGTGGTTATGTCTGGCCCTAACCAGAAACAGAAGCGCCAGGAGGTGGGATGAGAGTCCTTGAAATCTCTCCAGCTTCCCGTTACGAACGCTGAAGGTCTGTGTGCTCCAGATGAACTTTTGGATGCTCCCATTGAGCTTTTGATGTCTGCCCTTCCCTCCTCACAGTTCTCACTGCTCGCTGAGAACAGCAAAGCATCAGCAAGTGGAAGAGTCTAGAGGAGCAGTCCCCAAGGAGCCTGGGGAAGACCTTTGTCCCCAGGGATGTTGGTCCCTAGGAACAGCTGGTTTGGCTCAGCTTCTGCTGCCAGCTTGGACAGCCCCAGCTTGGACAGCCCCAGCTCACTGCCCTGCACACTGGCCCAAGAGGAATCTGCTGGAAGGGCTCCTGGGACTGCTACATCATGTCTCAACCTGAGTGTTCTCAGCAGCTATGCATGTCTGAGGGAACCTCATCACACTCCAGCAGGGATGATATTCAAAACATCACTCATCTTTCCACGCCTGGGGTCTAGAAAAGCTCCTCTTCTTAGACCCGAGTCCTCCAAGAGATGCCATTGATAGCTCATCTGTTGATTGGATGAGGAGGGAAACCCAAACAGAGAGGGGAACCCCGGGGAGGACAGTCTGAAGAGATGTTGAAATGCACCTGTAACGCCTCCAGTTACCTTATCTCACCCTCTGCCCCAACACGATGAGCTGCTGCAAGAGCTGCACGGCAAGGAGAGGCCAAAGGCCTCCCGGGTGGCTCCAAAATGCCCAAGCCACGCAGGTATTTGGGCCTCCCACTCTTATGCAAGCACCGAGGCCAGATGTCATGCTGGATGACTGAAAGCAGCATCAGCTCCCTCTACGGGCTGTGGGAAGAAGGAGAGGTGGCCTCCACCAAAGAGGGTGGTTCAGAGCAATGATTCATGCCTTGGAATGGCTGCTCCCTCCATCTCTGGATCCATCCTCCTTCCCTTTGGCACCTCCACCACTCAGCACTTATAGGTTGGCCCCAAATCCTGTCGAGCTCCTGAGAGAGAGAGAGAGAGAGAGAGGAAGGTCAGAACCTTTGTGGATTTAACCCCAGAAACCTCAAGCAATGACGCTGCCCCTCCAGCACAAGGACTATCAACCCTCTTGGAATTTCTGGTTCAAAACAATGCGTCACAGCCAGAGAAGGACCAGCTCGAAGTGACTCGTCACCTGCCCAACACCCCTGGGCAAAGGTGGGGTGGCTCTCAGTGGTCCATCCCTTGGCTTCCTGTTGGCTCTGCCCACAACACACTCCCAGAGCACCCGGAATGGCCGGCAGTGCCCTTTCCTGCACACCAAAGGGCCTGGTTTGATTAGGAACAGGTTACCTGGATACGACGCTTCATCAAAGGGAACCCTACCTTGATGGCATCCCAGGGATGCTTGGGTAATTGCAGGTTCCTGCTGGTTGGAGCCAGTTCAACCTCTGGCCTCAGCTCTGCTGGAAATTGTTGTGCTGGGGAGGAACACGACGTGCAAAACCAATGGGGGTGGGGGGAGAAGAGCAGGGAGCTTCCCTGGCATCAAAATACTGGAAATAGGTGGCCCCAAGAACCCCTTTTCTGCTTGAACCCCAGCAGATGCTGAGGGAACAGGAGATGGGGCAGACAAGGCAGGGTGGCCCAGCTGCTGGAGCCAGAGCTGAGGTCTCTCCGTGAGAAAAACCATCTCCCCCACCAGCAGCAACTGCTCCTGCTCCCCAAAGCTTGCAGCTCTCCTGCTTTGTGTGGCAGCCTGTGGGATGGGACCACCAAACATCAACCACCACCCACCAGGGTTGAGCCTGCCTGGCTCCAATGCACCAGTCAGAGGCTGCCTTGGGTCACCCCTCCCAAACACCACCGGGCACGTTACACGAAAAGAAAGTGAAATTAATCAGACTTCACCATTTGGAACAGCTCATCCTGCCTGGTCTCATTTTACTCTTTCCCAGGCCAAACCTCCCCAGCCAAAGCACTTATTTAATTACCATATTTTCTATAATCATCCACTAGCTGCCCATAAATGCAAGTAAGACACCAGGCTCCAGGTTCACAGTCACCAGGGAATTATGATGTGCTCGAAATCAAGAATCACTTCAGCCCAGGAGGGTTGGCACCCTTGGGACATCAGCTATTATCTCATTTTCACCTCTTTGGTAATAACCTCCCGATGCAGAGAAAGCCCCAATGCTTGAGGTGTGAGACACCAAGAGTTGGATCTGGCTCTTCTTTGCATGGAGAAATGAGGAGCAACTGCCCCAAAGTCCACGTAGATGAAGAACGTGGGGTGAGGAGCAGCTTCAGGAGCTGGTTCCATGATGCTGCTGGGAACTGCACCTTTAAGCAGCTGAGCCAAGGGAATGGGATGTTCTTTTTGGCAGGGACAGGGTTGTGTTGTGTTTTTTTTTAACCAGCTGACAGAGGGATTGAGCCCTACTTAGGGCTTAGAAGCTGCTGGATGTGGCCCTCTCCAGCACCTGGGGATCAGCTCCATCCCAGAATGTCACACCCTCTGGATAACTCATCAGGAGGGCGGAGGTAGGAGCAGCAAGTGTTGAGCAATAACCAGCTGGTTCATTTTGGGAAGAGGTTCAGGATTTGGAAATTTCCAACTCTTTCAGAAAGGAAAGAAAACAACCCCAAAAAAAAAAAAAAAAAACCCACCCCAAACCCCAAGGATGTTGGCCCTTCCCAAAATCCCAAGCTGAATAAACAGCAAAGAACAAATCCCTCTCCCAGCCCTGTGCAGAAACCCAGCTCCTCAAGGGCTGTCAGAGTATTTTGTTTCAGCAAAGTCTGGCCAAATGGGATGCCTGTTTCATTCTATACTGTACATTTCTGGAATGATTTCTTCTCAAAGGTCAGACAGCCCTGAAAAAAAAGAAAAGACCACATTTGCCTTTCAGCTTCTCAGCACTTATTTTGCATCAGGGGGGGTCACAAAGACAGACCTAGAGTTGGCTGAATCCTGTTGCTTTTCCACAGGTTGTTGGGCAACTCTCCAGATAAGGCTTCCCAGCTGGAGATAAAAAAGTCCAGGCACAAGGTTTAGGTCAGAAGAAGACTGGGCATTCCAGACTGGAGCAGATAGGAATTGCTTCCAGCAGAGAGAGAAACACCCCTGTGCATTATTCAGCCCTGGGATGACCAGGAATTGCCAACGTGGTGCAGGAGTGTGAATGGGGTAACATAATCCTTGGATCACCAGGCTCTATTTCCAGTAGAAACAGAGGAGGGTTCCTCCAGTCTGGCTTTGAGGGATCTCACCTGGGATGTGGTGTCTTCTCTTTTAATCACCCTTGATCCAGAAAGGAGGGGTGGAGGAGAACTACTAGGGCAGGGAAGGGAATGGAGAACCCTTCTCATCAGGAAGATGCTACAAGAGCTTGGCTTTCATGGGGAGATAAAAGGGAATGGTCTTGTTCTGGCTAAAGAGGCACAGCCTAAGCACCCAGGGGGTGGAAAAGCATCATCAAGCTGAAGGACAACGTTGCTAGAAGGACAGGCTTGTATAAATTGGACATTAATAAATTTAGGCTAGAATCTAGCAGGCTCCTTATCAGCCACTTAGCCTTTAATGTATGTGAGAAACATAAAGGGTGGTGTTTGTTTCAACCCAGCTTCAGAAGTTCAGAGTGAGGGTGTCTGCATCTGAGAGAGGAGCACCTGAGGCTCTGTCTGCAGCCCATGGAGCCCTGGTAATTCACCCAGGCACCTCACGCCAGGAGAACCAGAACCCTCCAACTGCTGATCCCCAGCAGCTGACTGCAAAGTGCCTGCTGGAACCAGGGGAAGATGCACAGAGGGAGGGGAACCCAGGCCTGATACCACACAGATCTCCAGGCACAAGGTGTAAGTGGAAGCAACATCAGTTCTGCTGTGTCCAACTGTGGATGGAGACTCCCCCCCAGGCCAGGAAAAGCCTCACTTGGAGATAAAAGGGCAGCAGGATGGGCAGAAGAGAACGCATTGATGCTGAGAAGAAACAGCAAGGGCTCTATTAACTTCTTAAGGAGTAAAAGGAAGGGCTTGGAGTTGTAAGGACAAGAAGGCCCAAGGCACATGGGCTGGTGTCAGCCCAGCAGCCCCACCTCATCTTCACTGCTGGAGAAGTGGAAAAATTGCAGGTGTCTTAGAGACTGGGGAGACTTCCTGCCAGGAGGAAGGTCCCAAAACCTCGGGGAGGCTGGTGGGACATCATCACCCCACGCTGCTCAGCACCAGGGTGAGGGATGAACCCTCCTCTCCCTCTTCCCGAGCCCCTGGGGACCAGCTGTCCCCAGCCGAGTGCCACGTTGCACACGAGCAGGTGTCACCAAGCCACTCCATCCTGTGCAGAACGAGTTCAGGGGCCTGATGCAATCCCCAGCAGGCAGTGGGTCCCTGGCAGCATTCCTGGGACACGGAGTCACGGGATGCTCAGGGAATGCCATTGGGAGAGGACACACACTGGTGTGGGTGAGCCCTGGGTGCTGGGGGCATCGCCCGGCGCGTCTGCAGGAGGCAGGACTGCCTGAGCACCTCACACACCCACACGGGGACCCACCACAGCCTCCCTCAGGGAAGGGCACCAGTGAGGAAGCTCTTGGCTGGCCCGGGGACAGGGTGTCAAGAATCCTGGGGTGATCCCAGAAGGTGCTGCCCAACACATGCAGGGGGGGGATGTGCGGGGTTAAGGGACTGGGATGTGTCTTATGAGGAAAGGCTGAGAGACCTGGGTCTGTTCAGCCTGGAGAAGGAGGAGAAGGGATCTTTTATTGATGTTGACATCTGAAGGGTGGTGTCAGGAAGGAGGGGCCAGTCTCTTTTCAGTGGTGCCCTGTGGGAGGACAAGGGGCAACAGACACAAACTGGAACACAGAGAAGTTCCACCTCAACATGAGGAGAAACTTCTCGACTGTGAGGGTGACAGAGCCCTGGGACAGGCTGCCCAGAGAGGCTGTGGAGTCTCTGGAGACTCTCAAGACCCACCTGGATGTCTTTCTGCCCCAGGTGATCCTGCTCTGGCAGGAGGCTGGACTTGATCCTCAGAGGTCCCTTCCAACCCTGCCCATTCATGATTCTATGACAGGGACACGGCCTTGGCTGCAAGCTCCACCAAAGCCCTTTCTGTCACCGAGTGCAGGAAGCCAGAGAACTCCCATTCCACCCAGCAGAAGCCAAAAGGATGGTGAAGGAGCAGGAGGCTTCAGAGCATCCCCACGTGCACCTGAATTCAATCCCTACCTCCCCCCAGCTCAGGCAGAATTCCCAGATCTTCTCAAAGCTGTAACCCCAGGCACCACCACAAAGAGCTGAACCCAATCCAGCCACTGGTTTCTCAATCAAGTATCACTTAATTTCTCTTACCAGATTCTTAATAGCAATCCACCTGCAGAGGGATCTCAAAGCAGACTGAGCAAGGCACAATAACTGACTGTGGTGGGTCAGGGACTCACCACGAGCTTGTGGAGCCAATGCATGAATTTCATGTCCTCAACATCTGTCACCACTTCAACCTGCACAACCCACAGGGTCCCACCATCATGATGTTGTGTTTTTTTTTGGAAGGGAGTTTGGCTCCCACAGTAGCTGCAACTCATCAGCTGCATTCTGAAAAACACCATGGGAGTTGCCAGGACCCGAGCACTTTGGAAAACCTGGTCCCACCTTGAAAAACCAGCTCCCATCTCTTGAAAATCTGGTCCACACACAAAGCAACCTTCACCTCTCCCCTCGCAAGGAGCTCCGTGGAGGAGCAGACTGTCTGGCCCCCCGTGTCTCCCTCCCAGAATTAAGCCTTCAAAGTTGATCTAAAAAAAGCAATTTCTAGGCTGACAGATAAGGAGTGTGAAAATGCCAGAGGGAATGATTGGCATATGCTCTGGTGGAGACACCAGGTGAGGTGAGCTTTAATTACAGGCTGGCCTGGTGGCAGTACCTGTCAGATGACTCACTTCCATCACATCCCGAGAGGTTTCTCCTCTTCTCTCTCCCCTTGCACCTCTCTCCACTGGGCTCTTTCATCAGCTGCTGGCTCGCTGGCTTCCTTGCAAGCCTTGAGGCATTGAGTCACTTGTCATCAGGCAGGAACCTGGCAAAAAGGCACCTCATGGTCCACCTGACATGGGTGTCATGCAGCTCTGCCAGTGGAAGAGTCCCTGCTGGGGGACAAGAGAGGAGACAAGGGACTTCAGGAAGGGGAGAAAGAAAAATAAGAGAGGAAGGAGCATGCAATCCATCCCCCAGAAATTAGAAGGGTTTTTTTTTTGCCTTCAATAATTCAACACACAGAGGACAAGGGGGGCAGAACCCACCTGGGGTTGATGGGAAGCCTCCAAGGAGCATCCCCATGGTGCCACTTCATGGCATCCTCCCGTTGCTGTGTGAGATGTGAAGCTCTGCAAACCACTGAGGTGTTAATGCTCCTGCAAGGCTCAGAGAACATCATCTTCTGGCCAACTTGGCTGCTTTAGGAGTGGGGTTTTTTTTTGGTCAAACTCTCATCCCAGCTTCTGGCTACAGCAGCTTAAACTGGCATGGTGGGGAGGATGAGGGGGTTGTGTCAGTCACATGGAAGTGGAGACAATATGTGGTTTGCAACTCTCATTTCAGGAGGAAGAAAATCCAGTGGTGGAGCCAAATACCAGCCTATATAGGAAGAACAACCCAAACCAGCAGAGGAAATGGAAACTGGAATAGAACTTGAAAGTGCCAAAAGTGAGACAATGATGGGAGTGGGGACAGAGGAGCCTCAGGTCAAAGAGGATTTGTCAGTGAGCTCTTCAGGAAAGGACCTTGGAGAAACCCTCTCTGATATGACCATTAGTGGCACAGGCAGAGGTACAATCTGCTGAGGGCTCCATGGTGTATCCTCTGAAGAGCTCACTGTTGCCACCAGAGGTGGTGGCTCCACCCAAGATGGGTGCAGAGAAGGACCACAGAGACCTCGTTGTACAGGATGAGGGAAGAACAGCAGAGTTTTCTGACACAAATAAAACCAAAGCTGAAAGAGGACGTGTGGCAAGTTTCAAAGAGTGAAGATGCTCAGAGACAGATGATTTAACGTAAGGAGAAGGGGCAGCAGGTCAAGCCAAGGAAAGGTGCAAGTAAGAGAGAGCTTCTCTCTTATGAGAGGTCCTGAGAAACGGTGGAGAAAGTCTCCACGACCTGAGAGACTGGCAGAGATTTTCTACTTGTTCTTTACTGCTCTAGCTCAGAGAGGTTTGTGGGTTTTCTCCTCTAGGTTGAACCATGGTCCTGCTGAAGCTGGTGGGATCTCTGCCATGGCCCTCACCAGCTCTACTTTGGCCAGCTATTTCTTTTGTTCTTCCCCTTTTCTTCTGAAGGGTCAAGAGTCAATGGGAAACAGATCCCCTTGGCACACAGCAGGCAAGAAAAACAAGAAGCACATGTTTCCCTCTCCCAGAGAGGTACACATAGTGCTGATCCTTTCAAAGGGCTCATTTCATCTCCTCTGCTTCTCCCAAGGAAGCAACGACAAAGTCCTTTGGGTCTGACCCTCCTTTATGCTCTCCCCTCGAGTCCTCAACCTCCTCTTTCCATCCCTGCTTCCCTGTGCTGCCCCAGGACTGGGGCTCCAAGGGCAGCTCCAGTTTATGTCTTCAGGGTGAGCAGACCTAGAGCAGCTTCCACATGGATCCCAAGCACTTTGCCAGAAGCTGCTGCTCCCAATCCAGAGCTGGTTTTGCAGCTCCTAAGGGGGAGCTGAGCCCTGAAAAGCTTCTCCTGGGTTCTGAGTCCTAACTCTGAGCCCTGGCACTTGTCTCCTAACACATCTCTTATGGCACCACAGTGGAAACTAGTTTGTGTGATGCTTTTCTAACCCTGGTTATGGAAAACCACAACAGTGCAGGTCCATGCACTGGGAAAACCATTTGGCTTCCTGCAGTTCATTAAACACTTAATAATCCCCTTCCTACTGGAGCTGACAGCAAAACATCTCCTGAGCAGAGCAGCAGAACCAAGGGCAAAGAATTGGATTTAAATTTAGGTTAATCAAGGTGTCTCCAGTGCCTGCCTTGTCCAAGGGTAGGGAGACCCTGTGTGGAGACACGGGGCAGGACAAGCTCTGCAAGTCCATCTGGGAGGAGAAGAGAACCACAAGACTCACCTACACTCAGCAGCCTGGTGAAGGACACCCTGCTGAGCCCCAGCTGGCTGGAAAATGTGGTTCCAAACAAAAACAAATGGAAAAAAACAAAACACAACCATGATTCTGGTTGAAATATCTGTTTAAAAAAAACACCAACACAAACCCAGAATTCTAATCATGTGATTGGATTCTTTTCTTCTGTTTCAATGATGTCACCAGGACAGTGGCAAAGATTGGGCAGCAGAGCAGGAAGAGCAGAGACAACAAGGACCAGAGAGAAAACATTCAACTTCAATTAAGAAAAAACATTAAAATGGGAAGTTTCAGTTGTTTAAAACAGACACATACAAAATAGATTCCACTTTTTGTGGAGAAGTCTCCTTTGATATGAAACCAAAGCCAGTTTGGAGTTAGTTTTGATTCCACTTAAGACAAGCAACAAAGAAAAGATGATTAAACCAATTCTTCCTCCTCCCTACTCCAAAGACTAACATCTGCTTTTGGGAACAAAGAAAAGAAACCCAGGAGATTCTTCTGGGGATTCCAAGAAGGAGAAGGTGTTCAGCAGAGCCACCAGGATCTCAACAGCCCAGTGAGAGGCAAAACTACAGAGAATTAGAACAAACTTTCATGTCATTTATCATCACAGCCCTGGAGCAACGACTCCAGGATGCCCTGGAAGGCAAAGGCTCTGGAGGCAACTCTGTTCAAAGGCCTCCTCCTTTCATGCTGTCTCCTGCCTGTCCCTTCAGAAGCTGCATCAATGATCAAACCAGATTCCTGAAATGGTGACTCAGGCTCACTGGGCTGCAGATGGAGTTTTGGGGAAGCACCATCTTTTTTCCCTCCACACACACACACACCAAGGAGCTGCTGTGTGTGGTTTGGCTGCTGGAGAAGCAGAAGGTGGCTGAAGAAGGCAGCAGTGGTGGCAGGTGATGGGTCAGCACTCTGGCATCTCCTCACAGATTGCATTTAGGAATGTTTGAAGCCAACACAGTGACACAGATCTCCAAGTACCTGACCTATTTCCCCTTAGGCTCATTGTCAGAATGGCCTTCAGGCCCAATGAAGATGCTTAACCTGAATAGCTTTGGCAATACCCACCAAACACCTGATCTTAAGTGGGTTGCACCTTCAGCAGAAACATGGAATGGGTCCATATCAGGACCTTCAACCCAGTTGCCCTGATGCCAGCACAAAGTGGGATTCAAACTCCCAACACTGACCACGGCAACAAACAAATCCCACCCGAGAAACCAAGAGACAACCCAACAAGTTGTCCTACAACCCAGCAAAGCTCAAACCCAGAGGGGAAGGCAGCAGCTCCCCAAGCCAATCCAACCCTGATCTACGTTCCCAGGAGGAGACACAAAACATGAAACTCATTGAGATGGGAGAGTGAGACAAAACAAAGGAAAAGAGAGGAGTGAAGAAGTGTAAAATGTACAATTTCCCATTTCTACCAGCCCTAAGCAAGCAGCAATTTCCCCTCTCCCCTTCCACCTCATGATAAGATTTGTTTGAATATGGCAAAGCTCAGAAACAAGCCAAGGGACAGTGTCTTCAAAAGTCCAACCACCACTTGTAGCACCCTCAGAAGCCACAATTTTCATCTGCAGCCTTTAATAAAAGCTGAGATTTTTGATGCTTTTACCCAACTCCAAGATCCGGGACTTAAAAATATATGAAAAACCCCCCCAAAACCCCAACAAAACCAACCCCCAAGTACAACTCAGAACAAATGTGATGAGGCAGAGCTGAACACATGGAAGTTCACAACGCTGGTGTTGAAAGAGGAGCCCTTTGTATGTTAATGATCTTTCCCTTTCTGTGCCCAACTGCTAAAGGGCAATTTCAGCTCTCCCTGTGCTGAGGAGCTGGGAAACTCAACATGTCCAAGGACAGCCACATATTCTGGCACGTTGGCAAAACCTGCCCCACCCCAGGAGGCCACCACGAGGGAGCTGAGCTGCTCCAAACCTCCTCCTTCTCCTCAGCCCCCCAAAAAGGAGAGGGAACAGTTCTTTTTGCAGCTATTCCTGGAGGCCTAGAATGGGACGAGTGGGATGCTCAGGGAGGGAAGGGGCTGGGGTCACACACACTGAGTGGAATAAGGACCTCAAAGCAGTGTCACACCTGGAGCCTGAAGTTGTGGTGCTGACACTTGTCCTGGATCTCTCCTGTCTTTCACTAATGAAAAAGGGGCTCCACAGACACTCCTGCACACAGGGAGCCTCTCCTGGTAAGTCCTCCAGAAGCATCACAGCAGCAAAGCCAAAAGCATTTGGCTGATGGCTACAAACCCACCCAAACCCACCCAAACCCAGGCTGTTGTGCTCATTCCCCACTACCAGCTCCCCTGAAGGCCTCGTGCACGTGGAGATGGGGATGTTTTTCAGCCCCAAAGTCCTCCCTCAAACCCTTCCAGACAAGGCTCCTCCCCATGCTGGTGCTTTTGCTGATGGATTCACCTCCTCGTTCCCCTGGGATCTGGGTGCCAAGCAAGACCAGGCTCCCTCCACAACACACGAGCAACGTGCCACGAGCCAGGCCAGGGAGCTCTGCACGTTATCATTGCCAGCTCCTCCACCTTGTGCAAGACTCTTCTTATTCCTCAGCTTCCTTCTCTGCACCAACACAGACACACGGGGCTCCTTCCCCTGCTCCCCACCCTGGTGGCACCTCGGGAGGCCAGGACTCCCAGGAGCTTTCCATGGCAAGCCTGGCTCCATTCTTCTTGGGTTGCAGAGCCATCACCTCCAGGGAGTGACTCCTGCCAGCTCTGGTGCCAGTGAAGTTCTACCCAGTCCTGATAAAATACCTGGGACTCCACACCTGCAACGTTCACACGGGCTCTGGAGCCACCGGTGGGACATTCCTCCCCCTTGCCCACTGCCACCAGCAGAGCCACCTCGAGCTCTAAACCTGCTTTTCATTGGCACAACAGGCCCAGGAAGGAAGCCCTGTCCTCTGGGCTTGTTTGGCAGAGCCCACACGGATCATGGGGTGGTTTCTCCCCACCTCTGTAATTTCACTGGGGACCAAACAGCCCAAAATGAGACTCCAGGCTTTTCAAACCACAGGCCCTACAGTAAATAAGGGTTAAAGGCATTTCCAGGCATGTCTATCAATTTTCTGGTGACTGTTTCATCCTTGATGTTAGGGGTTGTTGGTTTTTTTGCTGTCAGACAAGCTCCCTGCCCAGCTCCAAACACACAACTATGTTCCCTTGCAAAGGCTTCCACAGGTTTTCAGCACCAACTTCTGCACATTCCCAAAGTCAGGCTGGGAGCTGGAAGTGACACAACAGAGCTGATTTTGAACTAAGTGACTTGGAGTCGTGTTTTACAACGTTGGAGGAGTACAAAGAAGAAACTAACACCCCAGAACTGATCCTTTGGGAGGTTTCAGATCCATTATTGAGGCAGCAAAGCATCATCCCAACTCCTTTCTATCTGGCCAGTATCATTTTGGCTTATTTGATGGTAGAGAGCAAAACTGCTTCCCCCTAAAGTCAAGCTATTTGCAGAAGCCACATCTGTGCAGTGCCATGGCTGTACAGAAGACCAGAGGCAAAGCTGGAAATAAAACCCAGCAGTCCTGAGCCCTTGGGCTCCATCTTATCCCTAGTATTTAGCTTTCTAAATGTTTATGTTAAATAAACTCTTTCTGGAATTATTCAGCCTAATAACTATTGGTAGGTAATTGCCTGGAACGTTACACAAGTCATAAAAAGAATTTTGTATCCGTGATCATTAAAGAACAGCAGGTGATGACACCACCCAAGGAATAAAAAAAAATACAAACCCCTTCCCTGGTTCAGAGAGCAGAGGTTGTGTTGGAGGCAGTCACAGCCAGGTCCTGCTGAGGGGCAGAACAAGGACTTCTCTGCAAGATACTCTGGCTGCCTGGCAGTGCCACACACCTCCCACTCTGCAGCCACTTGCCTTCCCCCTTCCCACACCAGAGATCATCCCATGAAGGCAGCAAGAGAGAAGAGGAACCTGGAAGAGGAGAGATTTAGGTGAGACATGAGGAGGAAATTCTTTGCTGTGAGGGTGGTGAGAGCCTGGCCCAGGTTGCCCAGGGAAGCTGTGGCTGCCCCATCCCTGGCAGTGTTGAAGGGCAGGTTGGATGGGGCTTGGAGCAGCCTGGGCTGGTGGGAGGTGTCCCTGCCCATGCAGGGGGTTGGGGCTGGATGATCTTTAAGGTCCCTTCCAACCCAAACCATTCTATAAGTCTCTGATGAAGCTCAGCTCACAGGGGACATGGGGACAGAGGTTCTGCTACAAGGTCCCTGCTGTCAGTTCCTCTGCACTGGAGTTTCCCCAGGCTCCTAAAAGCCACCAATACCCACTCCTCTAGCTCACTTCTCCCTTTGCTGGGAGGTCTCTCATGCCAATCCCACCTCCTGAGAGATGTTACCTGAGAAGCTTGGCTTGGCTTCTGCAAACCCTGCTCAGATTTGACCTACAGGTCACCTTAGGCTCAGCCCCTCAGGACTTAAAATGCCCAAGAAAACCAACACTGGAGCCTGTTCTCACTTGGCTGCCTGTGCTGAGCACTCATTCTGAAGACAGGAGGGGAGGAGAGGGATGAGTTATGAGCAACAAGGGGAGAAATGAGCTTCTAATTAGATGCAAGACAAGTCTACACCACTCAGTGAGCTCCAAGCTAGCTCCAAGCAGCTGCTACATCCACACAGCCCACACGTGGAGGCACAAGTTCCTCATGCTCAAGGTCAAACATCCCTTGCCTAAAAAATATGCAAAAAGGAGGGAATGCAGCAACTGAGATCCTGAAAGCACAAGAGGACGGAGGTGGTTGAAGCTCTGTTGGGGCACAGGACCAGCCCAGGGCAGAGAGCAGCTCCCAGACCTGGGGGGACTTGAGACATCAGCAGAAAGTACTGGTGTGTGGGGTGGGCCTGCCAGCACAGGGCAGGAACCAGCTGAACCCTCCTCAGGGTACCAAAAACACCCCAAACAACCCAAGAGCCAAGTAAAGCCTTCTGGAAGAGTAGAAGACTGATGTCCTCATTACTCCTCTTGGAAACCCTTCTGAGCTTGTGGCTGGTGTTCAGGTCTGCACAGCACCAGGGGGTCAGGGGACATGATGCCCAAGGGGACATTATGGTGGCCTTGCTGGCAGGAGAAGGCTGAGGAGACATGGTCAGCCCTGCAGGTGCTGGGTTTGTAGGTGGTCTGGAGCTGGGATGAACAGCCTGGTTGTTATTGGGATAAAGAACTGGAACAAAGGAGCACGGAGAGGAGAAAGAGCTCCTTGGGATGATCTGAGCAGGACAAAGTGCAGCAGGAGCTGTGGGCACTGGGATGCTCCCAGCAGCAGGTCCTAGCAGAGAGAGAGAGGAGTCACCCATCCCAAGGACACAGCACCAAGCAAAGGGGCCAAATAAAGAGCCTGCCTGGGAACTGGGGCTCTTTGCCATGAAGAGTCAGTGAGACCTATTGACAGAGACATTCAGGGCTCTGTGGGGAACCCTTTGAGGTGAGGCAGTGAGCCCTGGAGATCTGCTCCCTTCCAGGTCTGTTTGCTTCAGCATCATCTCTAGCAAAGAACAAGGAACCCCCCCCCAAGTCAGGTCTCAGACTTGTAAACCAGGAGCAAGGATGGAGTAACTGGCTCTGGTGTTGCAGACCAACAGCAGCCACTGCTCCCAGGAGGACCACAGAGTGTTGGGGGTTGGAAGGGACCTCTGGAGATCACCTAGTCCATGATGGGAGCACCAGCAGGCAAGTGATGCCAGGAGGCAGCAGGATCACCTCACCACACAAGGAATCCCTCAGCCTGAATCACAGAATGTCTAGTCCAACCCCCCCAATAAGAAGGGACCTCTCTAACCCAGACCAAGTTGCTCAGAGCCCCATCAAGCCTGACCTTGAATGGCATGGGGCCTCCACCATCTCTCTGGGCAACCCGTTCCAGTGCTTCACCACCCTCATATTTCCTTATGTCCAACCTAAATCTCCCCTTTTCTGGCTTAAAACCATCGCCCCTCATCCTGTTGTTACACACCCTTGGGAACAGCTCTTCCCCAGCCTTCCTGAAGGCCCCTTTCAGGTATTGAAGGGGTCACTACAAGCACAACCACAAGCAAAGAACTCCCGGGGGAGCAAACTCAGCTGCCCTTGCTCCATCCTGGAGCCAAAGCCAGGACTAAGCACTTGCTGGAGCTTCCAGGTCACGGGGATGAAAGAAGAAACCCCAACTGCAGCAGGGCACAAACCATCAGACAGCTCAAAGTGTGTGTGTCAGCACCAAGCCAGTTAAAAGGTGCTGCTGGTGCAAATGAAGGCAGGCTCTGCTGCCCTGGTGGCCTTGGCAGGGCCTCTGGCTGCCACCAGGCTTGCAGCCAAGGGCAGAGCACTCGTCCCTGCCCATGCCCAGCAGATCCCAGTGCCCACGTGCCATCAGGCTGTGTCAGCAGAAGCGTGTTGCAGCCTGAGATGACATGGCCATGTCCTCCATGACATCACCCCAGGACCAGGGCTGGGGGCTGGTGGTGCTGCAAGCTCCAGGGATTGCAACACACCCAGGGGCACCCGACGTGCCCACGGGAATGAGGGCAGCTCTGCTCACAAGTCCCAGCCAGGGTCCTCCAGCTCATAGACTGGCTCTTCCCTTCAAGGTCTAAGGACTGAAAATGGACCTCGCTGGTTCATTCCCCATTAACCCTTCCCACCCACACTCAGCTCATTCATTTCTGAGCCTCCTGAAAGCCAGCCAGGGCTCTCAGGCCATGGTGGGGCTGAGCCAGAGGCAGCACTGGGAAGCCAAGGTGAAAGAAGGATTAATTCCCTCCAACAACCTTCCCATGGACTGGGACTCCCCTCAAGGGCTATTTTTTTCTTTTTTTAATGGTCTGGATTTGGCCTCCTGTGCTGGTGGTGGGCTTGATTTTCTTCTTCTTCATTGCCATTTACATCCTTGCTGATAAGGCTTTTGCTGAGCACACCAGGGATGAAGGAAACCTCATCCACAGGCTCATTAAAGCTCCATTTGAAATGGAGAAAGGAGGATCTGTAGGATTTTTCCACTGGGTTCTGAGCAAAGCAGTTCAGCCCACGGGAAACATCCAAAGGCAAATGGTGGATCCATAGGGCAGAGATGCAGAACTGCTCCCACACCTGAACTGAGAACCCACCACCCACCCCAAGCCAAGCCTTGCTGCTTGTGCTGGGGACCCATCCCTGGGCAGCAAAGACTTGGAGAGGCCCCACAGCTCTGATACCACTTTGTGTTTCACAGAGGAAAATCCCCCTTTGTCTCCAGAGGACTTTGACTTGTAGACATTGACCCTCGGGCAGTGGAGGTCAGGAAAGGTCAGCAAGGTGGGCACGGGGCTTTGAGCATTTGGTTGCAAACTGGAGCCTGTTCCCCAGCTATTCACACTCTCTCCAAGGTCAGTGACTCCCTCCAGGCCCCTCCTCTTGCAGGCACCAGGTGGGGGATGTCAAGGCTGGCTTTTGTAAGCAGGAACCATCCCTTCCTCTGACCAGAGGTTGCCTCAAGGAGCTGAGAAAATCCTGGGAAGGGCATTTTAGGATCCAGGACCAGGCTAAGACACACGGTAGCACAGAATCATCATGGAATGGTTTGGGTTGGAAGGGACCTTCAAGATCATCTAGTTCCAACCCCCTGCATGGGCAGGGACACCTCCCACCAGCCCAGGCTGCTCCAAGCCCCATCCAACCTGCCCTTCAACACTGCCAGGGATGGGGCAGCCACAGCTTCCCTGGGCAACCTGGGCCAGGCTCTCACCATCCCCACAACAAAGAATTTCCTCCTCATGTCTCACCTCCATCTCCCTCTTCCTCAATCTCAATCTCCCCTTAAAGATGTGCTTTTAATGGTATTTCATCTTGCCTTGGAAGGGCTGACACAGCCATGGTCTAGATGGGATTCAGCACCTCAGAGCACACAAGAGTCTTCAAAAGACCAATCTCAACTCCTGGGCTGTACTTGAGATTTCAAAGGCTGCAGGAAGGACACGTGAAGCAAGTGCATGAGGAGAACCACAAGGGAGACAGGCCAGAATCTGGGACTTGGCTCTCTGAACACTCAGGCTCTGCAGAGGGAAGATCCAAGCAGGACACCTGCCCTGCCTCATGGAGAGGAGACCTGTGAGGTTTCTCTCTCCTATCATTAAGCACCTACAAGTTACAAGGTAGGTAAAACACAACCAGTGGACACTGGTACTAGCAGAGTCTCTGGGGCCCAGTTGAGGACATGTAATGGTAGGACATGGGTAGAACTTCCCATCTAAGGAAGGCCCACAAAAGCCATCCCTGTGCTAGAGATGGAGAACTGAAGCTTAGAGACAGGAGCAACACACAAGGTCACAACACACCCCAGACCTTGGCATTCCAGTGGGATTTACCCCCAGTGGCTGGGGCTGCAGGTTCCCAGCTGGGCTGTTCTCCAGCCCAGCCTTGCCCCAGCCTGGTTCCCCCTCCAGGGCTCCGTGGGTACCTGGGGGAGGTCAGTGAGATGTTGCCAGCACAAGAAAAGGTGCAACTGAAACTCGGGTGACTGAGCTGGGAAAACATTTACTTGGTCAGACTTCCCAAAACTCCTGGGCTAGGAGACTCCCCTCCAGGAAGAAGGTACACCCTGGCTTTGCCCACTTGATGGGCAAGCCATGCTGCTGAAGGGCAGTTCTCCCAGGTAACCATCTTTGTGGTGACTCCAGGCCTTCCAAGGACACCTCAGCACAACAATCAATGTGGAACCCAACCCCCAAGTATCAAAGAACCCCCCCCCAGATGAATGCTTCAGCAGGCTACAGTTTTCCAGCCTTCCAGTGCAAAAACAGCACAGGACTCTCTTCCACTAAACATCAGTGTCCAGCTGGGAAACACCCTCTAGACCCAGAAATCAGACCAAGGAGGATTAGATCCCTACTTCTATAGGGACCCCTACATTGTCCTCCCATTCCAGGTGGATCCAGCAGCTGCTCCCACAGCAGCCACCAGCACGGGGTCAATCCCAACCGGCAGCAGTGCCAGCAAGAGGGGAGCCAAAGGGTTAAGGAACAGATCAGTGCCTGTCATCAGCAACCCCTGGACGTGCCCCAAGTCTCCCGGTGCTGGTACCTGGGCGCCTACCTCTGTCTCTGGGGTGGAGTCCTCCTAACCACAGGGCAGCCTCGCCTGCATTCCTGCTCCCTGACTGACAGCTCCCGAGAAGCTGCTCCAGCCGGAGCCTTGGCAGGAGAAAAGATGCCTCCTGCAGGGCCAAGTCAGACTCGCCCTGGAAATCTCCTTACTTAGGAGAAAGAAAAAAAAAAAGGCTCAGGAGCCAAGGGCTTGGCACCGGCGGGTGTTTTGCTGGAGATGTTGAGGAGCACCTGGAAATCGCCAGCTTGCATCTCCTTAGATGTCTGAGCAACATCCCAGCACGGAACCGGGCAGGTAATAAGGGCTTGGAAGCAGGAACAACCACAGTTGGATGAAGATAGAGACACTCCAGGGCTTTGCTCAGGTCCCTGGCTCACAGAGCCCAGGGATGACATCAACCTTTGCTTAGTTGAAGCTTTTCTGGCTCCTTCTGCAAAGCAGAAGCTGGGAGGAGAGCTGGGCAGGAGCTGCTGCTCCAGTGACACTTGCCCAAGTTCAAAGGAAGGGTCCAGCAGAGGCAAGAGCAGCAGTTGGTGGTGTCAGAGCCAGGAGAAAGCCTCAGGAGCACAGGGCCATGAACCCCAGGTTGCAAAGGTGGTTTGGCTGGCAAGGGCATCAGAAGAGCTGCTGCCACCACACACTGGTGGGTGGCACCTCTGGAGCCACCACAGGCAGCCTGAAGAGCACCCAGATGGTTTCCATCAGCTCTGGGAGTGACCAGGGGTGTCCAGGGGTGGACTTCCCACCTGCTGGAATTCATCCAGGTCTCTGTCTTCCCCTCTCATCTGCTCATTCATCAAAGCCACAGGGGCTGGATTCAAACCTTCTCCCTGGCAAAACCTGGAGGTGTCCCAGCCCTTCCCTGCTACCTCAACAGCAGGGAGAGTGGCACAAGTGCCAGAGCACCAGGAGCTGAGACAAGGGACCCCACAGCACCCTGAGCAGCTGAGGGCAGGGACACAGGCTGGGTAAGGAGAAGCTCCACAGAGACCTGCTCTCAGTTCTGGCCTCCCCTGTGCTAACCAGAGGGGATTATCCTCACACATCCCAGGTCTCAAGCCAGGAACACTTTACGTGTCCCCCTTGGAAAAAGAGGTGGTTTCCTTGGAGGAGCAGGTGTCCACCTCAGTCAGATGGGGCCAAGCACTGACTTGAGGAGGAGGTCCAGGGAGAGAGAGCTCAGCAGCTGAGTTTGCAGCCCACAGACCAGCTGAACACAGAGCCAGACTTTCTGGACAACTTCTACCACCTCACAGCTCCCTGCTGCCTGTCCCCACAGAGCTGGCCTTGCACAGCCCCAGCTGGGCCACCAGCACTTCCCCAGATCTGGTGCTTCTGAACTTATCACATCCAGCAGAACACACCCTGTCACCCAAAGGAGCACAAGAAGAACTTTATCTTACCTGTCCCTCATGCAGGTGGGTCGTTCCCTGCCCAGATCCTGCCTGAGCACCATCAGCTTGCCCAGGTAAGTTCAGAGAGTCCATATTCATGCTGGGCTCCCTGCCCTCCAGCAAGGCTCTGAGCACCCAGGTGTCCTCTGCAGCTCCAACCCTGGGTCCTTATGAACCTTCCCCAGCTCACCTGAAGCTTGTTGCTGACATTAAGGGTCCCAGGTGAAAGTCCCTGTTGGCCTGATGAGTTGCTGAGCATCAGCTGGGCCAAGGCAGCTCAGCTCATTAAAATGCAAACCAGGAACAACTGCAGCCATTTCATCACTTACAACCCTCCACACGTTGTCTCAAACATCTTTGGATTCACTTTCCTCCACAAGTGATGGGGTGAAACTGCTGCCAGGGTTTGGAAAGTGCTTTGATTCACACAGCTGAGGAGCACAAGCCCAGAGTGTGTTTCCTCTTCCTGCCTTTGGTCTCTTCTGTTTAGGCTTGTGAGACATTCAGAAGCAGAACCAAAGAGACACTCCTCATCTGATGTGGTCCTCCAAGCTTCTATCTTTTTTGGTAACTGCTCCAGCCCCAGAAATTGTCCTTCCTTTGTCCCACCCAACAGCAGCTGAAGCACCTCCAGAGACACACAGATCTCCTCCATGGAGCAGCAGTTCACTCAGATTCACTCTGTTCCCACCAGAGCTGCATGGCTACAGAGCCAAAGCCTCTCAGTGTGTTGCAGTAACTCCACCAGCCCCCGTGGCACCAGTTCTCCTTGGTACTGAACATCATTCATCATGAAGGAGATGCTGGGGAGCAACAAGAGCAGGGCTGCTCCATCAGTGAGGTCAAGCCAAGGGTGACCACGGCAGGGTCCATCAGCAGTCCTGAAGGAGGCAAAACCATCAGTCAGGTCTCAGGTCCATCCAGAATATCCAGTCAGGAGCAGCAGGAGATAGAGACAAACCTACAAGGTAGAGTCTGAGAGGTTCATCTAGGAGACAGGCAACCTCCAGCCTAGGTCCAAAAGCCATCCAGTAGCCCAAACCAGAGAGAGAAGCCACAAGCCCAGGGACTGAGCTTAAATAGAGCTCCTCAGCCTATGGACAGAGGGTGGAGACCCCAGGTGAGGCTGCCCGGGGTCATTAAGGTCTATTGGAGCACTCAGAACCCTGAGGAGAACATTTCTGCAGGTGGATTTCTTCATGCTTGATGGTCACAGGAGAAATAAGGAGGTTTTAAAGACAACAGCCACTTCCCAAACCTCCTTTCCCTTGGAGTAAGTTCCCAGCATCTTTCATACCTCAAGCTCCTGAAACTGAAAAGGGAAACGCACACTGGGCAGCTCCTGCCAGTTCCAAGGCCCAGCCCTGCCACACATCATGCAAACCCTCCACCTTCCTAAGCCAGATGTCCATCTTCCAAACCTCCCAAGGTTGCCCCTGGCAAGGAAACCAACCTATCTGCTCCAATCTTGGTCCAAGGGTGATGCTGAACCTTGGCCCTGTGGGGGTACCAAGACCCAATCAGCCAGGTGAGGATGTGTCTGACACAGGAGCTTTCAGGAAGCTCTTCTGGTCTTGGCAGGCTTTGATCTGCCTGCACCCACCGTGGCATCAAGGATGCAACAGCCTTCCAAAGGGCTAAAGGCTGGATGTAACCCAGGGTGGCTTCAAGAGGGTTTCTGAGGGGTGAAGGTGGTGAAACCTGGGCTGCTGGGACCCCAGGCAGGAATAAATCTTGGAGTTCTCAAAGGTTTGAGGTCAGGGCTGATGAAAAGTGCTCTCAAAGAAGATCATCTCCCTCCAGGAGAGGTACATCCTCCACTCAATGAGTGGAGGAGCTGGGAGGAGCTGGCTTGGGCTGGTGGCAGCTTTCTGCCCATGCAGTGTCCTCTGCTCTAACCCCACCCCAGATGGAGAAATCATCTGACCTACCTGCTCCTGCACGAAGCAGCACCAGTGGCTCCCACCACCCTGTCCCACCCTCCTGCAGAGGACCAGGCTGCTCTGCACCCCAGCCCTGCACCCTGCCAGAGGGAGGGGATCCGAGCTGAAACCCCTGCTCCCAGTTTTCCAGTCAAACCCAGAGACATTCCTGGCTTCCCTTCACTCTCCAGACCTCACTCCATTCCTGGTCTCAGGAATCTCTTTGCCAACAGGACTCCCAGGGACTCCAGAGCAGTTTTATCCAATTATTTTTCAACTCCACCTGTGATTCCTGGTGAGGTCTGGACACTGTCAAGGAAAGCCAGGCTGGCTTCATGTTCATAAATTAAATCATTTCCTGGGAAGCAACCCAAGGAGCCCAGGCTCTTCCTTCTTCTGCCTCTGTTCCCCATTCCAGACCAACCTGGACATGACAAGCAAAATGGAAACATTCCAAAACAAGATTCCACCCCCAAATCTGTTCCTGTTCAATCATGTCAAGACCTGATGTTACAAGAAGAGAACAGTAAAATCATCTTATTTTTTTTCCCCCATTTTAATGGAAAACAGTGAAAGTAAAAATGAATAAGTAAGTAGTTTTCCTAAGGGGAATGAAGGGAAGAAACCTTTGGAATTTCTAACAGAGTGGAATAAAAAGGGAAACTGATTCTTTCTCAACAAAATGCTTCAACCTGAGGGAGCTGGAGGAGGACACTGCAGGAGAGAGGAACTCCAGAAGGGACTCACAAAATTCTACTTAGTTTGCCCACTTAGTGGGCAAAAATCAGGCAGAGGATCTGAGTGTACATAAAACTAACACAGGCAGGGGAAAAAATCATCTAAATGACACAGAGCTGAAGCCAGAGCAGAGCTGGAACCTGGATGTGGCCATGCCTGGAGCATCATGTGCTGTCCTGGCCACCAGACCTCAAGGTGTGGAGTTAGAGAAGGTCCAGAGAAAGGCAACCAACAGGATGGGAGACATGGAGGAGCTGCCTTAGGTGGAGAGGCTGGAAAGACAATTTCCTCAGTACTGACACATTCTTCAAACTGTTGAAAAGAATCTCACATTCTGGAACTGGATGATCTTTTAGGTCCCTTCCAACCCAAGCCAGTCTGGGATTCTATGATTCTCTGAAATACCCCGTGAGAAAGAGCAGGAGACACTGCAAGGTGAGAGACTGGCAGTGGGGAGGAATTATTTGGGTGATGCATCCCCAGCAAGGGCTGCAGAGGAAGGCAAACATCTAGACCAACCTTGGTTCTTCACCAGGAGGTTTTGCCTCCTCTGGGTCATTCAGCATTGGGTCCAGACCTGCAGCTCCCTCTGCTCTTTGCTCTTTAGTTCTCCAGCAGCACGACCCAAAGTTTTCCTTTAGAAATTCAGATCCTTCACTTTCTCTCTGACATTTGTTGGTCCTGCCACAACTCACCACCTCTTCTCTTTTTTTTGGAAGCCTCTCCTGAAGCTGAAGGGTCCCCTGGAGCCACCAAGGCACCCTGAGGCACAGACCCGGGGAGGCAACAGGCTCAGCTCAGTCTCACCCTGCCCTCCAATGCAGTATGAAACAGTATCATTAATTAGGACAACAATAAAGAAAAGGGTGAGATCTCATCATGGGAATTTGGTGGCCAAGACACCACAATGTTGATGGAGTCTGCTCGGGTGATTACTGAGGGCAGAAATGGCATTTCAGAGCCTGGGTCCCATACACAACCCCCCCAGATCCATTGGTGCATTTGAAAAACCCTTTTTTTGAGCAGCTTCAGGCTGGACATGGCCAGGTTTGCAGCAGATAAAGTGGTCAGGAAATTCCAGCCTGAGTGACTGAAACTTCCTCACCGACCTTGTCATTTGGGCAGAAAGAGCCAAGAGGGGATTCTAGGGACACTTGGGATCAGGCTCAGAGTTTGAGAATCCCACTGGGATCATTGCTGGGTCAGGTGTTAAGCAGAGAGAGATTACCAGAATGGATGGCTCCTTCTCCTCTCATTCCACCTTTATTGTTGCATTGAAACTGGTGGTGAAAAGTGGTTGGTAACTCTGCAGAGCTCCCCCTTCATCTGCCCAGTGGAAGATGGGAATGGGAGCAGCCAGTCCTACAGGTTGCCATCTGGCTCCAGTTCTCTGGGGAAGCAAGACAGGTGAAAGCTGGTTATAATTGACCCCAGTTCCTCCAACAGCCCCAATTGTTGAGGAGATGGCTAAAATAGCAGCCCCCAAATCCCCTCAGAATGGCTCCAGGTGTCCTGGGACAGAAGCCTTGGGGCAGCCCTCCCTCTCCTCCAAAAAGCACTGACAGTGTCTTAATTCAGAGAGTATCTGTCAGTTCAAGGAGTTTAAAAGCTCTGGATCAAATTCTTAATTACCCTGGAGGACACAATAGGAGCTGTCAGCACCCAGCAGCTCATGGGCTGGCACTGTCAGAGGCACCAAAGTCTTCAAACACCACTTGGCTTTGCCAAAGAACCTTGGCTGCTGGGGAGGGGGATAGTACTGGTTGGGTTTGGGGTTTGTTGTTTTTTTTTTTTCCCTTATAAAAGGGTTAAAAATAGGTCAGACTCCCCAAGTGTCATTTCAAAGAAGACCTGGGCACCCGTAGGGGGCAAAAAAAGAAATGTCTTGTTCACAAATGATTGTCAGTTCTCATCAGTCACAGGGTTTGGTGGCAGTTGGAGGTGATTCCCTTCATCAGAACAAGAACTGAAAGAATGAAACACTCTGTTTATGATGTTAATACTTCAGAGGTTTCTTCCTCTCCTGAATCCTGCGCCATGAAAAGATTGATTTACATCCTGTAGAGAAATCAGGTGCTCCCCAAAATCTCCATTTTTGAAAGAAAAAAAATTCATCCAGCACCAATTCTGTGTTGTTGTTTTTTCCTTTTGCTCCCACAGAAAATTGACTTTGGATTAACCCAAAACAAAAGGGGGAAAAACAACTTCTTAAACTACCAGAGAGTGAAAATACCAGCTGTTTGCAGAGCTCCAGTCCGGGGCAGTTTCTCCATCCTGGTTGATCCTTCTTCACATCTCATATTCCAGGTTTTTAAAACCAACCCTGTGAGATGCCACCATATTTAACCTGCACCTGGATTTGTTTCTCAGCCCTGGTGACAGTTTTGAGCTGTGTCAGTTCCAGGCTATGAATTTTTAACCTCTGGAGTCAGGTACCTATAATCACTAGTCTGGTTATCATTACACCAGTGTAAACACACCTCAACCAACAGGGCCTGTTCACCTTCCTTCTCCAGAACCATTAGGGGAGCAGAAAGTACCTCTTGCCACTAGAAACATGCCCACAGGCAATGGGTCCCACTGGTCAATTCTAGGAAGAGTGAAATGATTTTCTAAGGTCCTGCTCTTTGCTGCTTCTTCCTTTCCATCTAGTTGCTGGAGCTGCAGGAAGGACCATGTCTGTGACATTCTTGCTTGTTTGGATCATTCATTGACCTTCAAGGACCATGGGCTTCAACGTTGGCTCTCTGGTTTACAAGGGTATGGGGTGGTAGGATGAGGGGGAATGGCTTTCAAATGGGAAGAGGGGAGATTCAGGTTAGATATTAGGAAGAAATTTAGTGTGAGGGTGGTGAGACCCTGGCCCAGGTTGCCCAGGGAAGCTGTGGCTGCCCCATCCCTGGCAGTGTTGAAGGGCAGGTTGGATGGGGCTTGGAGCAGCCTGGGCTGGTGGGAGGTGTCCCTGCCCATGCAGGGGGTTGGATCCTGATGATCTTGAAGGTCCCTTCCAACCCAAACCATCCCATGAATCTATGATTCTCTATCCAAGCCTCCAGAGACATCAGGGCCCATCTAGCCCAGGAGGAGCAGTGTGCCCCAGATCACCACCCCATGGCACCCAGCAGCAGAGAAGGTCTCAGGTCCACCCCATGCTTTTGCACTGCCACCAGCACCCAACCTGCAACCCCAAATGGCAATTCCTCCTCCCATTCCTTGGAGAGGTCCCCCAAGCCCTGCCTGGCATGGCTCCTTGGGACATCCATCAGCTGGTGTCAGACTCGATGTGTGTCTCAGCCTTGCCCTCTTACCCCTGAGATGATGTCAGGGAGAGGTTGGCCCAGTGGGCAGCCAAAGAGCTGTCACTGGCCCTGCCAGAACTAACAACAAAGACAAATGGCCCCATCACAGTAAATGGCTCTTAATGGGCTGCAGGAGGCAATTGGTGGGCCCTGCTGGCTGGGCACCACATGTGAATTCTTCACTAATCACTCCAAATTGGTCCAATTTGTTCCAGAGTTGTGTAGGGACTTGTGCACCAGCAGCCCTGGAGTTTTTAACACGAGCAGGGCCCTGGATGGAAATAATTTTGCACTTGTGTGGATGTTTCCTGGGGCTCCACCAAAATTGGGGGGGGGGAGGGTTTGGAGAAAGAAGCAGCAAAGAGGAAGCAGGAGCTTTCAGCTGCACAACTGGGGCTTTTCATCATTTTTCACTTAATGCTTCTTGTCTTGAGGACACAAAAAAAAGAAAAATAACAAGACAAGGATCTAAAGAGATTGGATGTGAATGAATGAGGTTCCAGGTGATGGTTAAAATAGGCTGGATCCAGCTCTGGGAACACACTGGGCTTTGCTTCTTGCAGGATGAGACCCTCCCCATGGGAGCTGCATGTCCAGTGGGGCTGGGGGGGCAATGGTGGAGGGGGAGCTGTAAAAAAAAGGAATATTGGGGAAAATGAGCCCTAGGGAAGAAGCTCCATGGCTGAAAGGTTCTCCTTGAGGAATCAGTGCTGGGATAGGGATGCACAGGCTGGATTGTTGCTACACCTGGAAATGGCACCATGAGCCTCACGCTGCCTCTGAATGCCCTGGCCCCTGGAAACACCTGTTGGGAGGAGAATCTCTCTTTCTGGCACCTCCAAAGCTTGGAGATGAGGTTTATGCACACTGAGAACACACCCAAAAGATGTGGATTTTAAAACAGATCTTGTCATTTTGGGGAGAGAGAAAAGATTTCATAGAATCACAGACTGGTTTGGGTTGGAAGGGACCTTCAAGATCATCTAGTTCCAACCCCCTGCATGGGCAGGGACACCTCCCACCAGCCCAGGTTGCTCCAAGCCCCATCCAACCTGCCCTTCAACACTGCCAGGGATGGGGCAGTCACAGCTTCCCTGGGCAACCTGGGCCAGGCTCTCACCACCCTCACAGTGAAAAATTTCCTCCTCATGTCTCACCTCAATCTCCCTCTTCCAGCTTGAATCCATCTCCCCTCCTGTTCAGGGTTTGGATTGCCTAATATTGAAAGTTGAGAAATTTGGGTTAAAATTCCCATCTGTGTCAGGGCAGGGGGATGAAGCTGGGCCAAGCAGAGAGGTCCCTCCCAGGCCAACTTCTCTGTCTGTAAAACCCAGCAATCCAAGCCCTCAGCTGGGGGTGGCAAGGCCAGGTCCTTCCTGTGCACCCCCATGATCAGGCCTGACACCCAGAGCACCCCATCTGCCTCAGCCAGGAGATTAAGTCCCACCTGGGGTCTGAATGGCACAAGGAAGGTAACAACCATCTTCCTGCACCTTTTATTAAAAAAATAAGCTACTTAACCCCCCTTTTAAACCCTTCACCCCCCCCCCCATAGCCCCTCCCAGCCCCTCTGTGACCATCCCAGCAGTCACACCTGCTATTGAAAAGCAGCATTGTTCTGCTCCCACCTTGCCCTCACCTCTCTCCTGTGATCAGATGTTGTGGCTCTAATTATCTTGCTCTCTGCCTTCTGGACTATCAAGACATTCAATCAAAGGTCACCTGGGTCATCTTTCATTGGGAAGAAGAGACATCACCAGGAAGGTAAAGTTTCGGATCGTCCTTTGATGCTGAACTAGCAGGAATTCCAGCCCAGCTCTCCCAGGATATCCACCACTCGTGGCTGCTCTGAAAGGTTCTCTCTTGGACTCTTTTGGTTTTTAACTTCCTCATTAACTATCAAACTGTTGAAGACTCTGCAAGTCCCACTAGAAACAAGGGGTGTAACAGCATAGATTGGCCACTGGGCCTGCTGGAAAACAAGCCTTCTGGGTCCAGCACTGGGCAGAGGTACCAGTGCAGTCCTGGACAACACCTTTTTGTCCTCCTGGCTCTTCTTGAGCAAGATCATAGAATGGTTTGGGTTGGAAGGTGCTGAGTTTTCTAGCCATTTATAGACCTTGGTTTTAGAATTCCAGCCATAGCCAGCTTGGGGGTTTTCAACTTGGTGGTAGGATCTGCTGCACCCAGAGGTCTCCTGGGAGGAGACCATCATTCCTGTGCTCCAGGGTCACTCTGCAAAAGCCATCACAAGTGAGGTCTTGAAGACTGCATTGGAGACATCTCCCACCATGTCTGGCTGGAGGTCATGAGGGAAATAGGGCTCAAGAGCACCCAAAGTGGGAAGAAAATGTTTGCAAGAAGACAGTGCAAAGGGAGCTGAAAGCTTTGAAAAAACAGGGCACTCATCCAGGGACTGAAAAGCCTCCTACCAGGTGCCCAGCCTGGATCTGTCTCTCAGGACTCTTCAGTGAAGGTCTCTGCCTCACTCCTGCCTGATCTTCTCCATCCCAGAAACCTGAAGCAGGTTAAGAAAGCAGCCAAAGTGCTTTAACTTCTCCAGGCTAAGGAGGAGATCTGGTTTCTCCTTGTTTGCATGCAGCTGAGACCCACGGCAGAGGTGCCCTCAACACAGCTCCTGCCTCCCTGCATGCAGATGTGGAGCTTTCAGCCCAGCTCCAGCCTGGAGGCCCTGGCAGTTTGAAGGGAAGGACACTCTGGTCTTGCTGCATCATCCCTCCCCAGGGCTCCAGGGATGCACTTTAAAGAACTTCCCCATTCACAAGGAGTTTGAAGCTGAGGATCTTGGCTGAGAGGCCAGATCCACTGTGCCCTTCTCTGGATTCAGGCTTGCACCATCCACTCTATGGGACAAGGTCCTTCCTATTTGGCACCTTCTTCTTTTTTCCTTCCTTTCCTTCCACCCTCACCTTCCCTGCCTTTTGAAATCCACAGCTTAGGTGCCAAGGCTTGGCACCTTCTCTAGGATGCCTCCTAT
Source organism: Apus apus (assembly GCF_020740795.1). Lineage (NCBI taxonomy): Eukaryota > Metazoa > Chordata > Aves > Apodiformes > Apodidae > Apus > Apus apus. The sequence continues at coordinate 2,762,741 of NC_067306.1, read as the reverse complement.
GTTGTCTCCTTTTCTCTCAGTTAAGCTTCATCCACCTTGAATAGGAGAGAAAACAAAAGAACCAAGAGAAAGAAGAAAACAGAAAACAAAATGTCCTGGAGGGGCTTGGTTATGACCCTCTGGTCTTGCAGAAAAAACACTCAGACACTGAAGGACCAGAAAACTGGAGAGTTGGTCAACATGTTTTATCTGGAAAAGCTTCTCCAGATGATGCGTTTCCCCCAGTGCTGGTGTTTTCCTTCAGCAAACACTGATTTCAGGAGAAGGTTTGAATTCCAAAAGTGGGAAAAACTTCCCTAAACCTCTTTGTATCCGCTTCTGGGCGCTGCACTTTGAGAGGCTACAAGAGTGAATCCAAAAGACAACACAAACAAGAAAGAGGATTAAGAAAACACAATGTGCGAGGAAAGATTCTGTGTGTCCTCGTGCCAGGAACTGCCATTTTCCCTCGGGCGAGGAGGCTGAAAAGTGCTAGTGCTGCAGAGATGCAAGGAAGTGAAGAATCGTGTCCACTCCGTGCCAACTGGAATGGACTGGCATGGCCCAGCCTTACCAAGAAGGTCCAGAGGTGGTGGGACAGAAAGCAGCCCTAGGAGAGCCTTAACCTCCAGTCCCCAAGAGGCCTAGAGAAGGAGGTGAAGATCTGTCCCACCTGAGATGTCCCCAGCCTCCCTCCAGCATCCAGTTGAGAGGATGTAAAGTGGGACAGGCCACCTTTTGAAGGTGTCCATTTCCACCTATGGGTGCTAGAAGGAGTCTCCAGAAGCTGTGCTCCTAACTCCATCCCCTCCGTGAAGAAGATCCAGTGGCAACGAGTCCAGCCTTTGGTACAGAAACCCAGATCCATGACAAGGTGCTTCCCCTCCTCTTGCCCAGCTCCTTGGCTCCTCCAGGGGAGGTTTCCACCTGTTTCACAGAAGGGAGGTGAGCCCTCTGGTCCCACATCATTCCACTGAAGATGCTCCACGTGGGTCTGTGCCCCCTCACCCCAGGGGAAGGTCATGCTGGCAAGAAGGGACAAACCTCTATACTGGGAAATTTCAAGGGAACAAAAAAAGAGGTGTTTTAAAAAAAGAACAAGAAAAAAGAAGAAGAACATTAACACGTCTGGAAAGGGAGAAGAGACAAGACTTAATCTGATTGTGTGGGAGAACATAATCACCAGGGACTCGGGGAATCGATACCAACCGTGGCTGCAGGGGCCAGGGTTTTGGTGAGGGCTGGAAAAGCTGTTGATTTCTTGAATTCCTGTGGATTTTGGGGAACGGGGGGAGCCATGGGAGGATGGGATGGGATCCAGTCAGTGGGGCCGGGGGAAGGAAAGGCCTCCTGTGCCTTTAATTTCTGCAGCCCAGGTTTTAGAAATGCAGCTTTGCTTGGAATGCTGCTGAGTGTGTAGCCCTGGGACAAGTGCGATCCCTTTGATTTGGCAGACTGGAGCCTCTGCAGGTTGCTTTGTGGGTGTATTTCATAAGAAAACAGAGGAGGCAGCAGTCCTGCCCTGTAACAGCCTCCAGACATTCTGGCCGGGTGCTGCCAAAGCAACAGCCAAGAAAGGCACCGCCTGGAAGAGTGGAGTTTCAAGAAAGCCTTCTCTGGTCGGGATGTTTGCCCAGCTTGCAGAAACCTTGGCTGCATTCTGGTTTCTCCATTCGAGGCAGAGGCAGAAAGGTTCCTGCAGGTAATTACATAAATTCGGGCTCCCTGCCCCCTCTCTTCCACCTTCCTGTGCTGCTCAGCAATGCTGGGATGGAGCAGGAACCTGCACGTTATGGGAAACTGCAGTTGCAATTCAGATTTGCAGGATGGAGCCTCAGCTCCACCACGAGGAGCGATGCTGAGGGCTGGGGAACGGGCAGCACTCCAGGCTGGTGTCCACCTCAGTAGGAGGTCTGCAGAAGTGTTTTGACACCAAAAAAATCCTGGGGAAACCTTCAGTCAAAACACTGAGGTGGGCAAACACAGAAACTGGGATTTTCTAGTTGCATCAGGGCTACAGAGCAGGGTCTGCCAGAAGCACCTGAGGATGCACAGAGCCCGGGGAACACCCGTGAGGGATTCTCAGGGTCTTTTGCCTTCTCCTTTGGCCCAGGCCAGGGATCAGAGAAAAAAAGCACAATCAGCCACACACCACTTGGCTGCATCGTGTCACATGAGGATGTAAATTCACGTGTTGAGGAGCAATACCAGGCCAATTCCCCTGGCTGGTAAGGAGTACCAGCATGTCCTCGGAGTGACTCAGCTTCTCCTCTGAGCTCTTCATCACTGCTGCTCAGCAGCACCCGCTCAGCTCCCGCATCCCCAGTCACCCCGAGGGAGGAGTCTGTGCCTCAGTGTGTGTCCCAACAGGCTTATGAGTCCCTCTGTCAGTGAAAACAAAAATACAAATGTTCTGTGCTGGACCAAAGGGATGGGGTGATGAGGGAAGTGGTGGGTGCTGTGCCTGCTCGGATGGGCCACGTTGTCCCGCACGTGCTTCCCGGGGCTGGGATGGAAGTCTGAGCTCAGAACGGTGCAAATGCAGGTGTTTGTCTCCAGTGAGCTGCTCTCTGAGGGAACTGGGCTGGAAGTGGAGCTGAAACATCATCTGTGAGCACCTGAAAAAGCTGGAGAAGCTGGAGGCTAGCTCCAGAGTCAAAGGCTTGGCCCAAAATACGTCAGCGCTCATGGAAAGACTCCCATGGACAGCCCTGGATTTTCCATTAGGTTTGCAAAGCTCAGGCCTAGCACTGCATCACTGCAGCTGCCTCCCAACCCAGGAAGGTTCCTTGGCTCCAAGTCCTGGCTTGTCACCCTCCCTGGCTGGGCCCCTGGCTTGGCAGCCCACGGGCCGGGATGAGCTGCACCCTGCACCTGCTACGTGACACACGCTGCCCCAGGGCCTGATCCTGCAAGGTCCTGGGTCAGCTCAGCTCAGCACAGAGTGGTCAGAGTGAGAATCCAGTGTTTCTACACCTGGAGAAAGTCCTGGGCAGGCCCAGCAGGGCTGGAAGAATTGCTGCTGGACAGGAGGCAGGTTGCAGCTCTCCCCAAGAGAGGTGCCAGCACCCGTCACCCTTAGTCCTTGCTCTTCCTTATTCAGGCATCAAGAAGGGCCAAAGCTGGACAGAAACATGACCAGGACAAGGAGAGAGAGGTGGGTCAGGTCTCAGGAGCTGTGAATGCCTCTGCTCATGGGAAAGGCTTTGCAGAGCTCCCACTCATGGCCTGGTGTCACCGAGCCAGCACTGCCCCTGCAGCTGCCTTCCCAGCCTCCATCATGTTAGATCTGCTACTGGAAGTGCTGGAGATCCATGGGTCCTGAAGGAGGTCAGAGAAGCCCCACGGCAACTACTGCTGCTTGTGTGGAGCTTTTCAGTTCAAATATGACTGCAGCCAGCTAGAAGTAGGGCCACACTGAAGGGAAAAGCTCAGAGCAGCAGTGGTCAAGGCAGCCCTGATGCTCCTCCGGGGTCAGCATGGTCCTCCAGCTCACTGAGCCATGCTGGTGCCCCAGACCAATCCTCCACGGACGTTCCCATGGCCCATTTCCACACTGGACAGTGCAATTCCTGATAAGACCATATTTTTTTCTTGCTTCCATGCAGACCCTGGTAAAGCAAGGAAGCTGGAGCCATCCCAGGAGTGACTCAAGCATCGTGGCTGCAGCAGCACGGACCAGGAAGGGGCTGGGTGGTGGGGTGGGTGCAGGGAGGAGCCAGGGAACGTGTTTTACAAGAGGGTTACACAACCCTGCACCTGGTGCAGAAGCTTCTGGCTCCCCAGTGGGTCCCCCAAGATTGTAATAAGGAAAGAGGCACGTTGGTGTCACTGTGGATCTTGCCTTTCCCGGCTAAAATGATCTGTAAAGTAGATCCAAGGGGACAATGTTAAGCTAGAGGGGGAGGTAGGTGTCCCACCAGGAGAAGAGCAATCCTTCAGGGCAGGAGGAGAAACCAGCTGCCCATCTGGCATATGAGGCACCTTCTGGGCCACCACGTGCAGTGTGTAGGTGTAGCAAGCACCTTGCTGTGTGATCCCTTTCCTGAGCCTCATCACGGGGTTTCGCCCCCTCTGGTCCTGACCCGGGTGCTGCTCCAGAGCTCAGGGCTGTTGGGGTCAGAATCCCACCACCAGCCCCTGCCCAGCTCATCTCCCTGGCTCTGCAGAAGCTCAGGAAAGGGGGAATGAAGGAGGACACCCAATTCACACCCGTGTCCAGGGCACTGCAGCCCCTCGGTACGGACACCCCCCGGTGCCACTCCAGCATGGAGGGATGTGTCCTGGCTGTGGCAGGCAGGCAGTGCCTGGGCAGCTCCAGAAGTCACACCAGCTCTGGTACAACCAGTTCTCCTCCAGCTGAGCCTTTCCTGTGCACCTCGTTCTTCTGGTAACTTCAGCATTTTCTGCCAGCCAGTTTTGGTCATATGACCTCCCTGCTTCTCTGTTTGTGTTCCCCCCCAAAAAAATGCAACTCAGCCTCTCGGATCCTGCTGCTGCCTTGCCACCAGCCAGAGCCTGGGGAGGCAGGGACTGTCCTGCCTGCAGGGGGAGGGCTCAGGGTTCGGTGTGGGTCACCCAGCAGCTGCTGACAAGTGTCACCACGAGGAGATCCACGTTCATGTGGCAGCGAAGGGGCCGGAGAGGCTGGAGAGCAGCCCGGCCGTGGTCAGCACCGTGCAGGCTCCTGCAGGCAGCATGGATGCTGCCACGTCACCTCAGGCTCCCCTGTCATCACCCACTGCCTGTCCTCTCCAGCTCCCATTGGGTGCTTTTCGGGATATCTGCCTCGGATCCTTACGGCGCGGAGAGCAACGTGACCCCAGTCCCTGACTTGAGGCTTCCTGGTGCTGCCACAACACAAATCATAAATAATAATTATGCTGGGCTCTGAGCAGCTGACGTAGGAGTGGCTTGGCTGGAATCCCTGTCTCATCCAGCCCAGCATGGGCCTCGTTCTCCCCAGGAACTAGGACGAGAGGGAGGAGGACAGAAGAGGAAATCCACGGCAAACATTCCCCTTCTTCCTCCTGTGTAGGAGGGAGCACACGGAGCGAGTCGACTCACCAGCTCATTTTTGCTTCTGATACAAAGCCAATTGCTGCACTGGGAGCTGCTCCTGGGATGAATTTGGCCCGGTGTTTACATGGAGTATTATTATTATTATTATTATTCATTAAGATTATCTTGTGGTTAAAACACGGGAGCGGGAAGTGAGCGATACGTTCCTGGCTCTGCCACCGACTCAGAGCGTGGCCCTGGGCAACTCACTTTCCCCCCATTACTTTCCGGAAATCTATTTTCAAGTGAACAAACAGCAGCATTGAAATGAGGGGAAAATGACACAGATGATGAAGATCTGCATAAATACCTGATCGACATCCAAATCCGACGGAGAACCAACAAAACAATCATCTCCGAGTTCAGCGAGAGCTGCTTTTGTCTCTTTTATTTGCTAATATATTTGTGAATAGGGCTTGGTTTAAATGTTACAGCAGTTGCTGGGGGCCTGAATTTTCAACTCATTCATATTCTGTCAGGGAGACTGTGGAAAAGGAAAAGGCACGGATAGGTACAAGCTAGGAACTTTCCCAGCCAAATAGGCAGAGAAATCATAGCATCGTGGAATGGTTTGGGTGGGAAGGGACCTTCAAGATCATCTAGATCCAACCCCCTGCACGGGCAGGGACACCTCCCACCAGCCCAGGCTGCTCCAAGCCCCATCCAACCTGCCCTTCAACACTGCCAGGGATGGGGCAGCCACAGCTTCCCTGGGCAACCTGGGCCAGGCTCTCACCACCCTCACAGCAAAGAATTTCCTCCTCATGTCCAACTTAAATCTCCCTCTCCCAGTTACAGTCCATTCCTCCTTGTCTTCTCCCTCCCTGCCCTTGCCCAAAGTCCCTCCCCAGCTTTCCTGTAGATCCCCTTTGGCAAAAAGGGGTGAAGAAGAAAAAACAATGCAAGGAGAAGAGAAGCTGCAACGAAAACGCCACATTCCTTGCTGTGATCTGGCTACTTCACACGGCCCGTGTGGCCCACTGAGCTCTTGCTGGATAATCCCAGTCCTTTGTTTTTAAGGGAGAAGCTCCCCCAGCTCTGAGCATCTCATCCTGCTGGTGCTTTGCTCCAGCTTTCCTCACCTGGTGTGACAAGCCTGGGGTTCCCTGTGGGAAGCAAAGCTCAGGCTCAGGAAGGCTGGTTTGCTGTTTCGCTGGGGGATGAAAGGAGCTTGTTTCTGCTGTTCCAAATCTGACAACTTTTACATCAAATCAAGGGCACGGGTTGCCTTTCAAAGAGCAAAAAAAAAATCAAACCCAACTATTTTAATTGACTCTCCCTTAGGGGAGGGAGGAGGAATGATGCAATTATGTGAGGGAGGTGGGGAGAGGGGTAGGATCATGAACTGGATCCAGTTTTGTGAACCAAATGGTTGAGAATGTCCTCAGACCTCCTCCTCCATGGGCTTTCACAGGGTGCAACCTTTGCCTCTCTCCCCACCATGATTTATGGTGATCCCTCCAAAATCCCTGCACCACTTCCAGCTTCTTTTCTTGCTCAGCCAGGGCATCCTTTAATTATCCTGTTGGTAAAATTGCAATTAATTAATTAGCCTGTGTCTGAAAGGGCTTAGAAAATGTAAGTGTGGCTGAGTATTGTTACTGTCAAGTTCAATTATTATCATTAAATATTTATCTAGCATTGTAACTAGTGGCTGGCATTTTAGAGAGATTAAGGAAGATACTGTTCCTGCCTGGAAGGCCTTGTCATCCAAATGAGACAAAGGGAGAACATGGAGATTGACAAAAGAAAAGGACAGAGATGGAAAGGATTGAGACATCATAAATAGATAGTTGTGAGTCATATTGTAAGCAAATACCTCTAAGAAGGACAAAGAGGAGCAGAAGTGGAGCAGGGACACCAGTTAGATTAGAGCTGCCATGATGATGCTTTTCAGTGCATAAAGCACTTGGTGTGAGGACCATGGCAGCTCTGACACCAACGTGGGGCCACACTCAGGGCAGCACCTTCTGTCCTTAACTCCCTGCAGGGAAATGCAGCACCTCAAACCTCCTCCTGCCTCTTTGCTTCAGACCTGGAATGCTCCCTTTGCTCCAGGACCCTGCCCCAGCTGGCTGCCTCTGCCCCATGGGTCCTGGAGCAAGGGGGACACTGAGGCTTTGGTGTGGAAGATGAAGAAGAGCATGAGGATTTTCTGCAGATCACTGCCAGACTAACAGAGATGCTGTTTGGCATGTTTAGGATCAGGTATATTTGTCCCTGTGGAGCTGGATTGAAATGCTCTCTCCTCCACACCACTCATCATCATCTTCCCTCTGAAGGGGCTCCAGGAAAGTTGGGGAGGGACTTGGGACAAGGGCAGGGAATGAGAGGACAAGGGGGATGGATTAAAACCGGGGAGAGGGGAGATTTAGGTGAGACAAGAGGAGGAAATTCTTCACCATGAGGGTGGTGAGAGCCTGGCCCAGGTTGCCCAGGGAAGCTGTGGCTGCCCCATCCCTGGCAGTGTTGAAGGGCAGGTTGGATGGGGCTTGGAGCAGCCTGGGCTGGTGGGAGGTGTCCCTGCCCATGCAGGGGGTTGGATCTAGATGAGCTTTGACGTCCCTTCCAACTCAAACCATTCCATGATTCCCTGACTCCTGGCCCAGCTCCAACCCCAGCTGGGATCTCTGGGCAGGAGGAAGGTGGCTCTTCAACCCCAAATCAGGCTGGCCAGGCTCTGCAAGCCCGGGAAGGGTTTGGTAATGGGAATGCCCACCAAGGGTGGGGTGCATCCCTTCCCCTGCCCACCTGGTTCTTCCAGAGGGGAGGGACCTGCCACCCCATCCTGAGCCAGGGCTGCTGCTGAGGGTGGGGAACACTCCCTGGGTGACACTCTGCCTCTGGGACATCCTTGCAAAACAAACAAGGATCCCGTGCTCTTTATTGCGTGTTCCGAGGTGACATCGTTACAAAAATACAGGAGAGCAAATTTGCCAAGAAGGGAACAGGAGGAAGCAAGCCAGGAGCTGCTTTCCTTCACTCCTTGGCCTTCTGCAAATCTCAGTAATACCTATTTTTTTTTTTTTTAAATTTCTTTCAAATCTGCAGACAACAGCTCTGCTCCTCTGGGCCCTGGTCTGCCTTCAGCTCTTGGTGATAGCACAGAAATCACACCAGTCTGTTCTGTGTGTATCACACCACCTGCATTCTGTGCACATCACAAATTCTGTGCTCAGTGCCTGATCCAACAGGGCCCTGGTGACTTATTCCCAGGAGTAAGGGATTTTCCCAGCAGAAGTTTTCCTGTCTTGGGAGATTCTATTCACGGATGGAAAATAAGCTTTGATTTTCTGGTCTTTGCTGCAGCTGTCAGTCTCAAAGCACCTGGAGTGCTGAGGAATTGTAGGAAGTGATAAGCAACTTCAAGGTGAATTGGGTTATAATACTCCTGAAGGGTTATCTGGTGCTTTGTGATGCCAAAGAACTGATCAGATGTTAATTAATTCTTATAATGGCCATCTAAATGTTACCTTCTCTCTGGAGATGGGGAAGCTGACAGGTGAGCCTTGCCCAAGGCTGCAGAAGCAGGGGCAGCACCAGAGCCTGAGGATTTCTGCCTCCAAAGCTGCCCTCTGCCCACACCATGTCCCTGTGCTGGTCCCTGCCCGTGTCCACCACGCCATGACCTGGATTTCTGAGGCACCTGAGGCTGGAGGAACATGTTGAAATCCCAGGGAAGCAGTGTTTACTGGCAGCCAGCCTCCACACACATGCCACACGGTGACATGTGGCAGCCTGGTCAGACGTGACGTGTGGTCTACGAGGTGGTTAAAAGCCCAGGCTGGGACCAGCTCAGCCAGCCACGGATGGAAGGAATGCAGGAGGCACCCGGGGCTGAGCAGCCTCAAAGTGGGACAACCCCTCTGGATTGAGGGATAAAGGTGGGGGGGAGGGGAAACAACTCAAAATGGGCAAAACGGGCTCACAAAACCCGCCAGCGACTTCTGGGTGAACAGTTGGAGTTGATGATCTGAAAGGTCTTTTCCAACTAAAATGGTTCTAGGGTTCTTGCAGGGCTTCTCCTGCCCCACCACTGCCCACATGAGGATCAGAGGACAGTGTTTCCTTAAATACTGCCTTCTGGGGGAGATCCAAATCCCAGCAAACCAACAGCCTGGCAAAGCTCCCCGTCTTTACATCTCGGTGGCACCAGAAGGGGCCCAGGATTCCAGTGGGATAAAATATGGGCTCCTCATCTCCTACAAACTCCTCCAAAGCTCCTCAGGTCTCTCTCTCAGCCCCAGCAGCAGCTACCAAGCACACATTCCCTCAGATGGTGAAGGTGATTGCACAGAACCCTGCTGTGTCTCTGTGGTTTTCTCTCCCTACCAGCCTTGTCGACATGGAGCCACTCCGGAAAATTAATTCAAATTAATTAAAAGTATGAATTTAAAGTTGATCAGTTAAAGCCCGTTAAACTCATGATTCAGATTTCAGAATTAAAATGGTTTTAATTTCATCTAGTTCAACACACTCTCAAAGTAAATTAAACCAAACCACATTAAAGCTATTTTAATTCTCAATAAGCATGTTTAATGTGGTTTAATTTATCCACTTTCAAAGTGAATGCAGATTAACCTTCCTGAATGTCCCCAGGTAGACAAACCCTGCTATAGGAAGCAAAGATGCAACTGAAGTCCACCAGCAAAACTGATGCAGAGCTCTGATCTGGATTGGAACCAAACCATCACTGAACGCCCTCTCCCAGATGTGTCCACATGGCAATTCCAGGTGGGACAGCCGAGCTGGGCAGCTGCTCTGGGGCCTGGAATCCAGGCTCATGGAGGCTGCAGGATCCCATGGGGATGCCCAGGCTGCTGGGGACGCTGGGGGTCGCTGGGCTGAGCTGCAGCCCAGGCTGGTTCCTGGGGCAGGAGAGGTATCTGGGGCTCTGCGGTGGAAGCGTCCCTGCGGGACAGCAGAGATGCTGTGATGCCATCTACAGGGGAACATCCAGCTCAGCACAAGGTCCGCGGGGCCAAGATGCTCCCGGCTCAGCCCCCCCGGCTCTCAAGGAGCCCCCAGCACCTGGCACTTCCATGCTGAGCTCCAGAGGAAGCTCAGGCCTCGGTGCAGCTGCTTAAGAAAGCAGCTCTTTGAAAATGCAAAGCCTGGGGGTGACGGATGTTGAGCTCTCCTAGAAATCCAGACCTCAAACTGCTTCAAAGGTATCAGAGAGGCAGCCCTGAACGCTTCCGAGAACAGAAAAGTCTTCTCCTAGGACATTTTTCCAGCATGCTCTAAAAAAACCATCAGTCACTTTATCCTCCAGGACCCAGGGCTGCTCTGCTGAGCCGGGAGCCACGTGAGCACCAGCTCTATTTCTGATGCAAAACCTCTTCCGTGGTTTGCTCTGACATCTGAGTCATGAGGAACCAGCTCCCAATCCCTAGGAGGAAGCCAAGGGACCGAGAGGGAACCGTTCCCTCCCCAGAACCACTGACACCACAGGGTCCTGCAACTGGAAGCAACGTGGCTGAGGGCTTGGAAAGCCAAGTCTGGGGGTGAGTCCCTTTTTACATCCAGGCTGGGCCTCCTGCCAAGGTGCTTTCTATGCACCCGAGATTCACAGAGATTTGGTGCCCGTGTGTACTTAACCCCACACATAAATAATAGCTCTGCCTTCAGCAGGTAATGCCATTAATTGCCCTCACGTTACCTTTCCCTTTCAGGCAGCACAGAAGGAATCCCAGCAGGGGAATGTCAGCCTGGTGGCAGGGCAGAACTGGAGATGGCTCCTGAGCTGCACCGTTGCTGACCTGGACAGGAGCTCTGGGCAAAGCTGTGACTTCACAGAAATAATCCAGCTACAGGCTCCTCACCCTGAGCTGGGTTGCAGAGCACAGGGCTGTGCTCTAGCTCTGCTCAGGTCCCATCCCATCCCAACCCTCCTCTCAGGAGCCCACGCAGATCATGTCTTTCTTTACACACACACACAACTTCTGCTCCATGCCTCCCTGTACCCCAGACACCCTGGACTTTCCATGACTTCAGGTCCCCAGCCCTTCTCTCCCAAGCCTCTCCTTGTCCCTGTCCATCCCACAGGGGAGCAGGGAAATTTTCCTCTGTGTTTTTTTCCCTTGGCAGCTCACAGACCACAGCACCAGGAGTCCCTCCAACATCTGGAAGTGGGTCACAGCCCCCACAGCATGGACCTCTCTGCCTGAACCAGCCCTGGCAGCTGCAAGTCTGCCCACCAGAGCAAGGAGGAGAGGATGGAGGACAAGGAGAAGAGGCAGCCCAGGCTATCTACTTCTAAGGGGCTTAACTGGAGCTGGAGTTGTGGGCTGCTGAGTAATTAGGAGAGAAGCTCATTATCAGGTAGGATCTGGGGCTGGCTGGTGGCTCCTGGTATTGTGGCAAAGGGTGGGTGAGAGGAGAGAGAAACCCAAATCTGATTCCTGTAGACACTGCCACATCTGGAGGGTCCTGTCACCTCCCTGCCAGTCCCCTCCTCTGACATGGAGCCCACGGGATGCAGCAGGTGGGCAAGGTTCAGCCCTCCACGGGGTTGGCACCAGGGAAGTCGTCCCCCTTGGGAGCAAACATCCCTGTGTCCCCCTCCTCCAGACTGGGAAAGCAGCATAGCACCAGGATGTGTCACTGACCCGGAGGGACACGCCAACACACCAGGGTCACATGGAGCAGGACACACACGTGGAGACACATGGAGCAGGACACACACGTGGAGACACATGGCCCTGAGCAGCAGGGAAACTGCTACAGACCCACGAGAGCCCAGGGGAAGGGACACATCTGCAGCCCCAAGAGCTGCACCTCTGCAGTTGAACGTGCTGCTTCCCCATGGATTATGTTGGGAAGAGCAGTTTAACTCCCAGCTTCCCTCCTTTCCTACTCCTGTGAATTGCTCTCCCTGGTCCCCACTGCAAGCCACCTGCATGAGCCAGGGACAAGAGCAGGAGCTGCCAGTTCAGGTGACATCCAGGGTCTGCCCCAGCACTTCCCAGGGCTCCTCTGCAGGGCTGGTTTCTCCCTTGAACTCACATTTGCTCCTGGCCTCCCCAGTCCTCCCAGTGCAACATCATCTGCTCCACTGCCTGCAGCCAAGCACGGACCTGCCCTGGCAGCCTCCATCTGTGGAGCAGCACCTGCTTTGCTCTTAACACCCATCTCACCTCCCTGCTCTTCCCCTCCCCCAGACAGGGCAATACAGCCAGGGATGAGGATTTAGGAGAGCTGAGATCTCCTCCCAGCTCCTGTTAGTAGGTGGCTCATGGTGATGGAAACAACACTCTGCTTTGTGGCCCCGTTTCCCCACGGGCAGAGTGGGAACAGTGAGCCAGGGCTGGGGCGTGTTGTTCTTCTGTGCTCTGGCCCTTTCTAGGATGGTGCCCAAACCCCAAGAACCCTTCAGCCCTTCACCATAAGGGCTTGATTATCACCCAAACCATTTGCTAAGCTTTGGCACAGCCATTCCCTGTCCCTTCCCAGCCTCAGCAATGCCACTGGCCACCTTGCTCCATGGACCCCAGCAACCCTGCTCCCAGCTCCTGCCTGCTCTGAGCTGTGCAAGCACCTCCTGTCCACAAGCACCTCGTGTCCACCCTGGCCCGGGGGAGCTGACATGCTGCTCTTCATTCCAGCAGGATGAAGAGTCTTGCAAGTTTCCATGGCTTGACCTTGCATCACCATCAGGGAATTTCTCTCCGGGCACTTTGCTGGGAGCAGTAAATCAATCCTTGCTGGTAACCTGATCCACCTTACAATTCATACCTTTCTATCTATCAGGCCAGCCCGGCAAGGCTGATGTGGTGACACAGAAACTCCCCTTCTCCTGTGGACAAACCAGCCCTAAACGGGTGCAGGAGCAGCCTGGCACCAAAGGGACTGGTTCTGCACAGCACTGTGCACCCCCGGGCTCCAGCTCGGCCGGGATGTGCTCTGTCAGCACTTGGGATCCCCAGGGCTTGCTGGGACTCCCAGTAAACTCCACCTCTGAGCTTCATCTCTCTGGGAAAAACGAGGAGAGGATGGCCAAGCTGCCCCCAAGCACCAGCTTAGGGCTCAGTGTCTCTCCCGTGCAGGCTGGAGAGGGGGTCTACCTGGGAGGGCTGCGGGAGGGGAGAAGGAGCAGAGAGCTCCTCTTGGCTCCACGGAGGAGCCTGTCCCAGCACTGCAGGGAGGTGAGAGCCAGATCAGCTGCATTCCAGGGCACAGAGATGCCCTGTGAAGTGGGAAGGCCCCGGGCCAGACCGCTCCTAAATCCTGAAGGTGCCAGAGTTGGTGTGGGTTGGAAGAACAGGTCGGGGCTGCCGCCCGGACGGGAGCGTGGGGACGGGTCTGTTTGTGAGGAGCTGCTGGCTCCGTGGTTGGGAAAGAGGAGAGGGGTGAGGGAGGAAAGGAGGGCAGCAGAGGGACCTCCTCCCTCGGATGTCACCTCCTGTCCCCTGGAGATGCAGGGCTGGGAGTCACCACGGGGACTTGGGAGGCAAAGGGCTGGTGTGTCTGGCAGGGGCCACCAGTGCCCTGAGCCATGTGGCCACAGGCTGGGAGGCACAGAGTGGGGCTGGGACAGGGCTGAGCCTGGACTGGCTGGCCTGGGTGGATTGAGTCCATCTCGGTACCACACGAACCCACCTGTCTGGCTTTGGGATTGGAGTGACTTTGTGTCTGGCAGGGTTGGAGCCCTGGGGAGATCATAGAATGGTTTGAGTTGGAAGGGACCTTCGTGATCATCCAGATCCAACCCCCTGCATGGGCAGGGACACCTCCCACCAGCCCAGGCTGCTCCAAGCCCCATCCAACCTGCCCTTCAACACTGCCAGGGATGGGGCAGCCACAGCTTCCCTGGGCAACCTGGGCCAGGCTCTCACCACCCTCACACTCCAGAATTTCCTCCTCTTGTCTCACCTCAATCTCCCTCTTCCAGTTTTAAGCCATTAAACGACCATGTTGCCATGAAATCATGCAGAATGGGTTTCAGCCAGGCTTTAAGAGTGCAAGTGTGGTACCAGGATCCATTTCTGATCCCATTCCCAAGCCCTAGGTGCTGAGCTGCCACAGGGTGTTGTGCAGCCACCCAGCTCCTGGACAAGGAGAGCCCTTCAGCTCTCTCCAGGGAGGATGAAGAGATGGAACAAGAGCTGAGGAGGACAAATAGTGCCTCCTCAAGCCTCAGAAGCAGGATTTAGCTCCTGCTGCACCTTCCCTCCAGCAGGGCTGGCCTCACCCTCCCCAAAACCACGGAGCACCCTGCACCTTGGCCCCAGAGCACCCTGGCCCCATGCATCCCCCCTCCCATAATTGCCCCAGCACAGTCACCCCACTGCACCCTCCCCAGCAGCCCCATCTCACCACACCATCACACACACAAATACTTAGGAGGAGACTCACATTTCTTTACCAACAACACTTGAAAGCATTTAAAGGAAAAAAAATAAAAAGAAGGCCAATCAAATGATACCTCCCAGCCAGCTGAGTGCCTGGGAGGGCTGCAGCTCTTGCTCCCTCCTGGCCTGAGTGGTTAGCCAATTTCTGGGGCCTTGCCAGGGTGTTTCCGTTAGAAGGGGAAACTGATTCTATGAGTCAGGTGTTTCTTTGGTACAATCCTGCTTATTTACAGAGATCCCAGAGAGGCAGCTGCCTCTTTCAGACACCCCTATCTACTTTTCCAGGTGTGCTCTGCCCTCAAAATCCATCTTTCCCTCGCCCTAATGGAACACAATCCTCTCTGTGTTTGCTGTTTATTCCAGTAGAATGTGACCAGCTGTGCCACAGGGCCACCAGCTCAAGCCTTGGGACATCCTATTACCTCAGCTTTGCTGTCTGAAAAGGCAGTTAGTAATTTTTTCCCATTATCTTGAAATACAAGATGGCCAGGAGCCCCCTCCACCTTCCTCCACAGAGTCTGTGTATGGGATTCATGTTTGCTGGCTGAACAAAAAGGGAAAATGTTCTGTGGTGGAGCATAACCTTCACCTGAAGTTGTTCTATTGTCTTTTTCACCTTGAAAAAAAACCAACCCCAGATTAATTTGAAATCAAAACACTGCTTTGAACCCCCCAAATTTAATTTCATTTCTGATCTTTTTGAAACAAAGCAAAACATTTGAACTTCCTCCAGATTTTCCTTCCTGCCTTCTCCAAACTAAACTGCCAAATTCAATCCAAATTCATGAGTAGTTTTGGTCTCTCTTTTGATCATCATGCCCTGAAACATCATTCGTGGTGCATTTGATTTTACCAGAAAGGCTTTGTTCAGTTCTTAAAAAAAAAAAACCCATCTCTGCCTGTTCCAGAGATCAGGATGTTACCAACAGCATCTCCTGGCATGACAGCACTGGGAGCTGTGATCTGCTCTGACATCCAGCCTGTGGTGAGAGCTGATGTGGAGCATCATGCCCAGTGCCTGGAGCCTTTCCCTGTACCCAGATGACCACAGCACACTCACCCCACCATTTATATCCCACCCTTTTGGCTGGCAAACATCAGGGGTCTGACACCGACACGTTCAGGCCAAGCAAAACCCAGCAAAGCTGGTGGATTCTGCACTAAGGATCCCACATCCCAGCCTGGATTGCCTCTGGAGAGCTGAGATCCCAGTGCTATCCACAGCTCTTACAAACACAAAAATCTCTCTCGGAGCAGCTGCTCCAAGAAATCCCCAACTTTTAAAGACCTCAGCTGGATGCTGAAGTCACTCTTGCAAGGAGCTGCTTTCTTCTTGGAGCAAGAAGTCATTGTACCTACACTGGACAATCTCTGCCCTGGTTCTGGATGTAGTTGCAGGCTGAATTGCAAGCTGAGTTTGATCTAAATCCATAAGGAAAGAAATGACCCAGGGTTTCATGGAGAAGTCTGACAAGGGGTTTTGATCATGCCTGTCACTAGACTGAGGGTTTTTTTCTGATGGATTCTCCCCAAGCTTCCACAGAAGAGACACAGAAGCACTGAGAGGGAATTCAATAAAGATATGGGGGGGGGGGGGGCAACACCAGGGTGATATTCCCCAGGAAAAAAAAACATTCAGGCTTTGGTGGGAAGCACAGATCCCAGTATTTTGTGAAGCTGAAGAAGCCCACTGCATTTTAAGATGAGTCAGAAATCAGGAAGCTCATACTCAACCTCATCTTCTCTGGGGCTCCAGTGCCTCCTAATGAGCCCTGTGCATTGTTTTCATTCTGGTGTTCTTGGTTAAACTTTATCTCTAGCCATGCTTCATTATTATTTATATTAGGAGAATGCCCAGGGGCCTTCACCCAGCTCCAAGCCCCACTGTGCTGAGCACTGCACAGACATGCTTGAGGAGAGAGCCCAGCCCTGCAAGGCTTCCAGTCTCACCAGACAAAGGAAATATTCTTATCCCCATCACCCCCACTTCGAGGAGCAGTCCAGAGAGACTCAGGGAAGTGCCCAGGGTCACAGAGGGTTTCCACCACCTCCAGCCTGTGCTCTGTTGCCTTGAGCTAAATTCCCAAGTGGCCAAATCTGACATGATTTCATTGTGTGGAAGGGATGCCATGAGCTGAAAGGAGGCCCTTTGTCTCCTGCTCCACAGTGTGGGGCAGAAAAGAAGGGAACAGCAGGATGCCTCTTTGTCCAAGCACCCCATCTGATGTCTGTCAAGGTCACTGAGAAAGTCTTTCCTTGATCTCAGTTAACATTGGATCAGGTCTCTTTGATATACCCTGGGTAACCCTCATGCCTGTCACTAACTCCTTTGTGACTCAGTTTCCCCACCACCATGAAGCTGCTGGGCTCACGTGCAGAGCACAAGCACTGGTTTTGCTGGTGCCAGCACAGGCAGAGGCAGAGCAAGATGAGATCACCCAAGAATGTCCTGGGAAGAAGAGGACTCCTCCGGGATGTCTTCATCCCCATGAGGAAGGAAGTGGAAGGGGTATAAATCACCACGGCTTCACCTTATCAGAAATCAAAATCTCTGCAGCTGATCCAAGCCCAGACTGCCGTGGGCATCCCCAGTGCTTTTCCTGTCAGTTCCCTTGTTGTTAGAAAGGCAAGTACAGAACAGCACATGCAAACACCACAATTAGGACTGGATGTGCTAATAAGGGTTTCGGCACCAGGCGGCTTTCAGATGCAGCCATCAGAGAATCTTCCCTGGCTCCTCTCCCCAAAGAGTTATTTGCTTAGGCTGCCTTGCTCAGTTGTCTGGGAGCTCTCAGCACCTCATGCTCTCTCCAGCAACATCCTCCACCCCAGAAAGGCCACCTAGAGAGGTGCTCCCTACCACGGATGCTCCAGTGAGCAGGAATGAAAACATTGCTCCAGAACAGAGTCTGAACTGCACCCTCTGCCTGGATCCCCTTATCTTGTCTGGGAGTCTGGGAGGTTCGTTTCCCTCCAACGTGCCCCTGGATGTGCCAGCAGCTGGCACCTCATGGATGCTGGCAACATCTCTGGCAGGATCTGAGCTGGCAGTGCCCAACTGGCACGGCAGGACCACACGCTGGCCATGCTCCTTGTAACAACACTGCTAAGCACACATGGGCCTCTGCTTTCCATCCACCTTTTCTGCCTTTACACATGGGGGCCAGGATGACTTCTAGGTGGGGAAACTCAGACCCAGAGCAGGTCAGGGAGATGCTCCGAGGGCTGGAGCAGCTCTGGAGCCAGGCTGGGAGATTGGGGTGTTCAGCCTGGAGAAGAGAAGGCTCCAAGGAGACCTTAGAGCACCTTCCAGGGCCTGAAGGGGCTCCAAGAAAGCTGGGGAGGGGCTTGGGACAAGGGCAAGAGTGAGAGGACAAGGGGGAAGGGATTAAAACTGGGAGATTGAGATTGAGGTGAGACATGAGGAGGAAATTCTTGAGTGTGAGGGTGGTGAGAGCCTGGCCCAGGTTGCCCAGGGAAGCTGTGGCTGCCCCATCCCTGGCAGTGTTGAAGGGCAGGTTGGATGGGGCTTGGAGCAACCTGGGCTGGTGGGAGGTGTCCCTGCCCATGCAGGGGGTTGGAACTAGATGATGTTTGAGGTCCCTTCTAACCCAACCCAGTGATGACAGAATTGCCCAGTGTTTACAGCCCTCAGTGCAGGCTTCAGCTTTGCTACTGGTATTGTCCCCGAGTGTGTCATCTCACCCTCTGCAATTCTTTGGCTCCTCAGAGTCACTTTGAAGCCTGTTGTTGAGTGATGCAGTGTTAGAGACATGGACATGGGGGATCCTGTCCTGGTCCCGTCCCATCCCTGTGCCACTGCTGCACACCAGCCAAATTCTTTGATGTTCAGATCACAAATGGGCACAGAATTAAGATGGACTTGGTCCCTCTGGTTGCCAAGAGCAGGTTGGCAAAGTCAGAGTAATCCTCCCCATTTCCAGGCATCCCTCATTCCCAGCAGTGAGATGGCTCTGGGCCATGGAAGGCAGAGGTGGAGTCACTATTTTCTCAAGGCTTTTGCTGAGAGGATCTCTCAGGAGGCAGAGGAGAAGGAGGTGGAGGCCACTGGCCTCCAAAATAATGAACTTCATGGTCATTTCTGACCAGTTTGGGATCTGGAGCAATTGTCACCAGGGGATTGATGCTACTGCAAGGACAGATTTAGAGGCAGGCCAGATGGCAACATGTGTGAGCCCCAGGGCTAGCCCCAGGACAGCCCCAAAGGGTCACAGCACCATCTTCTGTTCAGCCCAGCAGGAGTGGCTGAGATGGAGGGTGGTGGTCGCTCCACTCAGAGACCTCTGCACCTCCCTGCTCAGCTCAGCAAGAAGCAGAAGGATGCTCCAGAGAAACCCTTCAGATCCAAAAAGGTCTGTCAGCCTCCTGGCTGAGGTGGCACCCACAGACCTGACCACCTGCCTCCTGCCAAATAACATCATGCTCCCTCTTTTCCCCAGGGACTTCACGAGCAGGGTCCAAGCTGCTCTGCAGCCCCCTTGGACCCCCCTCAGCTGTGTCCTCCTCCTGCCACCCACCCCCTGCAGGCACAGAGCAGCCAGGAGCCAGCTGTGTGACACAGCCCCGTGGCATGGTGCCCTGTGGACTTTTAACCCAGCCTGTCCCTCTCCCCAGGGTGGCTCAAGGTCCAGGCAGTGCTGACACACTGGGACAGGACAAGTGCTGCCTGCGGGGCTGCATAGCAAGGTCAGTTGGGTGCCTCTCCTGAAAGCAAAGTGGGTGACCAAGAACTTCCACCCTCCTTGGTTCATTTTTTTCCCCTTCTGATGTTCAGGGGAGAGGCTTGTGTCCAAAACCAGCCTTTGCTGTCCCCTACCCTGATTCTTGCTGCTGGGACTGCACAACCACAGCTGGAAGACTCCCCAGATCTCCTGCAACCATTGCACCACACCATCCCAAGGGTGAGGACAGGGACTTGTGGACCTGGAAGCTCCTGCAGGATGAGTACCATGTTATTTCTCACTGAGGAATGTTTTTCAGTCCAGGTAGGATCTCCTGAAGTCTCTCAGACATGTGAGGAGATGCAAAGGCACCCAGAGCTGTGCGATCCCCCAGCAAAACTGCTTGCTCAAGGGCTTCAAGAAAGTCTTTCTGAAGGAAACCTCAAGCTCTGGGAGGCTCCAGTCATGGTGCCAGAGGGATGCAGAGCTCCCTGGAGAAGGGTGTGGCCCACGGAGGAGCTTAGGACTGCAGATGAAAGGGGACGCCAGGGAGATCAAGTAAGAGATCTTTGGGAAGTTGCTGAGATTTTCTACCCTAATTCCCCTCGAAGCCAAACAAGATCTCCCTCATCTGGCTGAAGTTCCCCCCACCCCATCCCGCTGCAAAAACAAATGTTGGGCTCTGCCTTGGTACAGCTGAACAGAGACATCTCGTGGTGATGGGGAACCTGGCAATGGGAGGAGATGGGAAATGATCCCTTGGGATGGGGAATGCTCTCACCTGCAGAAGGAAACGCTGCTGCCAGGGGTACTTGTTGGGTAGATATTGACAAGCACGGTCAGCTTCTGGGATCTGACTTTATGGTACCTGCACATCTTGCCAGCACCAGCTGGGTTGCCTGGGAGGTGGGGAAGAAAGCTCAGCCTGGAGAAGAGAAGGCTCCAGGGAGACCTGAGAGCACCTTCCAGTGCCTGAAGGGGCTCCAGGAAAGATGGGGAGGGGCTTGGGACAAGGGCAGGGAGGGAGAGGACAAGGGGGAAGGGATTAAAACTGAGATTGAGGTGAGACATGAGGAGGAAATTCTTCCCTGTGAGGGTGGGGAGACCCTGGCCCAGGTTGCCCAGGGAAGCTGTGGCTGCCCCATCCCTGGCAGTGTTGAAGGGCAGGTTGGATGGGGCTTGGAGCAGCCTGGGCTGGTGGGAGGTGTCCCTGCCCACGCAGGGGGTTGGATCCTGATGATCTTTAAGGTTCCTTCCAAACCATTCTGTGATTCTCTGATTCTATCCCAAATTCCTAGATGGTGAGAAGGGGACTGGGAGGTGTTAAGGCACCAAGGAGACATGTGTCCTACCCAAGCCAGCCAGAAAAGCTACCACCAAGCCAAAAGCTGCACTGAGGGCAGCCAGTACCCTCCCCACACCCCTCCCCTTTCCCTCCAGTGACTCATTCCCAGCAAAACTCCCCTCCTGTGACCCTGCACAAACCAACCCTGGCTGCTGTCACAGGGGCCGTTGTGCAGAGCAGAATTCCTGCCTTTCCAGTGCTGTCCCTCAGGTGCTTCATTACACACTGTCCTGGGACCCACACCTTTCCTCTGGGTGATGGCACCAACAGGACAGGAGGCTGGGAAACAGGCTGAGCACCCAGAAACTCTCAGGAAAGCAAAAAGGCACCAAGAGCTTCCCCTTTTCCACCCACAGACCAGCTCTCTCTCCATCCTGCTGCTGTGCCAGCAAGACCCAGTAAAACAGTCATGATTAATTGTAAGAAATACCAAAATGCTGGAACTTTAAAAAATCATTGCCCAACAGCTGGTAATAGAGCAGCTCTAATATTTTTTTGGTAGCACAGTGAGGAAAGACTTGGCTTCCTTTGCATCCAGGAGTGTTGGCATCTCAGGAACCTGGACAGCAGGGAAAACTGTGGCTGGGAGCCTGACCAGGAGCAACACAACATCTCAGTAAGAGCCAGTTGCCATTTTCTCAACTAAACACTGAAGATCTCTTCCTATCACAGACTTTGAAATCAAGAAAAAGAGAAGGTGTTCCAAATATTTTCCTACCAGCTCCCCTTTTTCTTCCCCATCATCTCATCTTACTTACAAGTGTTATTGCAGTGACCAAAAGCCCTTATCAGGAGATGGATCCCACTGTTCTCACTGCTGTGTAAACAGAGATGAAAAGATAAATTCTGCTCAGGGGCCTGAGGGCATCTTTAAAGCATCACAATTATTATTATTTAAGAACACGGGAGCAGAACTTCAGCTGCTTCATAACCACCAACAGTTGAATCCACCTCAGAGGATTCATATGTGTTTCCATCTGCTGAGAAGATGAAGCAAAAAAAACCACCCCTGAACCTGGTTTTCAGTTCCGAGTTGGAAGTGGGAGCATAAATTATGAAAGGACACCAGCAGATTTGGGTTGAAGCTGGTGCTGTTGTGGAAAAAACTACTTGCAAAAAAAAAGCAACCATTTGATTTTTATAATTAATCAGGAATTACTTCAAAGCCAGGTCTCCCTTATTTTCTGTGCTTTCCTTTTGCACAGATCATCCATTCTGAAGATTTCCCAATGCACTTGAAGTGGATACATGTTTTTTGACAGCTGGGACTGCCAGCCAGTGGTCACACCTGCCTCTTGTAATCTGATTTGTTGCATTTTTCTGAGTCCCTTTGAAGGTGGAAGTCACACGTGCACATGCATGTGCACAGGCACCCACACACAGCTCCCCGTGTACCCCACTGAAGTGGGAGCTCCTGGGGTGCTCAGGGGGAGGTGAGAACCACCAGCCCCACCTGGTCAGCCCTGCTTTGGGCTGCTGCTACCCCTTCTTTGGTGGTCAGATAGTGCAGGAGGTGATCAGACACAGACAGTCACGTAGGTTTGATGATTTGCTTGATATGGAGCCCACCCCCCACATGAGCAGAAGACCCAGCCCCTCTCCTCTGCCTGATGGGTTGGTTTGGGGGTTTTTTGCACCAGATGAGGGGCAGCCTGCACAGCCTCTGGATTTGCAGGCAATTTTTTAGGATTTTTCCTTTCACCCAACAGCTGGACACTCAGTGCCTGGGCTGTGTGTGAGCCTGGGCCCTGGAGAAAGACCCCACAGCCTGGGGAAGACTATGGTAGAGGCAGCCTACACGATCACATTTTTGGTGACCAACCAGCCTCACCAGGTGAGAGCCTTGAGCTGAAACCCATGCAGGAAAATCAAGAAATCAGGTTCCCTTTTCCTTGCTATATCCCTGCCTTCAGCCCTGGCTTGTCCCAGTGACCTGTGGGTGTGTGGGGCTGGCAGCCTGTGCCTCGGAGCATGAAGGAACTTCAGGGCTCAGCCTGAACTGTCTGCCTGGTGTGTTTTCCTGAGCTGTGGATCTCACTCAGAGCCCCACGTGTGGCTTCCAGCCCCAGCAGGAAATGCCCAAGATCAGTTTTTCCCATCAAGCTTCAGCCCTTTCCCTCTCGGCTCTGGCAGGAAGCTGAGAAGACAGGACATTTGGAAGCTCCTGGAAAGGCTTGGTTAGAAAAGCATGGCAGGCTGAGCCACCCTCACTGCAAGGTAGGGGCTGTCCTGCCCCATTCTTTCTTCTGAGATTCATTTTCCCCACGACAAAACCAGCTTTTTTCAGACCTGTCTGTCCTGTTGTGTAGGAGTCAGGCTGACCAGTGGGCATCCTTGGGGCAGACTTTGCTGTTTCCTGAAGCCCATCCTTTCTGTCCTTGCTCCTAAAAGCCTGTGTCACTGTTGGGAGACTGGCAGCAGCTCCAAAGAGCTCCTGCTCTCCTCTCTCCTACACTTGCTGTGCACCCAAGGGAGAAACACCAAGGACAGAGGGCAGGGGAAATACTGATTTGGCAGAGAGAGGCACCCAGGAGGGGCTGAGATGGAGCAAACATGAATAACTCACTGAGCAATAAGCTCTGCCTTGGAGAAGACACTACCTAATCCTTCTGTTCAGAAGAAGCAGCCTTCCAACCAGAGAGGAAAGGTTTTCTTTTTTTTCTTTTTAAACCTCAGACCAAATTACTGCTCCCCAGGCCTAATCAAACACAGTTCCCAAAAGTATTGGCTGGCTGGGGGCTAAGTTTAGGAAGGTGTTTCCTTCCCTGCCTCCACTTTCAAACTAACCAGGCTGAGGAGGAGTTCAAAGACCTCAATTGTTTGTGGAACACTTTGAACACAGAAAGGGCCTTGGGCAGGGAGATGGATTGTGGCTAAAGCACAGGCCCAGCAGGCAAGAGACCTTGTCTGCGTTCCCTGCTCAGCCACAGAATCAGCATATGACCCCGGAGTGCTGTTCTGTGCCTCAGTTTCCTCACTGAAGAAATCAGGATCTGCCGTGTGGGGCTGGTTAGAGCATCTGGAAGGCTCAGCGGGTCCTCTGGCTCCAGAACACAAACTGTCCCGCTTCAAAGGCTCAATCCTGGCCTCAAACCTGGGGGTACTGTGCCCCTCCCTGGGGCCCAGAGAGAGACAACCCTTGTCTGAAGAGCCCCTATGAACAAAGAGGTCCAAGGGGGCAGAGATGACTTCCCTGATCCACTGCAGGGAACGTACCAGAGGAACGACTTGACTCCAGCAGCCCAAGAAAAACGCCCTAACAATATGAATAAACATTATAAACATCTGATTGCTTCAGTGCACACACTCCTCTGGCTGAGGTCTCTGCTCATCAGGGTGTGATAAGGGCAGAGAATTTACCTCCTCCCCATCTACTCATGCTGTTTCCTTTTCATTTATTGAATGAACAATCCCTCTGAGCAAAGTCTTTATCAGAGTTTTACTGGCAGCTCCCTGCCAGGAACAGAGACATGGAGAACCTGCCTGAGGCTCCAGGGCTTTAGGAATCCCATCTTTGCTGCCTTATGGATGCCAACAATCCCTGCCCAGAATGGTGCTGGGGTTGGGAACAACTCACGTGCAGAAACTGAGTCTGAATCTGCCTCAAAGTAGATACCAGCCTTACACTAGACATATCTCTTCCCAGGCTCACTGCTCTTCACAGCAAAATATATTGGTTGGATGTAACCTTGTAGGTCAACGTGGGTCATGATCTTTTTCAAGAGGTGACTCAGAGTCTTTTTGCTACTGTGGGAAATGCTGGAGTGATTTTTCAGCACAAGTGAGGATGGTTTCTGCTCCTAGTGGGTGAGATCCCAGCTGCAGCTGGTCACCTCGGCAACCCTTGGTGAGCAGTTCCATATTGTCATCATAGAATCCCAGACTGGTTTGGGTTGGAAGGGACCTTCCACATCATCAGGATCCAAACCCCTGCATGGGCAGGGACACCTCCCACCAGCCCACGTTGCTCCAAGCCCCATCCAACCTGCCCTTCAACACTGCCAGGGATGGGGCAGCCACAGCTTCCCTGGGCAACCTGGGCCAGGGTCTCCCCACCCTCACAGGGAAGAATTTCCTCCTCATGTCTCACCTCAATCTCCCTCTTCCAGTTTTCATCCATTCCTCTTCATCCCATCCCTCCCTGCCCTTGTCCCAAGCCCCTCCCCAGCTTTCCTGGAGCCCCTTCAGGCACTGGAAGCTGCTCTAAGGTCTCCCTGGAGCCTTCTCTTCTCCAGGCTGAACACCCCAACTCTCCAGCCTGTCTCCAGAGCAGAGCTGCTCCAGCCCTTGGATCATCTCCGTGGCCTCCTCTGGGCTCTCTCCAGGAGCTCCATGTCCTTTCCAGGGAGACAGGGCTGACGGGAGTGGTGTGATGGGCAAGCACAAGGAAGAGAGAAAGAAAACTGCACAACCAGCAGACAGAGGCCACGCATCGTTCTGGCTCGGAGCAGAACAGCAAGATGAAGCTCTGGGAAGGGTTAACTCCATCCAGGTACGTTCCTTCAAAGCTGAGTATTATGTGGCACATCCCATCCTAACCGCAGACATCTTCAAATCCTGGACGGAAAAGCTCTCGCTGCAAAGTCAGACTTGTTGCGGAGGACCTGCCCGCTCGGAGCAGCTCGGTGTCACCTGTCAATCCTGGAGCCGCCTCCAGGGATGGGAGTCTCGAGTTACCGAGAGGAACACTCTGCTGGAGCTGGCGGCAGCGCAGGAGGCAGCGCGCATTCCTCCCGCAGCTAAAAAAAGACGGTTGGGGCTTTGATCTCCCGGGCTCCGTCTGCACCACAGGGAGACAATGCAGAAGGCCCTTGGGGAGGAAGAGGGGGGAGGTGGACTTGACAAGACATTCCCTAAGCCAGGCTTCTCTTCAGGTCCTGGAATCAAAGGGGATGAGGGGGCGGGCATGGCACCGAGGATGAAAGCGGAGACGGAGCCTGGCAGAAGGGAAGATCCCACAAAGAGCTGATCTGGGCCTTCTTCTGAGGCAGGGAGGGCTCCAGAAGCAGGAGCAGATGGGTAAAGGGAATGGGAATGAGCCTGGAGATGGTTCTTCTCTTGCCTGGTTGGAATGCAAGCCAGGACAATAGGAAATCAGTGCTGCCCGTTGCTCGGTACATCCCCATCTGGGAAAGGTCCATGGGGTTGGATGGACATGGAGACTGCACCTCAGGTCCTGGCAGCCTTGTGTGAAGCCAAGGAGAGGATGGGAACAGGCAGGAACACCACTGCAGGGACACTTGGGCATGCACAGGTGTCCAAGCTGGAGTCACAGCCCTGCCGTGGTGGGTAAGTGATGGGAAAGGTATCACAGCAGGGGAAAGCAGGGGGCATCATTTGTTGGGAATGTCTGTCTGCAAAGAAATCTACCTTTGGCATCCAGAGGAGGCTCAGAGAGATGGGGGAGGTGGGGATTATCAAAGCTTCTAACCTTTCTCTTGCTTTTGTAGGGACATTTCCCAGTAGATCCCACAACCTGCAGGGTGACAACAGTAGCCAAATGAGTGACCTGGCTGGAGCTCTAACACATGGAGTACTGGGGATCCAAAGGAAGATGCAGCCCCTTCCTCCAAGGAGTGGGGGAGAGAAAGGGATGCAATGCATACAAAGAAGTTTGGGAAGCTGGGAACCGTGGAAGGAGAGCAGGTTTTCTGAAATCTGGGCCAACACTTTAACCACAGGGTCATCCCTCCTCTGCAAAGCTCTGAACCTTCATTCAACCTTCACAACAGTTCCCATATATTTATATAAATATATATGTACACACCTGAGACCTTATTGCTTGGGAATCTTCAGGCCCTGGGCCCTATCCCCACCCTTTGCACTCATTAATCCTCCTTTTTCCTTCCTCACGCTCATAAAGAATCTCCCCTCCAGCAGGGAGGACTGGCCCTGGCTCCCTCCACAGCCCAGAACAAAGCACAGCAGCTCCCCTGTGCCAGGGACACCTCGGCTCCTGCTCCCAGCCCTTTCCCTGCCCAATTCCCATCCCCTGGGAATTTCTATCCCCACCATTATGCCCTCGGGCCATGGGTTCCTGCCCTCAGCCACCAGCACAGCCTGAGTCTCTCATGTTGTTGCATAAACAAGGGTGGTTTAGGTGCAGGGAACATCTGAGAGAGGAACAGCTGGAGCCATGGAATGGGGCTTGGGGAACATCTGAGAGGGGAACAGCTGGAGCCATGGAATGGGGCTCAGGGATGTGACTGTGCTTCCCAGCTCCCTCACTGCCTTCCTGCATAGCCTTGAGCAAATTCATTTGCCTTCTTCGTGCTTTGTTTGCATATCAGTCATTTCCCACATCTTTTGTGTCCATCCTGCTTTCTCTGTTTAAACTTCCCAGGTCTGGGATCACCCCTCCCTGGTCTCCAGCTCTTTGCACAGGAGGGTCCAGCTCCGATTTCTAATCTCAAACCTCCTGATTTTCAGAAAGTTCCTAATTTTGGGCAGCAATACATAGTGCAGAATCCAGTGCCAAAGCCACGACAGCCTTTAGGGATTGAGCTGTGGACCTTTCTGAGCTAAAATCTGAGCTCTGGTGGTTGGAGGGGGTAAAGCCCAAGCAATTCACCATCCCTGGGCTTTATCATCCCCCTGATTTGCAAAGAGGCCCTGGGCTACAAGGTATTCATTCCAAAACTCTGCTCACTTGCTTTCTCCCTCTCTCCTGAGCCTGTACCTACCTGCAAATGCAACTCAGCTAAATTGTAATTGGCAAAGGAGGGTGAGCCAGCCCCCAGATTTCTTTTAATGTTTCCACAGGAACCTGGGTGATGTCTTTCACATCATACATCGTGGGTGGCAGAGACCTAAATAACCCCCTTCAGCAGTAGAACATGTTCAAGAGGTGCCAGTGTTCCCTCTCTGACTCAAATTCATCTGCAGGATTTATAGCTTCAGACCTGTCAAGCTACAACCCCAGCAGCAGCTCCATAGGAATCCCTATCCTGGGAAGTTTCCCATCACCTCGTCCCTTGTTCAACAAATAACCTCTTTCTGGAGGGTTTTTTTTGCCTTTTTTTATGCCTAAAAGCATGATGACAAATGCTTTTAGTCTCCAAGCAAACCCTTAAAGCCCTGGTGATCCCCTCAAGTCCAGTGGTGCTGATGTGGGATGGGATGCTCAGATTCTAAGGAAAGAGGTCCCCTCTTGTGTACTTTATTTTGGAGACCCACATTGGAGAATTGGGGCCAGCAAATACCATTTTCTCATCAGAGTCCCTCATATCAAACACTGCAACCCAGCACCCCATGGCACAGAAAAGAAACCCCGAACATGTCACCTCTATTACAGAGTCACAGAGAGACCAGGAATTATTGTCAGGACCAGGAACATGAAGCATCCTCACAAAATCAACCCTAGAGAAATGTGTGCTTAGGCATCATCTGGAGAGCCTCAAACCACTGTGGCTGCCCCATCCCTGGCAGTGTTGAAGGGCAGGTTGGATGGGGCTTGGAGCAGCCTGGGCTGGTGGGAGGTGTCCCTGCCCATGCAGGGGGATGGATCTAGATGATCTTTAAGGTCCCTTCCAACCCAAACCATTCCATGAATCCCTCCAAAGAGCTGAGTATTGACTTCTAGGAGTAACAGTGTCCCTCAGTGCCAGTCAGAGGGTCAGGGGGTAGATCAGAACTTGCTCCAGATAGATTTCCTCACACCATAGAAAACCACTCTTTCACATCTTTCAAACTTCCCATGAGAATCACCTTCACCTTCTGATGGAAAAAAAAATAAATCAGTTTTGAATTAAAATTTGTGGATTAGAGAGGAAACATGTCCACAATAAAAACACACTTTAAAGCAACTTTCCTGTGGAAAGCTAATTCAGGTAGGAGTTTTCAGACAACTCTTGCTGGACATGCTGATCTGAAGGTGAAGGTCAGCAGGAGATGCCTGGAATACATTTGGTTGTCCAATTGATCAGCTGTTCCAGCCACTTCCTAGTGCATTTCTCCTCCTGTGCCAGTTCAGCTGTGCCATGACCCACTCTCACCACCTCTGTCCACCCCTCAGCTCTGGGAAGGGCAGCTCTGGGGTCCCTTCTGTCCCCTCTGTCCCTTTGTACCAAGGGCAGACACAGAGGATGTTGGACTGTTAAGCCCCGTTTCCACCCGCCAGGACTGCTCAGCCTGTCTTTGTGCTCCTTGGGACTTTGGCATCAAACTCAATATTCACATTGGGACTGAGCTCCTGGGAGGCTCCAGAGGCAAAACAAAATAGCTAATGAAATGAGCAAGTACTCGAGGGCATGATAAACACCCTGCATTGTACTGTGGGGAATGGCTGAAAGAGCCTTTCCACTTCAAATCCTTGGCACCACAACTGTTCAAAGCTTCTTCTCTCTCAATTTATGAGAGACAATTAACAGTAAGGAATTAAAAGTAAATATAAAATGCTTAGAAGCAGAGCCCAGGCTGCTGGACAGGGCCTCCTGTTTCCAGTTCCATGCATGGGTGTTGATCTTCTTTAATGATGTTTTGAGATCTACAACTGAAACTGCCCTGGAAGAGCTGTTTTTTAGCAGGATCACCTTATTACTAGAGGGTGGAGGACACACATGGTAAGTAGGAACCTTGAGGAAGTTGGACTTGACCCCTGCTGCCCCCTCACAGCTTCCTGTGGTCTGAGCTAAATCCAGGAGACCTCAGTCTCACTAGGCTGAGCTCTGATCTCAACATCCCCCTCACATATGTGCGTGGCTTTAATCACAGAACAGAATCATGGAATGGTTTGGGTTGGAAGGGACCCTAAAGCTCATCGAGATCCAACCCCCTGCATGGGCAGGGACACCCCCCACCAGCCCAGGTTGCTCCAAGCCCCATCCAACCTGCCCTTCAACACTGCCAGGGCTGGGGCAGCCACAGCTTCCCTGGGTTTTACTGACAGTCCTAATTATTGCACTTGTCTTGGCCTTGCCAAAAGGACCCATGTGCTTATGGGTGCTACAGCTGAACTGAACCTGCAGAAATGGATCCATGAGGCTGAAGAATGGCTCCATTTTATCCAAAGTAGCTGGTTTTCCTTTATTTATTTCACACCAGGAAGAGGATGGGTTTGTTTTAGTGAATAGATCTGTACCAACTCAGGCCACTGATCAGCCACATTTTTTGTCTCTAGAACATGAAGCCTCCAAGTTCTGGGCACATCTGGGTGTACAACTCAGGTTTAGCAGGCACAGGAGTAAGGGAAGGTGCTCTCTTTCCTTTTAGTCAAGACAAAGCTCCAGACACTGCAATAGATGGAAAACTTGTCTCTGAGATGTTGGATCCTGAGATACTGATCATGCAAGAGAAGTGGAAATAGGGAATTATTTGGGAACTGACCTCCCTTGACCCAAGGGCCCTCAGAGACTCTCCTAACGAGAGTAAGAGACTTCAAGCAAGAACTCAGCCAACAGCAGGATTGTCTGATGCAGTTGTACCCCCTAACTGAACCCCCCAAACCACAGATTAGCTTTAAATATTTATCAAAATACCACTTTTATTCTCTGTATTTGCTTCATGGCTTTTGAGCCTGGTGGGTTCGTGTTGTTTTTTTTAGGTTTACTCCACCATAATGAGGGTTAGTAACATAGTTTTCAGTTTTAAATGAAAGTGAAGCTCCCAGAGTTGTCACCACCACTCCAGAACCTGTCTCCAGAAGAAAATGGCAAATATCATCAGTTGTGAGAGCTGGCAACACAATAAAGAACTAAATAACAGGACAGGATTCTAGACCCAGCAACATCAAGGGTTGTTTTGTCATTACGTTTAATGGAGGTAGGACTTGGCTATGGGTTTCTTGGTCTCCAAAAAAATAAAGCAGGCTCCCATGGAACTCTGCAAGACCCCACCAGCTCTCCCTGAAGACCTGAGATGAAACAGAGACACAAGAGTGCTGTGCACCAGCCAGTCTGGATGCTGCAGCACTCCAAAGATGAGTTGATGCAGCTTTTGGGGATGAATCAGGCCCAAGCTGAGCACACAGAGCACTGGCCACGAGGAACTCTGAGAGCCCTGCCTGAGTTAAGCTCCACTTCTTTGGGTCACGCTTGGCTCAGCTCCTGACCAATCCTCAGTCCTACCACACTCCTTCCCCTGAATCCTAGAAAGCTCCAGTCTCTCTGGATTTACATATTCCCCAGCCACAGCAGCCTCCTCAGAGTAGCCAGGGTGCTTATTAACTGCAGGGGAATATCGCAAAGGGAGGACGAAATTGTAGCCTTCAAAGGGACAGAAATCTATCATTTTCTTTCCCTCAGTCAGCAGGGAGAGCTCTGCTCAGTTCAGATGGGATTTTCATGGACTGGACCAGCCCCCCCCATCAACACCTTCCCAACCCAGCACAGTTCCTGCCCCCCTGTGTCCTGCCACGCTGCTTATTAAGGGATGAAAGGGCAAAAAACCTGCTCTGGGAGTGGGCAGAGCTAAGGAAATGACCAAAAAAAACCAACTGGAAGTGACTGGCAGAGAACCACGATGTTCTCAGGACTAAGTGTGTTGTGCAGGGAGTGGAGGAGGAACTGGAGAAGCAGCTCCTGGCCAGGGCTTCTCGGCTCTATTTCCAGCCGTGGGTGGGAGGGTGAGATAGGAAGGGAATTGGGATCAGGATGTCTGGGCTCTGCTCCTGGCTTGAGGGGTTTATAGCAAAGAGAGCCTGGTCACCTGGTCCTTGGATCCTGTTCTCTGCTATCGTGACTGTCACTTAGTGGTTAGAGATGGGGACAAGGACTGGACACTCCTGGGCTGCATTTCTGGCTGCCCCACAACATGACACCACACAAACAGTCCCACCTCCCTTCACCTCAGCCAAGGGGGTCAACACATGAATTCTGACTCACAGCTGCACGAGCACAGCTGAAATCACCAGTATTTTTTTTTTTTTTTACAACATGCATTCATTGGCAGGAAGGCAGGAGATATAAACACAAGATGTGAATAAAGCACCGTTGGTCAGGCAGGTCCCATCCCACATCCAAGCCACCCAAGGGTGGCTGAGGAGGGTGTGAAGCTGAGGTGGAGTCAGGGGAGTTGTGCACAACCACGAAAGACCAAAGAACCTTCTTTTTCCTCCTGCCTAGTTCTGTCTTAATCATGATTTATACCAGAGAGAGCAGTGGGGATTAAAGGATTGGTCAGGTACTCCCAGCAGGTAGAGATGTAATAAAACCACATGGTAATTAGAAAACAAAGAGTTAGAAAATAATCGTGTTCTTTCACTACTTTCCAGCACAGGAAAATATTTTCCTGCTTCATCACGGATGGGATCCCCTACCTTCCCTTGCTCACACCCTCTTTCCCTTGAAGTATGGACTTTATGATCTGCCTTCTAACAAATTTCAACATCTGAATGTCCAGCCAGGATGAACTTTCTCTGTCCTGCAAGTCCCTGTACAGAAACTGCAAATTACATTTCAACTTGTGCAGCTCCTGCCCCCAGGCCCTGCATGAGAACAGCCCCAAACTGGGCCCGGCCCCTTTTGAAAGGCAAACCTGATGAATTCAACCCTCCCCTGAACCCAGACTCAAATGGGTGGGTACTGGGTGTATCCCCATTCCTCTGCAGACACCAAGTCTGGCTCTCACACAAAGGATCAATATTGGGTAGTGATGGGTGCTGAGATCAAGCACTTTCACACCTACTTTATCCTCCAGCACCTCTGACCTTTCTTGCTGGTGGTTGTGCCACCTCCTCTGCCAACCTGCAGCTGCACTATTGAGTGTCCAACTGAGCTGAACATCCCCAATATGCACATCTATTTGTATAAACAGCAAATAACACCTTGTGTGAACACCTGAGAGCTCCTGTCAGTTCACATAGAGCACACGGAGCCCCTAAGCTCAGCAGACAATCACCATGGAAAACAGATCAGGTTATTTTACAGTTTTCTTCCCCAGTTTTTGAAGCAGGTGTAACCTACTGACCTCCTAAGGGTGATGAAGGCAGGATCAGGCCCACACAATGTCACTCTGCTAAGCCTGGAGATCCTCCTCTTAGCCACAGGCCCTTTGACTGGTCAGGTTTGACAGTTATTCATTAGTCTTACAAATATCTGTTGAACACTAAAGCCTTGGATCTGTTGGGAAGTGCCAATCCCATGCTGCTGGCATTGCAAAAAGCCCAAGGAAAGGCAGTGCCCAGCTCTTAATGTCAAGTCCTGAACAAAGGACTTGCCCATCTCATGCCTACAACAGTCAAGCCCTCCAAAGAAAAGCCCCAAAGCTGGTTCCCAAGAAGAAAAACTTCCTCTGTAGGTGGTACCACTCCCCTTCTACGTTAGCATTAAACCAGAATTAAAAGTGCCGCCTTCCTGAACCAGCTGTGATCACCAGCAATCCCTGAGTGCCAGCATCAGATGTTTCCACACTCAGCAGTCTTGGGTGCCATCAGAAACTTCCTCCAGCCCCATCCTACCTCCCAGAGCAGGGCAGGCAACACCTACACAGCCCATTCAGCCTAAAGCCTGGATGCCAATGGCTTCTGCCCAGGCAAGAAGAAAAGGAAGCACTAGGAGCCTGTAAACTGGCAGGTTGTCTCAGAAGGAACCAGGAACCATCCCCTCCCTCTCTGTCAGCTGGCTTGGTGTTGTAGGTCCTGAAGCCACGTCCAAGCCCTGCAACACACCTTTTCATATCATAGAATCATAGAATGGTTTGGGTTGGAAGGGACCTTCAAGATCATCTAGACCCAACCCCCTGCATGGGCAGGGACACCTCCCACCAGCCCAGGTTGCTCCAAGCCCCATCCAACCTGCCCTTCAACACTGCCAGGGATGGGGCAGCCACAACCTCCCTGGGCAACCTGTTCCAGTGCCTTTCTACCCTCACAGTGAAGAATTTCTCCCTGATGTCTCACCTAAATCTACTACATCTACATCATGGCAGGGCAGCTTGACGCCGAGTGACATCAAGCAACTGCGTCTCAGCGGTGGCCCTGTCACCAGGCAGCAGGTTCTCTGTCCCTGGTGTTTCCTGCTCTCCCTCTGCAAATCAGCCCCTTGATCTCCTGTGTGGGGTTTTGCAGCCAAAGCAGCTCAGCAGGCCTGGGCTGGGTCAGTCCCTGGCTCGAGATGCAGGGGGAAGAGCTGCAGGAAGCAGAGGCTGATTCAGTAGGTGGGGTTCTCCCCTCCGGGCTGTGTGACTCGGTGTGGTTCCTGGGACCTGCTCCCTAACAGGGCCCTGGTGCTCCCTGGAGGAAAAGCAGGACCTGATGGGGTGCATGGGCCAGGCTCCAGCCCAGCAGATGACACACAGCTGAGATCTGCATTTTCAGTTTCCAGATCAGGTGTTACTAAACTGGCAGTGCTACTGAGCAAAGCCTTCACC
The DNA here is from genome assembly GCF_020740795.1 of Apus apus. Taxonomy (NCBI): domain Eukaryota; kingdom Metazoa; phylum Chordata; class Aves; order Apodiformes; family Apodidae; genus Apus; species Apus apus. Next base: position 2,729,016 of record NC_067306.1, on the reverse strand, counting down.
CCAGAAGGGTCTGCACGGCCGTGGTGCTGCAAGTGTGTCCTGCAGCAGAGGGAAAGGAGAGTTTTGTGGCTCAGTTTCTCGAGCAGGAATCAGAAAATCTGCATCACCTCTTGGCTGGGAGGTGTCTGGGAAGTGTGTCCTTCCCGTGTGCTGCAGAGCCCAAGAGCAGGAATGATCACACATGCTGGTCCTTTTCTAGGGAGTTCTCAGGTGGGCAACTGCTCCTTGCAGCCTGTGCAGGTTTTGTCAAAAGGATTCTCTGCTCTTAGCTCGAGCCCCCAGGTGCCAGCATCAATCACACAGGTAAGAGAAATGCAAAATGGGACAAACTGGTATTGCATCATGCAAAAACTCCTGGCTGCAGTGCCTGCCACCAGTAACTGTTACGCCTTAAGTCCATTTTGTAGCATATGCTGCCCCAAGAATAGTACTTGGAGATGGATTTCTTACGAGGACAAGAAAGAGGATGAAGATGCAGCCTTTGTTATCATCTCCCTGGGAGTGGTGCAAACTCTAGATGGTGGGAAGGGGAGCAGCTGCATATCTGACACTTGCACTGCCCTGGAGACACCCTGCTCTGCCAACCTTGCATGAGGGATTTCAGAATCATTTATAAAGTTAAAAAAAACACAAAAACCAACAACCATGAGAGAGTCTTCAGTGATTCCTAACTTTGCAAAGCTCCCCCTGGCAGGGACGGGGTTAATCCTGGGGTGCCTGGGAGCCCTTGGTGCATGGCAGAGTCCAAGGAGGAGATGGCAGGAGCCCCGGGCAGCTCTGCAGGGTTTGCTCTCCCTGGCTCTTTCTCACACACAATCATGTCCACACACGGACACGGAAACCCGGAGCGGCACCGGCTGGGCTCTCGGAGGAGCCGGGAACAGGGCGAGGCCCCATCGTGCAGCAGATCCTCCTGCAGACCTGCAGGCACCTTTGGAAAACCACAAAACGGTAACCAAATAAACAAGCGGGGCGTCGCCAGCTCAACCGCACCCCCGCGGCTGCCACCGCGCTGCCGGGGCTGCCGGCAGAGCCACGAACCGGCGGCGCTGGGAGGGCTGGTGGGGACTGGCAGAGGGGCAGGAGGCTGGGCTGGGGGGAGAAGACAGCAGGCTCCTTGCTGTCCCGAGAGGAGCTGAGCCATCCCTCCTCAGGCGTGTGCAGGGAAGGCTGAGACGCCCACCAGCCGAGCGTCCCAGCCCCCTGCCTGCCCAGCCCCGTGTGCCACCTGCCCCATCCCGCCCCGTGTCCCAGCCCTCTCACCGGCTGCCCAGGGGCAGGGCAGAGGAGGAGGTGCTGGGGGAAAAGTGGGCGCCAGAGGATGCAGCAGGCCCTGGTGAAGTTCAGAGCTGAGCTTCACGGGGTGCGGGGCAGAAGGAGAGTTCTCACGGCCGAGGAAGTTGTGAGGCGTGAGGGTCTGGTGTGGCTGTGCTGGACAGGCACTGGTTTGGTGTAAGGGGTAGTCCCCAGGTGTCAGCACTGGCTCTGTCACTCCCAGCACACATCCTCAGCTCTTCCCACATCCAGTGGGGAAGCTCCTACATCCAGCTTGGCTTCATCTTTTCTTCTAAGCCACCAAGAGCAACTGCAGAGCAGTTTGTGACACCAGCCTGGAGTTCCATCCACTCGTTCATCCTCTCTGGCTCTCGTGACCCTCCTGGAGTCCTCCTGACTTGCCCATGCTTTGCATTTTCCTAATCAGGACTTTACATTTTCCTCATTATTTGTAAAGGTTTATCTTTGCCCTTTAACATGAAACAAAAGCATGCAAAGAAGGGAAGCTAACCGGAGGCCCAGGTTAAAATGAAAGATGAAAAGTTCCCCTGCTGATTTCAGCAAGTTTGGGATCAGGGATTAGTTCAGTTAGGGGAAGCAGCTGCCCTTGCACAGGTCCCATGGAGCTGGGCACTCCAAAAAAACAACCCAAAAGAGAATTACTCTGTTTCAAGTGCAATTATTTGAGGGCTGTTTGCCATGGTGTCAAACAAAAGACAACTTTCTCCAGGGAGGGAGCATGATGCATCTTCCACCTGCTGCCTCTGGCTTGCCTGACACCAGGGAAGCTTTCTCTGCAACCACAAGACTCCCAAAAACTCAGCGAAATGCAGAATGTTCTGCTGCCTAAGCTGGTCTCCACCCTGCAGGCTCTGATCACCTCCACCCCTCGGATGTCCCTGCCCTTGTTTTGTCTCACAACCCCTCTTGCAATCTCCTCCCTGCCCTGCCTTCTCTCCTCCCTTACTCCTGCTGACTAGACATTCTGGTACCTCCCATGCCAGCTTCTTTCCATAGCTATGGAAATGCCTCTTGTTTTCCACCGTGTCCCAGCTCTTGAATAACCAAAGCCAGGGTTGTTCTTGTTCTAGGACTGGCTTTTAGAACCAGCAGCATGTGGCAATAATGCCCAGGAGAGCCAAGCAGAGGCTCCTGTCAGCCAAGGAGCAAGGCAGTCCTCGAGAGCTGCCACCCCAGGTGACATGCTTATCAATGTCACACATCCATGTCATCCTGGGAGCAGAAGCAGGAACAGGGATTTGGCTCAGACTGAGCTTCTGAGAGGCTGCTGAGCCTTCTCTACAGCCCAGGAGTTTTCCTACTGATACCACGTAGGAAAAGGGGCTTTCTCAGAGGCCATAAATTACAGTGAGCAATGTTATCCTTCAAACTGCCCTGCACTGTCTCTCCAGACTCTGCATCATCTTTCCCAAAAGCCCAGCTCCCACCTGTTTTCTTGCTAGAGGTTAAAACAAACCAAAATAACAAAAATTTCCATGCCAGAATGGGAAGTATTGGTGAGGGCTGAGCAGCAGCCTGGCTCTGGGGACTAGAGAGACTCAGAAATGGGAGTGGTAAAAATGATCAGATCAGCCTGGACCAAGGGCTCCCTGGGCACTGGTGACACTCCATGTCAGGGGTCCAAGGAAGGGGAGGAATATTTCTGCTTGGAGCTGCTCTGCCCCTGGTACATCCATCCCCCTTAGCTTCTGCTTTATTTCTGTTGTTTTAAATACGTGCCTGATGTTGTCATCAGGTAGCCCCTAATTCTTGTGTGTTTGAGGCAAAACATGGTTTTGTAGACCTTTACAACACCCGCTTTGAAATGCCTTCTCCAAGCAGGAGAGTCTTATTTTGTCTCTTCCCATCTGGAAGCCACTTCCCAGCTCCAGTCATACCGGTCGCTTTTTAGTCACAGCAACAGCAGTTACCCAACTCGTGCCTGTCAGGACAGCACACACAGGCTGTTTCAATCCTTTGACTTTAAAGGAGCAAATAAACAACAATTTCCAAAGAAAGCTGCATTTCACAGCTGCAGCATCTCTTGTAAGGAAGCAAGTTCATTGCACAAGCAAATACAACCAAGATGAGATGGCCCCGAGCTATATAATCCAGATAAGGGGATGTCTGTGTTCAAGGGAACCAGGACTTTGGCTGGAGCATCTCTTTAACAATTAATATACCAGAATGAAATGAGTAAGAAGACATTGAAGTGTCTTGGGTGACCTCATGGACAGTGCAGATCAGGCTCATGGGAAGACGTCAGTTAATCAATACGTCCATGTTTGCTTTTGCAAAAACAAATTCAAATCAGTTTCAGGCTCATCCAGACCTTGGAAATTCAAATGAGCAGGAAGATTCAACAGCCTTGCTTTGACCTTGGTGGGGCAGCCTCCCAAATCCTGCTGTCCTTGATGGGAGAAGCAGGACATTTTGCTTTGGGTAGGGCCTGTCTTTTGCATGGCTGCACTTGGCCTTTCAAACGGAGGACTGAGACAGCCCTTCCCCAGGAAGCAATGACAGGATTGGAAGATGACACCCCCAGTTTCAGGAAGACTGGAATATGACCACCTTCCAAACCCAAACTAGTTGCCCCAGCAGTCCCAGGTGAATGGGGCAGAAAAAAACCTGGGATAAACCTAAGTTGTTGGCATGGCAGCTGTCAACCCAGCTCATTGCTGCTTTATGCAGCGGTTCCTGCGGTGTTGCTGGAGATGAAAAGGCAGAAGGCAGCAGCTCACACACAGATGGCTTTGCTCCCTCCAGCTACCCCTCAGCAGCCCTCAAAACACCACTGTGTCTGCCAGACAATTGCATGTTTGAGCATTGCTGATGGTAGGCTTGGTGATTAAGGTAGTGGTGAGGGGGGGGGAGGAGGGTTCTGCAGTTGTCTAGGACTGGGTGGCTCCAGGAGGCTTTGCCAGGGCACAATCCAATTACTTTCAAGCCAAAATAAATTGGTCTGTGTCTGTAATCAGGGAGACACTTGGCTGCAGCCAAAGGAGAGGATGAACCTCCAGGTTTGTGATCTCCACCAAACAAAGCAAGGGAGGGGGAGGCCCTTGCAATCCTGGTTTGCCATCATGAGCTCCTGGTCAGGTAGAACATGGACATTTCCAAGTCTCAACAAGAGCCCGTTTCGCTCAGACGCCTGGCTCCAAGCCCAGCTGGTGCCAGGTACTTCAGAGCAGATGCTTCCAGTCTTTGCAAGTCCATGGATTACTGAGTTTTCCACATTTCTCAGAGGTGAGCAGGTGCTTCCAGTGCTCAACAGCCTGCATGTCTAAAGGTGCTCACACTGAGCCAGGAGCAGGCTCGGGGCATCCTGGGCTCTGTTTCCTTCTCTCTGTGTTTACACTGCAGCCTGCAGCTCAGTCTGCAGAGGAGATGTTGCCCAGCACTGCTGCATTCAGCTGGGGTTTGGATGGTTCCACTTCAGCTCCCTGCTGAGCCCCAGTCCTCTGTGTCCCTTGGGGTGAGTAGTTCTCAGAGATGGAAAAGAGAACCCAGCTCGAAGGCAGCTGGGGACAACAACATAACCTGACCTCAGCCTCTGTGGTTAGAGAGGACAAAGGAAGATGTAAGGTAGATAAATGAGTCTGTAGGGGGGCTGCACCAATGGAAGCAGGGACACAGCACCCTAAAAACAGGGTGTCATGTGTTTAAACCAGCACAGCCAGTGATGGCACCTTCCCTATACCCTGACTGGTTTGAGGGAGCAAGAGGAACACTCAGCCTGCTGTGAGATCATACAATCATAGAATGTTTTGAGTTGGAACAGACCTAAAAGATCATCTAGATCCAGCCCCCTGCATGGGCAGGGACACCTCCCACCAGCCCAGGTTGCTCCAAACCCCATCCAACCTGCCCTTCAACACTGCCAGGGATGGGGCAGCCACAGCTTCCCTGGGCAACCTGTTGCAGTGTCTCACCACTCTCACAGTGGAAAGTATCTTTCTAATGTCTCACCTAATCTCCCCTTTTCCAGTTTTAATCCATTCCCCCTCATCCCATCACTCCCCGCCCTTGTCCAAAGTCCTTCCCCAGCTTTCCTGTAAGCCCCCTTCAGAGATGATAGGGAATGTGTCCATCCAAGAGTGGCAGGTGGTGCCAGGCTACCCAGGCCAGAGGATGGAGCTGGTCAGGACCAGCCAGCCTCAGGGAGAGATCCCTAATTCCTCCCAGTTGATGGAAAACCTCTTCTTGACACAGTCTGGTTTTGCTCAGGAGTGGCAATAGCTGGTTGCACACACACAGGCCCCACCAGGGATGTGCTCGGGTGCCTGACGGGTTAATAAAATATTTGGTAGATAGTTTGTGGGCCTTGTTGGGTTTTTTTTTAAAGCCTTAATTCATCTTGTTTCCTTGTCCCCCGTCCACTCCCACCTCCCCATCAGGCCCCCAGGGCAGAGCTGCTAGGGAAGCTGAACTCCATGGTATGTGTGTGTGCCTGTGGCTCCTGGCGACCAGGCTGGGTGGTAAAATCACTTCAAAGGGGCTGCAGGACCAGTGAGCTGCAAAAGGGTGTAATTACCACCGGGCTGAACCACCCTCCCAGGCTGTTTGAAGTAGCTTAGAGCAGAGCAGCATCAAAGGGGAGCGCCTTGCAGGAGCTGCAGGAGGAGGGAAGGAGCCACTGCAGGCACATCCCGGAGTGTCAAGAAGAACAAACCTACAGGCAGTTTACACCTGCCACCCCAGGTGGATCAGGATCCCTGAGGATCAGGACCTCTTGCCTCTGATCCTGGGAACAGCATCCAGGCAACTCTGCCAGCAGAGGAGAAGCGGGGCAGAAATCTTCACCACGCGGAGGGTTAACGTGAAGGCACTGGGAGGGGTTGCCCTGCAATGATCCCACTGCAGCCAGGAAAGGCAAAGAGAACACCTGTTTGGAGGAGCAGACCCAGTTTCCAATGCGTGGGAACTGATGTCAAACCATTTCCCTCCAAACTACCTCCCAAAGCCGAGACAAACGTGTTCCTGAGCTTTAAAACACTACAGATTTTGGGCTGTCAGAATGACTTTGCTTGGAAGATTCTCATGTCAAAACATCAGAATGTAATATGGAACGAGGCATTATGCAGCATATAGAAATAAAAAACGTGGCTAGAAATAATGTAGCTTATAAAAATGGTATTTTTTCTAAAAAATGAAGATGGGGTCAAATACAATAAAATCAAGATGAAGCATCTTGCAATTAAAATGTAGTTGAAACAAGGAAAATGTTGCAGCACTGATGAAAATGCCCATCTTACAAGCCCTTTAGGTGGATGCAACTAAATTCCAGCCAGTGAAGTGCAATTTATAAAAATATAAATCATATATGATCATAGGCCTCCCAGCCACACTCAGTCAGATGTCATCAGTCTAGCAAGGTACAATGGCAAAGCAATCCTAAGTGTTTCTATCAAATTAATTACTAATAGATTCCTCATCAACTTTCATCCTCTTCAACTCAGAGAATGGACACAAGATGCTGGCTTTGAGAGGGTTTTCTGCTTTATGATGGCTAAAAACTTGTTTGCTTGATGTTGCTTTACAGAAGCTGTGGATTAATAGAATCATGGGAGGGTTTGGGTTGGAAAGGACCTTAAAGATCATCTAGATCCAACCCCCCTACATGGGCAAGGACACCTCCCACCAGCCCAGGTTGCTCCAAGCCCCATCCAACCTGCCCTTCAACACTGCCAGGGACAGGGCAGCCACAGCTTCCCTGGGCAGAGAATGACACAGAATCACCAAGGCTGGAAAAGACCTTTAAGATCATCAAGTCCAACCTGTTCCAGTGTCTCAGCACTCTCACACTAAAGAGTTTCTTCCTAACGTCTCACCTAAATCTCCACTCTCCCAGTTTAAAGCCATTGCCCCTAGTCCTATCACTCCACACCCTGGTAAAAAGTCCATTCCCAGCTTTCCTGCACTTCAGGCACAGTAAGGCCACTATGAGGTCTCCTTGGAGCCTTCTCTTCAACAGGCTGGTTTCCAGAAACACAAGTCCTAGGACAAATATTAAAACTTGCAAGACTCCACAAATGCTGCCAGAGATGCTGGAAGTCACCCCTCCAAAATTCCCCAGTCCAAGCTCAAGGTATCTGGACGAAGCCCAAAACATGATGTGAAACCTGAAACCAGGAAAGTTCAGCCCAGTTTCATGTTTTGTAACTGATGTTGCACAGCTCTGGCTAAGGCTCAGCCACACGGGCTCCCTGCTGGGTGACTCCTTCTCTCCCCTGCCCCAGAGCAGGGGCTGAGGCTCCCTCAGAGCATCCTTGGAGACATCCCTGCTCTCCTCTCCAGGCCATGGCTAATGGCAAACCTAATTCTCCAGCCCACAAGGGACAGGGAAGCGTTCGGCCCGAAGAAACTGAGCATGAAATATCAGTATCACTCCATCTCCTCGCCATCGTCAGCCCGTGGGTGAGTCATGCCAGTTGCTAAATAAAACGTGAATTGGCAAACTGGAATAGGAATCTGGATGTGGCTGGGAGTGATGACTCAGTGAAACTGGGCCCAGAAGCCACCGAGGCACTGGGGGACCAGGCTCCACGTGGGAGCAGCTGGAGGGCAACCCCGGGGGTGACAGGAGGGGGGAAAAATCCCCTCCTCGCTTTTGCTGCTCGAGGTTGTAAATTGATGGCCCAGCAAGTGGGTTTTATGAATAAATAACTACTGCAAATTGTTAACAAAGAAGGGAATTAAGTTGGTAGATGCTATGGAAGCATGAGGCAAATTGGCCATCTCTTGGGAGTCTCCTTCATGGCTGGAAGGAGCAGGTGGTGCTCTCCCTGCTGCCCCACAGGTTTGTTTCAGAGTCCTGCTCTGCTGTGGAAACCCTGCCCAGGCTTGGCAGAAGCTTGGCTGATGTTTGGTGGGGATCATTCTTTCCAGGAGCTGTTGGAAATAGTAAAAGCTCTTGCTCTCTCTGTGCATCTTTCCATCTCGAGGCAGCTGGGGAGCTGCCTCCATCAATCCTGCCCCGGGGGAGGGAAGGATTGATGTTGCTGCTCTTTTTGCACAGCTCTGACCCAGGACTGAAGAGTCCCAGGACAAGGGAGAAGACCCTTCCCAAATGTCATGCAGCCACCTGCAGACATCCCCTACCAGCCAGCAGAGGGGAGGGGGTGGAAATCAGGATAAGACACATAAAATCCACAGTCTAGTTGATCACCTTACAGTCTGAGTGGTTTAGCCCTGCAGTTCAAGCCATAGCAGCCTCTGACAGCCCATTGACTCCATCCAGAGGAAGACAAAGGTCTCATTTCTTGTTCTTCAGTAGATGTTTGCCCCTTCCTTCAGGCAGGCAGTCTCGCCCACAATTGGCAATCAATAAACCACAATTGGCAGCCTTGAAGTTCATCCAGTTGTTGAGCTGGTGCAGCCCTGCTGGTGTGAAACCAGAAAGGTCTTTGCAAGTGCTCAGTGTCAGTTTGTCTGTGCTGCCACCAGAAAGAGAGGCTACTGCAGAACCTCCCATTGACTTGAGTGAGAGTTAAATTAGAGTACTGCTGAGAACTACCAAAACCACTATCTTTTAGTGAATTTGCTTGTCTACAAGATGATTTTACAATAGCACTGGACTTGGAGAATGAATATGGCTTAAAACAACCTCTGTATTCAAGCCAGACCCTGCATTAAACAATATCTTGTTCACTTGCCAATTTAAAACTAGCTCAGGCTGTCTGAGAAGGCCAAAAGATCAAGGATATTTTTATATCTGGGCGAGAGCAGTTTAATATAAAGAATTTGATGCAACTAAAGTGTGTGTGTGTCACAAACCCACTCATCTTGTACTTACACACAGGGAACCTCCCCAGCAGGGCATGGACAAAGCAAGGATGGGGGCTCTGGGGAGACCTTAGAGCAGCTTCCAGTGCCTGAAGGGGCTCCAGGAAAGCTGGGGAGGGACTTGGGACAAGGGCAGGGAATGGTGGTGAACTGGTGCTTCCCTCTGGCTCCTGCTGGCTCCAGCACTCACACATCAGAGCAGCCTTTTCCTGGGGGTGGTTAATCCCCAGGCACACAGAGGAGACCACATCAGCCTTGCTGAGAGCTTCATCTCCCAACTGAGAGAAGGGGGTTGAGGACAGGAGGGGTGCAGGGGGGCTCTCTGGTGGGAGGGGGATTGTTTCATGCTCCTTCTCCTCCACGTCCATGCTCATCTGTAAAGGGCAGGAAAGAGCCTGTAATTTGTGGGGATGAAGGGGCTGGTTCCTTGGGTGGTTAGAGCCTTGGAGACTGGAAGTTCCTCCCCAGCAGTGGCTGCCACCACAGCTCTGGGCTTGGGTTACTTACTGGGAGGTCTTCAAAGCAAGGGAGTGGAGAGGGGGGAGGAAAACAGAATTGTCAGCCCCTTCCTCTGGCTGTCACAGCAAGCTGAGCCTGGAGAGAAGGGAGCTGAGGCAGGATGGCCTCCCCTGGAAAACAAGCACCACAGCCTTGTGTGGTCCTCAGGAGCTGGACCTGCTCACTGGCAGGGTCACTGTCAGCTGGTCTTGGGCAAAATGGTAGGATAATATTGGAGTACTTAATGACACTGCTGTTGTGTGCATTGCAGGGGCACTTGGGAGGCCCTCAGCTGTGAGACTGCCCCTACTCCAAAGGCAAGTCATGAAAGGGAAACCTGGAAAGCAAACCATCCAAGCAAAGCATGGAGAGAATAAGCTATCTCCTGGGTCCTGGGCCATCACCTTCCCCAGTGAGCTGCACCATCTCCAGCCCAGGAAGGTGGAGAACTGTAATAGGACACATGGCTGCAGAACCTTCGTTTTTCTCCCCTGGAAGGGACTGGAGGCCAAACTACATGAGCCACCCCCAGGGCTGACTAGGAGGCTTTATGGCAAAACCATTCCAGAGTCAATGGTGCCTCCTCTGCAGCATCCACTTGGCTTGGCTCTGGGTCCTGCCTGGAAACTGGGACTGAAACACTGCTTGGTCCAGTGAGAGTTAAACCAATGTGTTCCTTTCCCTATTTTCTCCAGAAGGAAAGCTGGCCCTTTACTGAGAATCACAGAATCATTTAGGTTGGAAAAGGCCTTTAAGATCATCAAGTCCAACCATTAACCCAGCTCTACCAAGTCCATTGCCAAACCATGTCCCTCAGTACCACGACTACACAACTTTTAAACATGACCAGAGATGGTGACTCCACCACTTCCCTGGGCAGCCTGTGCCAGGGCCTGTTCCTGTGGAGAAATCTTTCCTAATACCCAGCCTGAACCTCCCCTGGTATAACTTGAGGCCTTGCAATCTGAAGGGCTCCAAGTGTGTGGAGCTGTCATGAATGAAGACACTCTCAAGTCAGATGTGGAGATTTCCTGGCATGTTCACAACCTTGTCCTTGAGCCTTTCTCACCAGACAGTGGGCTGTGTGGCCAGGCTCTGTGTCTCCTCTCTGCATTTGCTCCTCACAAAGCAAGGATGACAGTAGTTCTAGTCCGACCCTTGCACCTCTTCCCAGAAAAGAAGGAACTTTCTCACTGGGAAGAAAAATAAATGTTTCATTTTCTGTGTTTTCCTGGGAAAGCATCCAGAGACAGGGAAGGAGAAAAAAAACAACCAACAACCAAGTCCCAATATTCCCGGTTTCAGATCAACTGGAAAAATAAAGTTCATTCTTGGAAAGAGAGCAAAGGAAATGGTTTAATCTCAGACTGGTTCCAGTTCCAAACTGGTTTTGCTTGTGCACACACAGAGCCCCTCCCAAGTGCCCTGGTAGTTTCCCAGGGGAGGGAACCTCTGCAGAATCAGCAGTGTAATTCAGGATGGGTCCTGCTGCCTCAGAGATGTAATTTACCTCCTGTACTTCAGACATCAACATCCTCAGAGCCCAAAAAAATCTCCCTCTGCTACTGCTGGAGTAGAGCACCGTGCTGGTGGTGGTGGGAACTGCAGTCACTGGAATGAACCAGGACCATTTGGTTCCAAAGCCATCTGTGGCAATTAAAATAACATCAGTGATACAGTCCTTGGAAAAACCAGGGGGATTGCAGTGATCAAATGCACTCGTGCTCTCACAAGGGCTGTGAAACACAGGAACAGGGCCCACCTCCCCTCTCATCAATGCCAAGATAAACCTAAGATTTATCCTGGTGTGAGTAAAAGCTTCCAGCCAAGGATCTTTTCCTGTCCTTGACAGCAGGTTTCTCCTTCATCAATTTTTTCCCAGTCATGGCTAAAGCCTTAGCACTGGGAACTTCCTGCAGCCCTGCCCCAGCATTGTCAGGAGGACCCTGGTAGAACATTCCCAGGAGGAATGCCATGGCCCTCAGCCTGCAGATCCACATGGCAGTCATGTATCTATCCTACCTGGAGATCCAGAAATGCACCAGAGCTGCCAAGAGGGGTGTGTTCAGAGCCAAATGCCTGGTGACAAACTCAGAGCAGGGACTGGAGGGGCCTTTGCTGCAGAGCTACCCTGAGTGTAACGAAGCTTTTCTTACTATCAGTGTCTTTCCTGTAGCTGCCACCTACTATCTGATGCCAGGGATGCTGTGATGGAGAAGCCTCAGCCCTGAGACACAGCAAAACTGCCATCAGCTGCAGAGGGCATCTCAGAGGACCCCATTACAGTGGTGACACTGCTTGTCCCTCCAGCAGACCTGTAGGTTTACACCTCAGTAGCTACTAGGCTTCTGACTAGATCAGCTCCACGTGTTATTTACTGGGTAAAAGCAGATTAAAATCTCCAACTGCAATTTCCATTCCAGGCAGGAGAAGCAAGAACTGTAGGATCAGGGCCACGAGGGCTGCTTAAATGCCATGATGCCAAGACAGGCCCCGAGCTGGTTGTGTCCCTGCCTCTGCTTTGTGTCCCTGCCAGCTCCCGTGACCAGCCTCCTCTGCCTGGCGACCAGAGGCCTGGCCACAGCAAGCCCCTGTCTCTGGAGGGCCCTCCCAGGAGGAAATGTGGTTTCACAGTGGCTGCTTGTCCGTGGGATCTATTTGGAGACCCGACCCCGCCCTCCCAAGGGCTTGATGGATGACCAGCCAGGAGGATAAAAGGCTTTCCTCTTAAAGAAACCCAGCTAAATATAAACCCTTGTTGGCTTTAATGTGCCTTGAGCACTAACTAAAACCATCTGCAATGGTAAATCTGCTTTCCTGGGCCCAACCATTGTCTCACATGCAGCTCCAGACCCTGGAAGTTCCAGCAGCCAGGCTGACAAAGATGGGAGTGGGATGGAGATGCAGCCCAGGTCATGATGCAGCAACATCTCTGAGCTGCTCCAGGCTCTGTGATGTCCCGTGGGAGCAGCTACAACACAGAGCACTCCCAGGGCTCTTTGAATTCCTCCTGAGAGAAAGGGGCTGGTTTAGGCAGAAGATGGCTTGGGGAAATGCAAAGGCTGCTCGACACCTCTTCCCCTTTTCCCCTTGTCTTTGCAGAGCTGTTCCCTTGGGAAGCAGGGTAGAGTCTACACTGGGATGGCCAGAGCTGAAGTCTCTTGGCAAAACAAAGTGGGGGAGCTCCAGCACTGACTCCTCTTGCAGCTCAGCTCAGCTCTAAGGGGTTTCCTAGAAGTTAGGGCTGACTTGGTGAGTCTGGCAGAGGAAATCTGAGGAGGAATCTGGAGCAAAGAAGCATTTATTAGCCCTGAGGTGCAGTGCAATGAGGAGTTTGGTTTAGCCAAAAGCAGCTAGGAGAAACCTGGCTCGTTCTACCAACAGCTTGTGGTGATGCTGTGGTGAAATGAGTATCCTCACTGCAGGGACATAGGAAAGATCTGAGGATGGACAGTTAGGTAAGAACCCTCCCAGGGCTTGGAAGTGACCACTGTGAGGTGGAAAGAAGCTTTTGTGACCTCATGCTGCTGTTTGGAAAACTTTCTGTTGCCATCATAGTGTTATTCAACCCACAAAGTGCTAAGCAAGCCCAACACCAGGTTGTATAAATACAAATGGAGAATGAAGGGACTCACAAGTCTCTTTAAAGAAAGAGAAGCTCCATTTTCAGTGCAGCTCTGTGGAACCAGGACAGCCATCATCTTCCCTGGTTATCCAAAGATGGAACTGGGCCCACCACTAAAGCCACAAGTCATAGAATCATAGAATGGTGGGGGTTGGAAGGGACCTCTGGAGATCATGGAGTCCACCCCCCCTGCCAGAGCAGGATCCCCTGAGGCACACAGAAATGCCTCCAGATGGGTCTTGAAAGTCTCCAGAGAAGGAGACTCCACAGCCTCTCTGGGCAGCCTGTCCCAGGGCTCTGTCACCCTTAGAGTAAAGAACTTTTTCCTCATGTTGAGGTGGAACTTCCTTTGTGTTCATTGCCCCTCGTCCTGTCACAGGGCACCACTGGAAAGTGATTGGCCCCTTCTTCTTGACACCCCAGTTCAGGTATTTGTCAACATTAATAAGATCCCCTCTCAGTCTTCTCCAGACTAAACAGCCCTGGGTCTCTCAGCCTGTCCTCATAAGACAGATGCTCCAGTCCCTTAATCATCCTTGGAGTCCTCTGTTGAACTCTCTCTAGTATGTCCCTGTCCCTCTTGAACTGGACACAATGCTCCAGATGTGGTCTGTACTCCAGATGTGGTCTCACTAGGGCAGAGCAGACTCTCTGCTCATTTAGGCACCTGTTTTCTTCAGTGCAAACCACCTGAAGATTAAACCCAGTTGGGAAAGCAAGAAGCCCCCAGTGCACACATCCACCTGCTCCTCAGAAAGCCCAGAGAGAACCATTCCTCCGTGCCTGGTCCAGCACCTCTCCCTACATCCCTCTCCCCACCCTCAGCTGCCAGAGCAGCCTGGCACAGGGAGAGCTGTGGTCTGTGCTGTGCCAGGGCTCCTTGCCAGCCCTCACCAGTGGCTCCTACGCCTCTGAGCCCAGTTTAGAAGCCTTGTTTTACTGCTTCCCAAACACAGCGGGTTCGGCTCCGAGCACCTTCTCCGGTTTACTCTGCGGAGGATGCGGGCTTGAAATAGAAAAAGGAAGGGACACCTAAAAATACAACATAATTACAGAGGGAAAGGGTGTTTGGAGTTCAGAGCTCTTGGCCCTGCTGGTAAGCAGTAACTGAGGCTCCAGGCTCACTGTTCCTATATGGATTGGCAGATTTTAACCTCTTAGGAAAGCTGATAGATACCAGGAGCTGCCTTGAGCCCCAAAAGCCCAGATGTGCCTGTGGAGAAGCTCTGTGGCAACCAGAGACACCAGCAACCCCTGGTAGAGCTCTGCGAGGTGTTTGCACCAACCAAACACACATTTCCCTGTCCTAAGCAAGCAGAGAGCTCTCTCCATCCCTTTGGGACACCTGCAAAGAGTGGAACAGGCTGCTCTTGGAGTGCCCCAAGAGCTCAGGTGGGGTGAAAGGATGGGCAACAGCCTTGGTGAGGTGGGTCAGTGCTGCCCTTGGGATGGAGGCACTTGCCTTGCTCCCTCAGCTGACAGCAGGTGGGGGATGAAGAGTTTCTACCTGTTCGTGGGGAAAACACAGCAAGCCATGGGCTGAAGGGGAGGCAACTGGAGGCCTCTGCTCAGTGCCTGTCCCTGCCTGAGCCTGACAGAACCAAAGGTGACACAGGACATTTCTCTACTCATGTGTGATCACAGCTGGGGAAGGAAACACTCAAGGCCCAACTGGTCACCCCATGCAGGGAAGGGTTTTGCTGAGCTTCTGAACCCTCCAATAATCCCCAGGATCCAGGAGTTCAGACTTTTCAGAGCAGAGGGCTAGAGCAAGGAGGACAGGAGGAGCAGCCTGTGCCTGCCAGGAAAACAACACCCTAAAGGGATTTCCCAGTGGAAACCCAGATCCAGTCCTGCTGGTGTAAGCAAATGTGATTCCATTGACCTGAGGAGGAACTGGGAATGTGCTGCCATCTGTGAATGTTGCCTACAGAGCTAACATGCAGTTAGGCCAGGACAATGTTTGGCCCTGAAACCTTGGATGTGAAGATGGAAAGGCAGCACAGAGGCTCCTGCTTCTAAGGATCACAGGCAGGTGCACAGTGACAAGAAATGTTTAGCATTTCAGTCCTGTTTGCTCCTACTCTGTTATAATGTGGATATTCTCCTGCTATCTACCTGTCCCTCTGAGGTGGTCTGACCAGCCAAAACGTGATGAGTGGCTTTCTCAGCATCAGGCTCCCAAATGTGACCATCTCCTTTTTACAAATGTGAAAGTCCAGGGAGGAAACAAGTGCCTTTCTCAGTGGATGGCCAAGAAAAAGTAGTCCTGAGGCCCTCTGCACTGACTGCAAACTCACACTCCTCCTTTCTCCAACTCATACGAATCCACCTTTGGGATGTAGCAGAGGAGCCACACAGCAAGTCCTCTTATCAGTTCAGATAAGGAGTATCCTAAACTATCACCATGCAATTAATGACCTAAGCCATCAGGTTTGAATCTGGTCTGGCTGAGAGCATCTCCAGTGGCATCATCTCCCCCCTCCTAGCCCGCCTGGGAGTGACTCAGAGGGAAGAGCATCACCTGCTGAATCATCAGCAAAACTTCCTGCACCAGCCAGCTCCATGGGGAGCTGCAGGGCTGCTGGCCAAGAAGAGATGGGGCCTGCTCTGGGTGTCCCTGCTCAGTAACTCCTGATGCAGGGATTTCTCCTTCATCCCAGTTTCCTGATTTAATATGGGCTGAACTGTGATTAGCAAGTGTGTAAAGACCCTAAGGAATTAGCTTTGTGCTTCCTGTTGTACAGATGGGTCACAGGGCCAGCCCCTTCCAGCAGATCATCGTAGAATCATGGAATGGTTTGGGTTGGAAGGGACCTTCAAGATCATCTAGATCCAACCCCCTGCATGGGCAGGGACACCTCCCACCAGCCCAGGCTGCTCCAAGCCCCATCCAACCTGCCCTTCAACACTGCCAGGGATGGGGCAGCCACAGCTTCCCTGGGCAACCTGGGCCAGGGTCTCACCACCCTCACAGCAAAGAATTTCCTCCTCATGTCTCACCTCAATCTCCCTCTCCCAGTTTTCATCCATCCCCCTCATCCCATCCCTCCCTGCCCTTGTCCCAGGCCCCTCCCCAGCTTTCCTGGAGCCCCTTCAGGCACTGGAAGGTGCTCTAAGGTCTCCTTGGAGCCTTCTCTTCTCCAGGCTGAACACCCCAACTCTCCCAGCCTCTCTTCACGGCAGGGGTGGAAGGGAACCGAGGCACAGGGAGAAGTGACTTGCCTGAGGTGGCACAGCCAGCTGCAGGCAGAGCTTGGAGGAGCACCCACCTCCCTATGTCCCCCATCCCCAGGCCTGTGTTCAGCCCTCAGACATGACAGCCTCCAGCTGAGTTCTGCCAGGCTGGGCACTGAGGAGTACCCCTGCTCCCACTGCAGCCCATGGGAGGTTTCACAGGAGGAACAAGATGGGACAGGCAGTGCTTCCCCCATGCCACATCCTTTCCCTTTGCCTGAGGAGCCTTGGTTATCTCGTCTCCTCAGCCTGATAGTCTCCGTCTGTCCGTCTGGGCAGGACAGAAGCTCTGCCTGTTGACTGCACATTGTCTGTGTCTGTCTGGCAGCCTTGGCTCTCCCTTGTTCCAGTGACTGCTCCCAGCACTGTCTCTGTCTGCCTGTCTCCCCGCTCAGGAGAGCAAGCCTGGCTCCCTGCTGCCCTGCCTCTGGCGTTCTGGCAGCAGCTCCTGGTGTGTGGGAGGAGGTGGTGGAGTAAGGGAAGAGCTCAGAGTTTAACACGACACAAACCGGATGCTGCAGCACCCTCACCCAGCCCTGGGAGGTGGAGAACCTGCCTGGCCCAGGGGCAAGGACAGGCAGAACCTGGAGACCTGGGCCCTCTGCAGCTGTGAGCACAACACACGGCATGAACCCGGATTTGCAAAGCCAGGCAGGGACGGTATCTCCAGTGCCAGCCTCCTCTCCCTCACACCCAGGTCAACCTGCACATGCCAGAAGTGGAGCCAGTCAAAACCAGCAGCAATATGGATGGTGAACCTGGGTCTCATGGTGCAAAGTGGGTGAAAGCTCGTGGCATCTGGCAAGCTTGTCTGGCAGTGATATTAGGGCTTTAGCAGATGCAGGCAACACTAAAGGGGGCCCTTTGTCAGAAAGAAAATGCCCCACTGATGACTTTCAGAGTAAGATCCCCCTGGTTTTATCCAGCTCTTTTCTCCAAGTGCATTAGAGCAGGTATTTTCCACCAGGTTTTCCATGGTGTGTTCTTGCTGGGAGCAGAGATGGAATCAGGGGAGGAAGTAATTTTCAGGACAGGAAAAATAGAAAAATAAAAACCATGGCACTGGAAAAGAGCCTGATTTGATGGTTAGCAATGAAGGATATCTCACCCTGTCCTCACTTCCATACAGAGCACCCCTAATGCCTGTGTGAGGCCATGTACTATGCAGGGAAATTGAAACAGAGAGAATGACATGGCCCAGGTGGGACCCAAGGGAAGACACATTTGTCTGTGAAGGGACAAATGCCAGTCAGTGAAACCTCAGCTGATGGTCCAGCCAGTGACCTGTCCTCCTTTGGAGCTGGGCAAAGCCATGGCTGAACTCTTCATGGCTCATTTTGCAGCCTTCTCATTAATGTGTCAATTGAACCTCGTGAACTGAAAATGCTGAGCTCCCCCTTGCTCTGCAGCCCAGTGTAGAGGAGTTTCTGCTCTGAGGCTACAAGGGCTGCAAGCCCACCTGCCTCTGCCCCCTCCACTGCCACCTCAGGCAGGGCCTGCTGACCCCAGCAAGTCGTGGTTGATCCAGGGGATGAGACCAAGCCCTGGCTTCGTGTAGCTCCCACTCTCACCCATGCAGCCTCAACACTTGCTTGTCAAAAGCACCAGATTAGCATTGTCACTCAAAAGCAGATCCCCCCCTCTCTGACTTCCAGATGACAGAAATAATCCCAGGAAAGGCAGTTAAAGAGAAGGCTCTTGGAGTCCTGTCCAGCTCATCTCTCTAGGGTCAACAGAAGCCAGTCTCCTCGGGTCTCTTTCTAGTGAAATTGATGATGGGATTTCCCCCAAGGCTACAGGAACATACCAGAGGCTCAAAGGGCTCATGTTTTTTGTCATCCTATATTTCCACTCTCTTTCATCCTTTAGTTCCAGTTATTTACCTCTCTGTGTCCCCTAAAAAATCCTTCTCCCTCCTTGGGCATCTTCCAAGAATGCGTATCAGCCCCTCCCCTCCATCTGATTCAGCCTTTTGTCACAAACCAGTCCCTCAAGCTCCAGACCAGTTTACTACTGTCCTCTGAACTCTGGCACTGGTCATCTTCCGGCCGGAAGGCTGAAATTTTCCACAGGGTTTACTGCCTACAGCCAGAACCAGATTTTCAACAACATGCAGCACCTCAGCTTGGAGCTGGTCACAACAAAAGAGCCATCGACTCCTTCGGGGAGAAGATCTGGGTCTTTTGGAAATTCTGTGAGCCCCCCCTCAGCTCCTGATGCCAATGCAGGCACCGTCACATCCCACGGCTTGTTTCACTGCTCCTTTGTAGAGATGCACAGTGAAGTCTGGATCTTAATTAGAGCACCAAGGAGCTAACATAATGGAAATAAAATGTAAATGAAAACCATGATTTCTTGCACTGTAACCCATCCCACATTCGGACTGAGAGTCCTTCTCTAAACGGGGAAAAGCCTGAGCATTGTTTTCCTGCCCTGCAAGAGCTCTGGGGCAGGTCTAGTCGATCTGAGTGAAAACTGTGAAACCACAGGAGCTTGACTTGAAGTGATCAACCTCCAAAGTCCCTCCTGGTGTGGGAGGCAGGGAGCCTCCTGTTGCTGGTTGCATACATTGCAGGCAGAAGGTTATTCAAGCTCTCCCTCGTTAAGTGCACGGCGCAATATCAAAATCAAGAGATAAAACCTGGCAGCCAACTGGTGGCAACTTTAGCCACCCACTTCCACTGCCAAACGGTGACATAAGAACTGCGGGGCCGTAGGTGTTGCTGGCAGCCCAAGGGTTAAGCTGGGTTAGTCATGTCCGGGCAGGGCCAGGGGCAGATGCTGTGGCAAGGACACTCATGGTGGAAGGCCAGTGCCATCTACGGGCCACGTCCTGTCCTGGCTGCCCTCCCTGCTGGCCTGGGACAAGGGACAGGATCTGGGACACGTCTGGCTCAAGGGAATGCTGCTCTGAGCTGTCACCAGTCAGCTAAGAAGAGGGGAAAGCTTTGCATGCAAAGAGAGCGTCCAGCCAGTCGGGTTCAGACTGTGCTAGCTGAGAAGCTGTCACTGGGGTCGGTGGGAGAAGAGAGGGGTGCAGGTCATGCCCCCTTTCAGTAGGGGTACCCAGCCAGGTTCCATCTGGCCAGTTCCAGCTGAAGTGTCTGGGACAATATGGGAACCTCCTCAATGGGAGAAAAACAGATGTCCCATCCCTGAGAGGTGTGGGGACAGCAGGCACCCCCAAACCCAGAGCAGAGGATGAGGATCTGTGGGGAAGACAGAGCACCTGTGGGACCAGGGGTGAAGCCACTGGCACATCCAGCCAAACCTGTGCCCAACCTGGGGCGAAACCCGAAAGTTTTCTCCCAAGCACCAGTCTGCACCTTTCCCAAAGCATGAGCCTGCAATGGTGTCCTCTCAATGATGACAGCTAAAAACACACCCCGGGCAGTGCAGCAGTGATGCCTCTCACCCTGCCCTTCCCACAGCCAGGTACCCCAAACACAAAGGGTTATTTTTTTTCCCCCTAGAAAATGCAGGTAGATGGATAGAGAGAAGCCAAACTGAGCTCCCAGGAGCACGGGCTTCCTTGCCGGTTCGGCGGTGCCTTTGCACAGCGACCTTCCCTGCCCTGGGGAGGCAGCACCCTCTGCTGCCCTCTCCGAGCAAACCAGACCTTGCTGCAAAACCTCCTGGACTTCGTTGCTATTTTGCTGGGGATTTCCAAAGGAGTTTTGTGGTTGCTTGGATTCAGTCATGAATGCAGCGCCTCTCCTACCAGCTCAGCATGGATTATCCAGTTTAACTGAGGGAAAAAAAAATAACCCAGTAACTTTAAAAACCCTTTGAAACAACTGCTTGGGGTTCTAGGAAACAAGGCAGTGCGTGGTCAGAGTGAAACTCCTGGCCTGGCAATATAATGCTCTCATAAATACATCCTTCATCTGGGGGTGGGAAACAGATTTTAGGATTCTTAAATATGATCTGAACCAAACTCATCTGGGAAATGGGTTTCTCACAGCCCCACCTTTTTTAAAATCTAAGAAGAATTACCCGTCCGGGTGAGCAGAAACAAGTCATCTTAAATTGCAGCATTTTCACAAATCAGCAAAACTTTCCTGCTTGTGACTCTGCAGGCTTTCTTGGAATGATAGAATTCCTTACCTATATGTGGTTGAATTAGCCAAGTTAAGAAAATACAAAAAAAGAAGAATTTAGGACCTGTGTAGCATCTTGATGGGAGACATCAGCACAATCTGATCACAGAAGGGATTGCTAAAGGTCAACAAACATGGAGGAAACCCAGTTTCACCTGCATCTTGTTTTCCTAAAAAAATCAGAAGACATCTCTCTTCTGATTTCCAGTGATTTTAATCCATGGTGTCTTGATGCCACAGGGCAGTGTGAACACCAAGCTCCCCCCTCTACCTGACTAATGTAGCTGACTAGATGTGGTCCAGAACAATGTTGGAAGTGTCCTTGTGTCTCTAAGGTTTGTCCTTGGGAAGTGGACACAGGATCGGGTAAGACAACCACAACTTGGCCTTTTTCCTGCTCTAGAGAAGACACAAACCCCTGCCTGCTGAAGAAAAAAGCCAGATACAAATGTATTGCCTCCTGGCTACAAGCTGTATCTGTGCATGTTTCTGGAAGCGAAGGGTAGTGAGCTGCAGTGAAGCCATTCTCTGAAAGAGCAGCTCCCAAGATGTTAAAATCAGTCAGGAGGAACAGTCTTGGCCAATATCCACTGGATTTGGTTGTTGTTCCCATCTGATTTCTGTTTGTCTCATACAAGGACTAGTCTGTCAAAGAAAGATTGCTTACAGACTTCTGATTGCCAGTTTCCAGAGGCAGCATTAAGTGATGAGCAGAACAGCTTAAGCAGCAAGTGATTTATCTCACTGGAAGGAGAGTAATTGGTCTGCAGGAAAACTCCCTGCTGGAATGGAAAGCAAACAAGGATCCTGATGCAGTGCACTGGCTCCTCAGGAACACACTGAACTTGCCAACAAACATGGTTTGCTGACATCCTGTTTCTTTCCAGCTGCTCCAAGGGGTCCAGGTCCATCTCCAGAGGTGGGAGACACACGGTTGGAGCTTCCAGTTTTCATTTCTCCACACAAGGAACTGTCCTCAGCTCAGGGCAGGGGAGGATGCACGGGCAGAGGGTGATGTCCCAGGAGTGCATTAACTGAGGGAAGAGCAGATGGTGCTTCTAGAGCTTCTTTAGCCCTGGCCAGTGTGACCTGTACCCCCCTGTGCCAGCAGCTGCACTTGATCCCTGGTCACAGCAAGGCTGGGATTGCCTCCATCAGTATCTCAGACATCTCTGCAGAGACACAGCACCCTACAGATGAGTCCACACTACATTGGTTCCTCTACAGAAGACTCAGAAATTGCCAGAATTAAGACAATCAATCTGTGGCTGAGCTAGAACCACCCAGCTCCGGAGTAAAGTGGAGGTGGGTTTGAGTTTCTGGTTTTCCAGTGGAAAGCAGCTGGTGTCTCACTCTAAAAACTGTGCTGTGGGGAGGTGGGGTTTGTCATTGCTGCCCAGGAGGTCCCAGCAAGGCTGTCAGATCACACTGAAGTGTCTCACATCAGAGGGCATCGTTTCTCCATTTTAACTCGAGCTGGGGGGAGGTTCCGTTTCTGAGTCAGCCCAAGACCCAGTGACTGGCAATCAGTGCCTCAGTGTTACCTGACACAGCCCCTGCACTGGGTAGCAGAGACTTTGCAGGGCAGTTTCCATCTCTGACCCGATGTTAAGAGGACAGTAGGAACAGGAGGGACGTGCAGCTGAGGTTAATTCCCTGAGAAAGGATCAAGGACTTGGCATTAACCAAATAGGAGAGCTCTGTAAACAAAACCAATGCCAGTGCTATTGATACAAAGAAAGACTCAGACTCCTTTTACTGCAGAGATGTCACAGAAGGGGGGATTGTGCCAGCAATTTGCTCAGTAGCCTGCAGGAAAAGTTAGAACCATCTTGCCCATCTCATACAGAAATGGGATCTAAAGCCACCTTTGCCATTTGTTTTCCCTGAGCTGCAGTTCTGGTAATGTTTGTCTCAGGAGAAGACATTCTCAGTGAGAAACCTCATTAAAGGGTTGGGTGGTTGTTTTTTTTCATATGCATAGAAACGGCTTCATAACCTCTCAACACAATTTGCAGTGGTGAGTTTCTGTTACTGTAGTTAAAAAAACAGCCAGCAGAGCTGAAACCCACTTACCTCCTTTTCGTGCTGGCTGTGAAAACCAAGAGCTGTGCAGGTAACAAACATCCCTTCACTCAACGCTTGGGCTGAAATGTGATACCACTGAACTTCCCTGTTCAGCCCAGCTGGTGGGTGACAGTGACTGACAAGATACAGCTCCCCTGACCTGCCCAGGGTATCTCTGTACACTTGTTAGCACACCCCTTATCATCTCAGACTGATCTGGGTCATAAACCCTAATGACTCCTCGATAATCTCCACCTAAAAGCACTAGTTATGAAAGAGCCTGATGAACTATCACCCACCCAAGCACCCGGGGAATTCAGAACAAAGAAAATGAAAGTCTTTGTCACTTCCCTCTGTGCAGACAGTTCCCTTTAACCACCCCCACGGAACTGAGCAGAGCAAAAGCATTATTTGCTTCTGAAGACTGAGGGGTTTTGTGCCTCCTATAGCCCAACATGTTCATTCTTTTCCTGATTAATTTCTACAAATAACAGGACATGTAAACTAGCTCCAGAAGCCTATCTTTTCTTTCACTTCCTACTAATATATGATGTAGGATGATTGTAATTTGTGGATCTTTCTGGCTATGCCACAAAACAGCCATAAATTAAGAAGTATTTTACCCCTCTTCAGCATGAGTTGATTGTGACTCTGGAGAAGGGTGTCAAGTCCAGGGTAACAGCTGAGTTGGACATTTTTTACTGTAGAAAACTCTCAAGAGCATCTGAGATCCATTCCCTTCCTGGAGATGTTTTTTCTTTTGTTTTCTCCCTTTTTGCTACACCTCTGCTGCCATCCCAGACTTGGGGCTGGGTGTTTTCTTGTGGTGTGTGGGCAGGAGCCCAGGGGAGGGGGGAAAAAGCAGACCTAATTACAGAGGATGCTCTCAGAAATAGAGTTGCTTTTCCCCTTGTCTGTGAGCTGGTGTGAGAAGGTGGTGTTCCAGTGCTTTCCATAGTTTTGGAACAACAGGAGGGAAGAGTTACTGGCAGATGGACTGTCTTCCATGGGTTTAACTTAAGCTCAGAGTTACTCAGCCATCACAATAGAAACAACTGAAGTAATTTGACATATTTAGCTTCCTTTCCTTCCTGCTTCCCTGCTGTGTCTTTTCCTCTAGTGTTCTTTATAGGAATATCAACCACCTGCTTCTTCCCTGCAGATCCTCAGTGTGCCCACAACACAACCACATCCTGCCCCAAACAATTGCATCAAAAAGAAACAGCCAGAACTGCCAGTGCTTGGCTGGGCAGAAGGAACAGCAGCCACAGAGCAGTTCCTGGACAGACAGACAGGTCTTCTCAGTGAAGAAAAAGAATCCCAGGCTGGTTTGGGTTGGAAGGGACCTCAAAGATCATCTAGATCCATCCCCCTGCATGGGCAGGGACACCTCCCACCAGCCCAGGTTGCTCCAAGCCCCATCCAACCTGCCCTTCAACACTGCCAGGGATGGGGCAGCCACAGCTTCCCTGGGCAACCTGGGCCAGGCTCTCACCACCCTCACACTCAAGAATTTCCTCCTCATGTCTCACCTCAATCTCCCCACTTCCAAAGAAACACCAGTTTGTCTTACTGTGGTGAAAACTCCTGTGGTACCAATATTGCAGGAGGCTGTAAAAAAATAGAGTGAGGAGAGCCCTTGTGGTGTGTGAAATGAAATGGTCCAGGGACAGATGGCTGTAAGGTGGAGAGGTTTGGGTCACATCAGAGATGACGTTCAGCACCATTCTTGCAAACGTGCTGGTTCAGCTGGGGGCAGCACTGAAGAGCAGGGTTAAGGCTGAGCAGTTGGTGGGGTGAAGGTTGGTGGCAGCAGGACCCTTACACCCCTTTCCTTTGTCTCACTTTTCCACACTGTAGAGTGAAAGTTCATGCAACAGCAGGACTTGGAGAGCTTGACTGCTCAGTAACAAAAGCTGGGTCTCCAAAGGACAAAGAGTGTGAGGAGCAAATGAGACCACTCCTCATGAAAGGCTGTGGTTTCCACTCTGTTGTCATATTCATTCTAAATTCTCATTTTTGGGGTTTTAACTGTAAAAACTTGCCTTGTCCTGGGCAGAAGTTCAACTTAGAAAGCTTCCATGCTGAAACAGCTTTATTTTCCTTGTCTTTTGAACAAACTCAGAGGAAAAAAAAATAATAATTTGGCTATGTCCAAGGTTGAAAGAGCATTTTCCAGTGGCAGATTCCAAGAAAGTCCCAGCCTTGTTCATGCCAGGCTGGAGCAGCAGCTAAAGCTGTGCCTGCTCCTGAGAAAGGCCTGTGCAGAGCTTGTCTGTTGTGAGGGTCAGCACATCCATTGTGCTTCCAGAGTCTGGATTCAAGGAGCTTAAAATCACATACATTATCTTTTCCTGTGTTAATTCAAGGCTAAACACAAGTGGGGTTTTTTTAATAAATGAGAAAAGAAGGGGGCAAGAAGGCATCAATCTAGGAAAATTCACTGAAAGCACCAGCTGCTTTTGGTAGCATTATTATTTTTAGGTGGGCTTCCAACTGCCCCCTCCAGAATAGAACATCTGCAAGTTTGTAGTTGCTATGAATAAACTGTGGGTGAAACTGAGCTTGTCTCATCCTTCGGTTACCAGAGATGTTTATGGCTATTTGTATGACTCACTCTTTAATTAGTGTTTGCATTACTGAAGCACCCAGAGGTCTCAGCCAAGCACGGGACCCTGCAGTGTTAAGAACTGTATCTACAGAACCAGTCACTGCCTCAGAGAAGTCACAACATAAACAGAATAAGGACTGGAGGGAAACAAAAGCTTGGAGAGGGGCTGGCTGTCACACAGCAGAGCAGCCTTTATCCTGTTGTTATCTGCAAACTAAATCACACCACATCTCTGTAATGCAAGAAAAAAAGAGAGAAAAAAGGCAGCTACTATTGTACAAAACTGGGCTCAAGTCAGTAAAAGCAGTGCTCCCAAATCTAATGCTGAAACTGTCTTACTAAGGAAAACAAGACTGAATCAGGAAGAGCCTTGATATGACTTGAGAAACTAAAAATCATTGTTCAGGAAAGCGTCCTTGATAGGAATCTTAATCAGAACAAGGCTACCAAGGTATTATTCCATCTCAGCTAGTTTGCTCTTTCTGTGTAAGTCGAGCATCTCAAGTCCCAGGCCACGGTCACTGACATGTCAGTTTAGAGCCCAGGGTCCAGAAACATCCCTCCTCTTTTTTAACTCCCATGGAGTTATGCAGAATAGCAGAATGTTTGGAGGAAACTCAAGCAGGTATGTACAAATTAACTGTTTTATACCAGAGATCATATTGAGATGTGCTGAACTTCAAACACTGCTTTTTGAAGATCAGGGACTTCACTGTCCAAACCCTCCCACGGTACCAGGTCTGGTCATGGAAGCACAGAAGGCTAAAGATCTAGGGCCACCACTTTTAGGGTAACTCCATCCTTCTTCGATGAACTTCAGGCTGACAGATGCCATCACAGTTTTTCATCCCCTTCTCAAGTCCCCAGTATCTGGCCACATCTGTATGTTTCCCATGGCAGCCTCCTGTGCACCATGAGCTCTGGAGTGAACATACCATCAGGCTAATGCCAGAAGATTCAACCTCAAGGCAGCTCTAAAAACAATCCTTAACACACCAGGCACAAAGACAGGTTCAAAATGAAGTCCCTTGCAACATAGAGCAGCAGCTTCACTTTACTGGAGATGCAGAATAGCATCTGACTGGGAAAAAAAAGTTAAAAAAGGCATAAACTTGAGCAGAGAACATGCTTTATTGAGAAGTAGATACAAGAATAGCACATTCTACCACATCATGGGAACAGGGTTTAGCTTCTGCACAAGAATGGCCTTCTTCCCTACTCCACAAAAGACCTACTTGGTTGGATAGTTTCATGAGTATCTGTAGTTAGTTACAAGACAGGAGCAAAGGGCACAAGGCAGCAAAATCCAGTAATGCCCACAAGGTATACACCATGTACTGATGAATTGTTTCTGGGTTTTTTTTAAGGAGGCAGAGAGAGGCAGACAACCATCAGAAGAGCAGGAGAACTTTTCCACACTAGGATGGGTCAGTGGTCAACAGGAAATGGCTCCTACCTACCAGTACATTGCAAGTGCTTCATTTCAGACACCATTCACAGAAGAAGCACTGGAAGGTCTACATTAAATCAGCACTGTGTGATGCTGCCATCGTCCACCCCAAGATTGTCCCCCCCTTTTCATCACCCTGGAGCCATAGAGGAAACTCGTGGCACAAGGACAGTGGTTATACTTGAAAGCCAGTTTTTTTTTTTCTTCTGGTGGTGCTGATGGGAGAGAGGAAGTAAAAGGTTTTTTTTTTTACAAAGACAACCAGGAATTCACTGCCAGAGAAGCAAACCATCCACAGAGCTACCTGGAGCTGCCACTGCTGCACAGAACAGACACTTCAGGCAACCCAGCAACTGACAACATTTGCATTGCAGAAGTTCTGTGGCTGTTGGGACAAGGTTGGCAAAACAACTGCCTAAAGTTCTTGTTTCATCAGTTTACAGGAAAAAATCCTCTCCAACAGAGACCTACAATTCAAGGAAGACTACTCTGAGAAACATATCTCCAGTGAAATATACTGAACAGGCTGTTTCTGTGTAAAGGAACCCACTAACTCCAAGAGATAAACCAGGAACAAAACCAGGAACTTATAATCAACGAGGCCTCTCCAGCAGACGTGGTACTGCAGTAGCTCCAGGAGCACATGCCAAGAGCAACTCTAGGAAACATCTCAGCCCAGGGTGTTCTCACACACTGAGCCTTGACTCCCTCAGGTAACATCAACAATCACACCACTTGGTTACAAGGTATGTGAGCTTCTGACTGTACAATATTAACTATGTGAAGACCTGCTATATTCTATGGAAAACACTGCTGAAAGAGGTGGTGTGTTAACTTACTAAAACTATTTGGTACATGGAATGGAACAGTCCATCAGAGAGCAGTTAAAAATGCTGAAGTCAGTGTAACTGCAGCTTGTTGGAAAACCAGACTTTCCCCAAACAAGCATTATTAGACCTTGTTCAAAAGCCACAGAAGTTACCTCCATTACTCAGAACGCAAGGAACCTGAAGGAAGAAACAACCAGATTATAGGACACAACACAACCTCATCAGAATCAGAACATGAGGGTAAGACCAGTGACTGGACAGGTACAGTACCAGACATCAGAACTCCTTGGGCCAGCGCTGCTAGGAGCTTCGTTTGGGTCCTACACAGATCCAATCCTTGCAACCTCACTGAGGCCGAAACATCAAGTTCCTCAGAACCAGCATCTGTGGTGAGCACAAAAGATCCGGGCCAGGACAGAACCAAGGGGAACTGATCTTTTGGGAGGGTCCTGTACCAGCCAATCACAACAGCAACAGATACGACAGAGATCCCTAGGGTACTTCCTACTGCTGGGGTTCACTGGCTTCAGGAGTGAGAGACAGTTAAGTTCCCTTAGGAGGGGTCCATTTCAAACAGCTGGGATCCATTATCTTATTGCTGTTGGATCTTTTAGCCTCTTTGGCTATCCATTCATCAATCAGATCCTAAGGGAAAGAGCATGAAAGGGCAGGTTAAAACACATGATCCACACTGGAGAATTATCCAAGGTACAACAGCACAAAGCCAAGTCCACAAGCCTGAAGGTGACCAGCCTCCTAACTGCTCAACATGACAAAAATAACATTTCCTCTGCAGAGCTTTCTCCAGGCCCTTCCAATCCCACTGATCAGCTGCTTTTAGCAACCAAGTGAAGTCTCAGGGAGGGAAGAACAAAAGAGAGATGCCATACCTGGGGACTTATAAACCACTTGTCTCATGTCTAAACAGGGTACAAACAGGACTCATTCAAGATTCCATTGATTCAGTTCACTTCTATGTCAACCATTTGCCCAATAAAGGGCAGGCATGAGGAGGAGCACGATGGGAATATTGATCCATTGTCCCCTAAAAAGCCACTTACACCAAGCAAAGTTATTCCACACGTGAGAAAAGGAAAGTCAGTGCACCATATTCTGCACTACTGAAGAATCACCTTGGATGTTCACATCATATTTGATCAGTTACTGCATTTGAAAACTACAGTGCTCCCCCTCAGCTAGAACCAGAAGACTGGAAAGTCCAGCACAACACAAAGGAAATACTGATTTCAGTAAGTTCATCTCAATTAAACAGCTAAATACAAGGAAACAAAAAAAAATATGCAGAAATAGCCACCACAAATCTTACCTGTCTTTTCAGGACCAGGTGTTTTCCCTTCCAGTACTTGAGCATCTGAAGTGCCTGCAAGGTGCTAACAATGTCAACAGGATTCACTGCAGTCTCCTGGCTGATTTCTGCAAAACAGCAGCACTTTATGTTAGAACAGAAACAGATTCCCTTGCAATAGCCTGTAATTGTTAGTTGTCAGCTCCAAGTTTCAGGCAACTCCTTTGGAAGGGATGCACACAAAATGCCCTGCACATGCTGAGGAGGTACCTGCTCTGGCTGTCTGACTTGCAGCCTTTCACCCTTCAGAACTACCCTGACATGTCTGGGAGATGCTGCACACTCCTTGGTGCCATCATCATATAAATACTATTAAAGAAGTTCAAATAGTCTCAACATTTTCCCACAGCATCAGAAAGCCTCTCAGTGGAGCCATTTTTCTATTTAAAATTCAAGTTTTAATTAGAAAATTAAATTATTCTAATCTACAGATGCATAAAGTCCTTTCAGAATATTTTAAATGTATTTTTTTTAAAGAATAAGCCATTATATAGTTTTAAACTCTTCAAGCTGACTTATCTTTAGTGGTGGCAGGACTGGAAAGCAGCCATACCCAATTATAGGAATATTCCACCAGCTCTGCTGCTACACAAACATCTCCATGAGTCAAGCATGACCTGCCCCATCTTTAAGGAAGATGAATGAATGAGATGCAGGGGGATGTTCCTGAACCCTGCAAACCTTTTCCCTGGGAAGCATACCTTTGATAGAAATCTCTTTTCCTTGGAAATTATGCAGGTAACGAAGAAGAACTTCCTTCCAGTAGCTCCTGTAGCTGATGAGCCCTAAATCAGACAGAGGACGTTCTGGAGAGCCAACTTTTTCTTCTACTTTAGAAAGCAAATAGCCTGCAAAGGAAAAAAAAAAACCCAACATTTATCCTTCCTAAACTACTCTCTCCTGACTGCTACCCTCTTTAGCACACAGAGAAAGCAGCTAGAATGAAGCCTGCTCAGCCACAACCATAGATAAATTAGATTTATCATGTTTCCAGGATTTCTCCCTCCATACTTACTGAAGTCAATGAGCATCTTGCCATAACCTTGCCTCATGTACTGGGGCATTGTCAGGATACAAGAAACATTGTAGTTGAGAAAAGAATTCTTCTCCTAAAAACAAGGAGAGAGGAGAGATTAACAGGTCTTGATCTATACAAACAATGGGGATATCATCACCCCAGCAGACTGAACAAGCCTGTGCAACTGACACAAGGTGAAAGGAGCAACAGCAGAAAAACCTGCCTAACAACAAGTCACACAATCAACAAGTCACACAATCATCCTTCAGCTACCAACCTGGCTTAGTGTCTTGCTTGATTAGCCATTACATTGAGTGTTTGGTGCACAACTTTAAGCCTAGGATAGCTGGCCATGGAGTTGTGCCTGGATGTGTATGGATGTTCAACTAACCTTGGAGAAATAACCTATCAGGTGACAGCCAGTATTGTCAGCTTCTGTCATGACGTAGAAGAGGAAGGGTTCAACATCATAATACAGTGTTTTATGGTCCAAGAAAAGTTTTGCCAGCAGACACAGGTTTTGACAGTAGATCTAGAAGCAGAAGGAGAGTAGAATACATCTGTTTATTACAGTGGGACACCCCAAGAGTGGACAAAACCATGGCAAATGACAAGAAAATTCTGAATTATCTGAGAAACGAGGTACAGTCTTTCACACAAAGCAGCTAGGCCAGGAAACAATTCCATTTGTGATGAAACTTGATAAGCCCAGCTTCCTTAAGGGTGGGAATTGACATCTGTGATATCAATCTCTTAACTCCCCAGATACCACATCTGTGGTATCTGATACCACTCAGTGAAGGAAGCAGAAGGTTGGATCTCTGCTTGCTTGCACTATATTGTGTTAATCCTCTGCTTCAAGGTTATCTCTGGTCACTTGAAAAGCCTCCTCCCAGCTTCCCGCAGTGCAAAATTTAGCATTTGCATTTGTTTCTTTGTTCCTTCCTCTGAAGCCTCCCAAGAGCAGACACAACCAGAGGCAGGACACACAGGGTGCTGCTGCCCAGCACTGAATGTGCAGCTGCAGATCCATGTTCTGCCCTTCAACTCAGGGCTAAGGAGGTCACCCTAACCAACAGGAGGCTGGTTCACACACTAACCCAGAGCTGTCCAAGTATCCACAGGGAATGGGGGGTGGGCAGCACAACCCACTGAGGCTGAGCACAGAAATCTTCCCCCTACCCTGCAGTACAGGATCTTGACACACATGTCCAAGCACTGTATGAGCCAAGAGGTGGAACTGCTGGAGCACAACGTGGCTGAGGAATAACCACAAGGAAAACACAGACAAAACTGCAAGTGTGGACAGATCAGACTCTAGTCTTTCTACAACTAGAGGGAGAAAGGGCCACTTGTGTCCTGCTTCTCTACAAGAAAGGAGTGCCCAGGACATCTGAAAGCCACTCCAGACTGGCCTGAGGATGGCAGTTCCTTACCTTGTTCTTCTTCCCATCCACTTCAAACACTGAGATGGAGCCTTTGCGGTAGATTTCATCACCCGGTGGGTGTTTCCAAACACATTTTGCCTACGACAGGAAAACAAAGACAGGGGGGATGGCGATTTCAGGGTGGGAAAAATTTACCAGCTCCTGGATATACCAGGAAACACACGGGTCTCCTAAAGCTGAGATAACACCAGGAACGTTTTCAGTGGAGATGCTGATAGCAGGTGTCAGGCAGGGGGATCAGCTCTGCCCCAGCCCTCACCATGTGCCTGCGAAGTATTGTCTGGCTCTTCATGTACTTGAGGCAGAATTCACACATGTAGAGACGGCCCAGGCGAGCATACTCCTCTGGGTAGGGGGAGTGGTACCAGGTGTCCAGCTCGTAGCGGCCAAACGCGATGGTTTTAATCATGTTGCTGCCTTCTGTGATCTGGCCCTGGAGCCGCAGCTTTTCCTGGGAATGGGAAAAATGGAGGACTATTTTAAAAAGACCCCAAAAAAATCAAGGGAGGTCAGTGGGAAGACGGTCGTATTTGTTTCCCTCAAGGAAAAGAATTTACTTCAAGTCTTCTAAATTCACAGAATTCCAGACTGGTTTGGGTTGGAAGGGACCTTCAAGATCATCTAGATCCAGCCTTCTGCATGGGCAGGGACACCTCCCAGCAGCCCAGGCTGCTCCAAGCCCCATCCAACCTGCCCTTCAACACTGCCAGGGATGGGGCAGCCACAGCTCCCCTGGGCAACCTGGGCCAGGGTCTCACCACCCTCAGAGTAAACAGTTTCCTCCTCATGTCTCGTCTAAATCTCCTCTCTTCCAGTTTTAATCCATTCCCCCTTGGCCTCTTACTACAATGACTGTAAAAAGTCATCTTTCAATGTGACCATGTCTAACAACCCCTCCCACAGACCTCTCCTTGATCAGCCTCAGTCTGAGCCCTGTCCACAAGCAGTAGTTACTGACATCAGGAAATGTCACAAAAATCAGTGCTTGGCAGCATGCCAACACTAGGGTCATACTCTTCTTGTCATGGAAGCAATGGAAGCTCCTTGCCACTTCAAGCTTATTTCCTAATTTGCAGGAAGGGGATACAGCCTAATGCTCTGCCTCAGATATCCCAGATGCAATTGTTACTGGTAAGCATCAAAATGCCTTTTGGTTCATCTCTGGAGGTGGAAGGTGGCTTTGCAAAGCACCTACAGAAGCCTCAGCCTCCACTCCACAGTCACTGGCTACTGTCAGGATGGGTTCTGTTGCCAACACTCCTTAGCCATCCTTTCAGCAGGTGAGGCTGTCTTTTCTTTCATTGAAAATAAAAACTTGCTAAATGGGACTGTTACTAATTATTCCTCCATTCTCACTGCAAAAGCTTCACTCCAGCTGTGTGCCTTCAGCACTCCAATGTTACCCCTACAGCAACTTTGCTGATTTGGCTGGGCTGGAGCTGCTCTTCTTGCAAACTCTGATTCTACCTGAACAACAACACCCAGGAAGCCTTCACATTCCTAACAAAGACCTTTGCTATCAGGTATAATAGGAGTCAGAAGTCTCACCAGGTCCTCAGATGCCCGTGCTTGTGCTCTCCGGAAAAGCTCCAAGTCATACTCACTGGTCAGGTTTTCAAGGAGAGGTTCCCTAGTGTTGCCATAGGTTTGTCTGTGCTCCTGGAACAATAAAGTAACAGGAGGTTTTGCTGCCATGACGCTACCAAGCTGTTGGATCTTGCAGCTGCTTTTTGCTGAGAATGTTATAGGATGGCTGGGAAAGCCAAACTCCTGCTTAGTTGTTTCATTCCAGACAGGAGGGCATGAAATAATAAAATTACTGCTTTTACCATGTATTTTTCTTTCTGCTCCTTGCTTAGTCCCGAGTTTCTCTTCTTCCTGAGCTCAGCTACTTTCTCTTTGTATCGTAGCTGCCTCTCTGTGGGTGCCTGAAAGAAACCAGAGGTGGAAACCCTCACTAGGCTGCATCCACTTCAAACATTCACCTTCTCACCCTGTAGCTCCCCTGGCCTGGCTTTCATGTGATGAGGTTTGTTGCCCCTGAACCAAATCCTGTGCTAATAAGAGGGCACTCCAGGTACAACACAGGGATGGCAAACAGGAAATGTTTCTTCCTACCACAGCTTGTCTTTGCCCATGCACCTCAGTCCCACAAGACAGGGTGCACTCCTGATGTGCTGCTTAGTCATGGGGAAAAGCTCAGAGCTGACTCACTTAACTCATCTTGACTCCAGTCCAAGACTAATGAACTGAAAAATGTAATTCCCCTGGTTTCATTCTTTTCTATTTAGTCAGGGTAAAATTGTAGCTTAGAGTTCTAAAGGAATTCTCTCATCCTGCACATCAAAGCACACAGAAAAGATCAGGATGAGAAGAGCTCCAGACTCCTTTGTAGTATTACTGGCCACCTCTTTGCTCTCACTACCTGCTCCAGTCTCTTGTTCAAGGGATACAATCATAGAATGGTTTGGGTTGAAAGGGACCTTGAAGATCATCTAGTCCAACCTCCCTACGCTGAGCAGAAACATCTTCAACCAGATCAGGCTGCTCAGAACCTCATCCAACCCAACTTTGAATGTTCCCAGGGACAGGGCATCCACCACCTTCTCTGGGCAACCTATGACATTGTTTCACCACCCTCATGGTAAAAAATTTCTTCCTAATTCCTAGTCTAAAATCTACAGTAATACACAGAGACAGCAAAACAAAACAACAACTTCATTGCCCTTCCTGAAACAAACTGGAGATGACAAATGGGGAGTGACAGGACCAAGCACAAGTTTATCAGAGAGACGGGAGATCAGGTTAAAAAAAAATCATGGCTGAAAACCACAGGCTGAGGTTTTTATGCCACCTGAAAGCGGGCAGCCCATGGGGACCCTGCCCTTGGCCCACCTGGTGCCGGGTGGCGTGGCGGTTGTTGTCGTCCTGCCGGTGGGCCAGCATCCTCTCCTCCATCTGCTTGTCCCGGCTCTGCGCTCGCACCTGCAACCCAGGGCCCATCAACACAGAGCCCCACCAACCCCAAAGGACCCCCACCAACCCCAAAGGGCCACCCCTCAGTGCTGCAACAAAGCCCTCCTCTCCTTTTCTCCCTGAGGTGAATCCTCTGTAATTGCCAGATGCTTTGACACACCAACTTATAGCCAAAGATTCAGGTTTACTTTACAAAGATCCTAACTTCCCTTCCCGTGTACAAAGGATGGGCATTAGCATTTTGTCCCAAGAACACACAAGGAAGATAAACCAAGAGGCTCCTTTACCTTGCACTCATCTGCTGAGAGGTTATGGTACAGTGGGCATCCTGATATGGAGAAGTGTCGCTCATGTTTTCCAGTTAGATGGCCTGCAAAAGATCAGAAAGAAAAAACCCTTTTAACATTTGATCATAAAGAGGTTTTAAAAGTATTCCAGACAGCTCACATGAGCTTTTCAGGGAGCATGCTCAGTTTGTGACCAGTGTGACACAAGGAACACACGTTCATGGCACAAGCTTTAAAAACAAGGAAGGACAATCTTTTTCACACTAGCTCCAAAGCTGTACTCCATGTAAGCAGCCAGGCATAGACTTGAGGTCTGCATTAATTTGCTTCTGAAAACCATCTTCTGGCAGAGCCCAGGACCCCACCTGCAGGACTCTGCATCCTCCTCCCACACCTAAGCTCACACTCCTAACTTGATCTTTATCCTGTCATCCCCCAAACACTCCTAGCCAGAAAACACCTCCAGGGAGAACACACTTGCAGATCATATCCCTTCCCTGTGCTCACTTCTGATCCAAACTGAATGCATTTTGTTCAGATTAATGACTCAGCTGAGAGGGGACTTGATCACAGCAGGAAGGGAAAAACCAATAGATTAATCCTGGAGCTGAAATTACCTAAAGAGTTACAACCAGGAGTGGGACATTTCATGTTGAAATTGTAGCTTTCATGGAATCGGCGACGCTTAGGGCGGTGAGACAGGTCACTTCCAGAATCCTTCATGGACATGTCCTTGGCAATGCTCTCATCATGGGATACATTTGGACTGGAGATATCAATATCAGACTCTGAGGAAGGGGCGTTCCCGGTGGGGGTACGAGGTGGAGACTCATCATGATCCGCTGCATTTTTGGTGTCTGAATAAGGATCAAGATGTTACAAATCTGCCTGGAAGAAAGCTTTCAAAACAAGAGGTCAAGCAACTACAGACAGCTGCCTCAAACCCCCTACCCTCAGGATATCACACTGCACCACACGTTGTTTCCAGCAGCATTTTGCAAACTTTGGGACAACCTCTGTGCCCCCTGCCTACCTCTGTCAGAGAAGTCAACCACTTGCTCAGTCTCTGACCCAGAGGAGCGCGTCTGCCGGAGCGGGTATTTCTTGGGGGTCACAGGAGCAGGCTGCTGCTGGCTGCGGGTCACCCTCCTGGTGGAGTAGACAGGCTCTTCTGCTCCAAAGGATGGGGGATTTCGGACTGGGCTGGAATCTAATCCCACAGAAAAACCATCATTACACCCCCAGGAACCACTGGAGGCCAAGCCTTGCCTGGCACGTTGCTCTCAAGGCTGCAGCAGCAACAGCTGAGCATCCACCGTCCTGCTTTGCACCTCATCACCAACACCTGCTCTGCTCTCCCCAGCTTCAATCTTCTGACATTTCTACTGGAATTAGATCAGTTTTCTCTGGACTTCATTAGCTAATAATTACAAACCAGCTCCAATTTGGAAAAGTAAAGAACCAGTAGTTCAGATAACCATCAGACAACAAGCCTTAGGAACAGCGAGACTGCTCCTGGTGTGGGGCTGTGCTTGGGACCCTGGGGGTGCTTTTCTGGTCCCACACTGCTTCTAAGACTATAAAACAATAATTTTGCATAAAAAAATAACACTTTCATAACTCAGGATATCACAAGCAACCCATACACAGCCCAACCACCTCGCCTCTTGTTTTCAAGACCTAACTAACCAGGTGATTTCTGGTAATTTCTGTATTCCTGAAATAAAATTTGTCACGAAAGAGGTAACTTTTTATATCAAAGCCTATACATAGAGCAATGGAAAGAAGTTATTATCAACTGTGATTTCCTCCCCTTGATGCCAGATGGCAGCTTATTAACTAACAGCCAAGAAATGACTACACTAACACTACAAATGAGGAGGTGGACACACTCAGTGTTTCCTCATACAGTCTGGGTGCCAAAATAGCAGCATAAAAAAAAAAAAAAACAACAAAACAAACTGGCAATCTGGTGATTACATTTATTTCAGAGTAGGGGCAGAGTCAGCAAGTCATGAAAATATATCTTCCCTTGCAGCACAGAAAATCCCAAACAAACAAAGAAAACAAAAACAACTGTCACCCCTAAACACACTCTCTCTTTAACTTGGTTCCAGCACTGATACAACTGTCTGGATGGAAAGGAAATTTTTAGAGTTCTCAGAAAAATCAGGCAAAGCTGGGGGCAGAATCAAGGGGTTTAATTCCCACTTCCTTTAACAAGCAGCTTGTTGCAGGGAAATGCTTTTATTTGTAAACTCCACACATTTAAGTTCTTAAGGCTAGGAGTATGGAGTACACGGAGCCTCTCGTTGCTTAAAGGGGCTGCTTTTCTTTTCCTTGCTGAAGAAAATAAAGCATTTACCTTGAGAGCTTTGACTGAGTCTGGCTGAGGAACGGGTCACCCGGGCAGATCGTCGTGTGGTGCCATCACTTTCTGAGCTGTCTGTGTGCTCAGGATCAGTGGAGAAATCAGAGTCCTCTGTTCCATCTGAGCTACTGCCCGCATTCCTCTGCAACACCACAGACCCAGACATGAGCACAGCAGCACCTAAACTTGCCTGTTGTAGTGGTACTATTCAAAAAAGATAAAACTATTTGATGCTGGAAAGGTATTTTCAAGCTGACGTGACACGTGCAAACTAAAAATGTCAAGTGTCTCACTCTGGAGAAAATATTTTAGTTGGATACACAGCGTCAGACAGCGCCCTCAAGAATATTCTGCAAACTGATTCAATAAGGTCACAGCAGCACCCGATTTAATTTAAAGCAAAAAGGTAAAGGAAAGTTCAAGGCTGGACAGGATCAGCTCCACACTGACCATTCTCAGTTCACCCTGCCAAGTCACCGGCACCATCTGCCTGCCCAGGACAGCAGAGCCAGCCCAGCAGAGCACAAGGGACCGCCAGAGCAGGTGGTGGGGGAAACAGGTGGGCTCCAGGAACGGCCAAATGGACTCTTCCAACCCTCAGCACTTCAGGACAGCGTCAGGGCTCCCCGTCCGAAGCAAGGCAGAGAAAAGCCAGTCGCTCAGCAAACAGGCCGCGCCAAAAGCGGCTGGGAAGTCGTATTCGCGTCGTCGTGGACCACCCGAGCGGGGCCCTGCAGCACAGGGCGAGCTGGGCGGCCCTCTGAGGGAAGCAGGCCCCAGGAGCTGGCGGGCAGCCACCAGGCGGGAGTCCTCCCCTGCCCAGCAGCCCCGCCTGGACAGCCACAGCGCGGGGGTGCCGGTAGGTGCCGGTCAGGGCGGTCGGGCGGCCAGAAGGGAGGGCAGAGGTGGCCCCGAGCGGCCTCCGGAGGCTCCGAGGGGCCGGAGGAGCCGCCGGCGCCGCCTGAGGAGACGCGCGCGCGGCCCCCGCGCCGCTTTGTTTTGCGCCCAGCGGAGACCCGCGGGAGCCGGCCAATCAGAAGGCAGGTGGGCGTGGCCCGAAGAGGAAGCCAGCCAATAGCAGCGAGGAGAGCAAGCAGGCGTGGCCGCCGGGCGTGACTGACAGCAGGCGGCAGCCAATCAGCGCCAGCCTCGCTCCCACAGACGCACCGAGGCGCGAGGGGGCGGCGCGGGATGGGGGAAGGGACGCGCGCGAGGGGGGGGCGGCCGTTGGGGGCGGAGATGGGCAGCCGCGGGAGCCAATCAGCGGGCAGCTCGGCAGGCCAGCCCTCCAACCGGCTGGCCAATCGGGAAAGAGAAGAGGCGGGCCGCGCGGCTGGCGCGGGGGAGGGGAAACGGGGACCGTTGGGGTCGGTGATTGACAAGCCAGGCAGCCAATCAGCGCCCAGGGGGGCAGTGCGGGAGCCACTCAGGGAGCGAGCGGGGCGGGCCCTGGGGGCTGAAGGCCGCTATTTTCCCCCCAGTTTTGTACCCGGGAGAGATACCGGAGGAGATAGGGAGAGGGGAAAGCTGCGTCCCAAGCTCACCGGTTCCCCTACCGGGCGCGTTCCCCAGTTCCCTTGTCGCTCTCACCTTCCTGCGCGGCATTCTCGGCGGGGGCGGGGGCAGCGAGGTTGGTTGGTCCCCGGCACCCCCGGCCCGTGAAGCGGCGGTTGCCGCCGTGTTAGCGCTGGCGGGCTCCGTGGTGACAGCCGTGTCTCCCGCCCCGCGGCACGTCCGCTCCGCCAGCTCCCGCCGCCAGCCCCGCTCGGTCCCTCACGCTTCCGCCGGGACACCGTCCACACCCCCCTCCCCCCGTCACGTGACCCCGAGCCAGCCTCCCGCCCGCCGAGCCGCCATCTTGGATTCGGGCAAGGTATCCCAACGGCAGCTCTGGCAGTGAAGCCGCCGGCGGCCATCTTGGGTGCGGGCCGAGGGGGGGGGAGCTAGCCCGGCGGCCATCTTGGGTGCGGGCGTGAAGCCGGCCCGGAGGGGAGCGCAGCGGGTGTTTTCCCTCAGGGAGCCATCTTGGGTCCGGGCAGCTGGGAGCGACCCCCTCCCCGTTGTCCTGGGGCCATCTTGGGGCCGGGCAGAGGCTGCTCGGCGGGTCCGTGGAGTGATTGGGTGGAGGAAGGCGGTGAGTCCCCGGTTGCTGCTGAGGCGGGGAGCCTGCCGAGGGGGGTGCTGCTCTCCCTGCAGCCGGAGGGAGCGGCCTCTCCCGGGCCCTGCGCTGGGCCGGCCCGGGGCGGGCCTTGTCACAGGCCTGGCGGGCCTGGGCGGGCCTGGCCGAGCTGGGCTGCTTCGGGTTCTTGTTCGGAAAGGCTGTCGTCATGAATTAATCTTTCCGCTCTCAAAATACCATCGCGGGACATGGCGGGGGGGGAGGGCTTCTTTTGGTTCTTTCAGATGTGAGCTGGTGGTGTTTGTGTACGGAGCTGAGGAGGCTCCTTGTGGTTCTGAGGTGGCCCTGGCTGGGCTGGAGCAGAGAGGCAGCAAATTCCCCCCTTGTGGTTCCCCTGCACAAGCCAGGATCTCCATGGGAGCTGTTCCTCGGGGGAGATGAGGCTAGTAGCTGGTTAAATGTAAGATATCAACAACACTAACGTGAGAACACTCAGCAGCGTGTTGCTTTATGTGAAGACCTGGGGAAAAATTAAGAGTATTTAGTGGAACATGTGATTTCTTCCCAGCTATGGTTATCTTCAGGGATTATTAAATTCTCAGGGTCTAATCCTATAATCCTTCTGAGTGCATGTCATCCTTGCTCATGTAAGTAATGCTATTTCTCTCATTACAAACTGTTACTGCTCCTTGGTGTATCTAATCTCCTGTGAAATGCTGAAAGGCAAACCTGAAGTCAGGATGAAATCCCTCTGCTTTTGGCCAAGCAGAGAGCAGTGGGAAGCAGTATGTGTGGTATGTGAAGTGGGAGTGTACCTATTGGTTGCAAATAAGCACAGATTTAGTCTAAAAATTGTCCACATAGAGCACAGGAAGCTATGGGTGAACTATTTCTATGAGCCAATTTGCAAACCTAGTGGAAAGTGGCTGCAGGAGAGAGCACTGCTGCACAAATGTGTGAATTCCTCCCTTTTTTTGTAAGAAAAGCAAAACACTGGCTGGAATTTCATAGAATTTCAAGTGGTACTTGAGCCTAAATCTAGTGCTGGGCTAATGAACATTATACTCCCAAGTTATTAGACTGACTTGAGATGTTGAAGATAAATTTGGGATGAACTCAAGCATCAGCTCAAAGGGCAGGAGGAACAGGAACAAAGTAGTAGTGCATTATTCCTTAATGGAAATAAGGAGGAGTCAGCCTGAACACTGGGTAGTGACTCTTCTCCCATGTATTTTCCATGAAACAGAGCTCGAGCCTCACCAGAATGTGTCTGAGGCTGCCAAGGGGTGAAGGGCTCTGATGGGAATGTGGGGCTGCCAGGAGCAAGACAAAAAGATCCAGGGGGGCTTGAAGATTGCAGCTTCATCTTTTCTCCCTCCTTTCATGGAAGGGAATCTGCCTGTGGTAGAAAAATGACAGTTACCTTCGAGACTGGTTTAAAACAGCATATTTGGACCTTGCAAAGACCCAAATTCAAGTGTAGATTTGCTTGAATAGAAGACTAAAGAATAATATAACCATGTGAAAAAAAAAAAACCCTGCACGTTACCACATCCCATGGCAATACTTGCAAAGTGTTCTTCTTTCCAAAACCAGTTCTAGTGCTTAATTGGTCAGATACACAAAGAAAATAGTAGTTAGAGCTTCTAGGTTATGTCTGAAGTTGTTTATGTTCATGCCTGTGAACAGGAGTTCTCGCCACCAACAGGATGGTGCTAGAAAAGCAGAGCGGTGGGTGGTGGTGAATGACTTTCCTAGAGGTGGCAGTGCTTGAACGGGAGCCAAGAATCCAGTTCCTCATGGTTTGTCTCCTGATAATTAAAATGTGAATGCAAACCGTGAGTCCTCTCAGTCTGAACACCCAAGGATCCACTGTGTGTGGAGGGAGGGGGCCAGGGGAAGGGAAGATGACCTTCCAGCTGCCTCATCCTCTCAGAGGAGCCACCACCAGCTGGGGTTGTGACCACAGCAGGGACCTTTTCTGGATATATCTACCAGGGGAACAGCCTGCAAGGATTTAATTTACTGCTACCGTGCTTCAGTTCAAAATTCAGCCCAGACTTAGGAGGTTTATGGCAGAAATAAACTTGTTTTATTTGCCATGGATGTCTGTGTGAAGGATGAGTGCAGCCCTGGAGGTTCTTGGAGCTGAAACTTCGGCTCTGATCTGGGGGGGGGGAAACATCAAGGGATGCGAATGACGGCGGGTGGGCATCACCACTAGGTGTCAGTGAATGAAACTGCTGCTTCCCCGAAGCCAGGAAAGCTGGGAATCGGTTTGGGAAGAGAAGGGAGGGAGTGGGAATCGGCTTGGGAAGAGAAGGAGGGAGTTCCTCAGAGTGCAAACCTGGGGTAGCTTCTGCTTAACAAGCATCTCCACGGGGGTCAAACTCCCTCTAATAATGTTTGTAAGACAGACATGCAGTCTCTTAATTGTCAGAATTTTCCATGTAGGAAATGAGGAATTTCCTGCTGCTTGGTAACTTCTGTGATTGAATGTGACATTTTATAAAGTAGCTCTTGCTGAACCTTAGAAAATATAGGTAATTAACATTGAATCTTCACCAAAACTGACCACTGTAAATGAGCATCAATAGGTTGAAATTGGATTTTAAATTAATCTTGGTTCCCACTTGCTCTGGCATTGAGGGAACTGCCTGCAGGAGCTTAATGCAGCCAGGTTGGATGGAGCTTGGAGCACCCTGGTGTGGTGGGAGGTGTCCCTGCCCATGCAGGGGGGTTGAATCTTTCAAGTCCCTTCCCACCCAAACCATCCCATGATGTGATTCTATGATCACTTCTGTCAGTGAGGACAGAAAGC
The DNA here is from genome assembly GCF_020740795.1 of Apus apus. Lineage (NCBI taxonomy): Eukaryota > Metazoa > Chordata > Aves > Apodiformes > Apodidae > Apus > Apus apus. The sequence continues at coordinate 2,687,132 of NC_067306.1, read as the reverse complement.
AGGTTTGCTTACAAAAGGATTGTTGTGAAGCAGAAAAATGCTTGGGAAGTACTTGAGGTTTTCCAGTTGCAAAGTGTTTTATGGACATTTAAGCATTCACTTGGATGGCTTGGGGTGTTATTTGGTGCTTTCCTGCAAGGTTGCTTTACCTCCTGCAGCATGTTTTTGAAGCAAGTGAGAGAAATGCCATGAAATGAAAATAGACTATGAAAACAACTGAAGTGCTCTACTTGAATCAATTTTCCTTGCTTTTAGGTATCATCTCAGCCCATCTCTGGTGGCTGGAGTTACAGAGAGGCTGGGGTGATGATGAAGTGCTGCAGAGACCCAGAGAACAGCTGGACAGAGATGGAGATGCAGGGTGGTTGCTTCATGACTTTCATGGCTTCAGAAGGTGAGTAGAGGTGGCTTCCCTCTGGTTTGGGTTCCAGCTTAATGTGTTTAAATGTTTGGGTTTTAAGATCTGAGTTATAAGAGCAGCATCAGAGAGCTCAACCTAGGTGTGTAAAGCCTGAAGAATTCCTGACCCCATCAGTGTGTCCATGTGGGAGTGGGTCAGTGTCTCTCACAAAGGCACTTCAGCTCCAGAACAGCTGATGGCTCCCTGCTATTTCCTGGCTGGAATTTTGGGCAGGACCTCAGCAACCTGCTCCATGTCTGGCTCTGAGCTGGGGCTGGAGCCTGAATTATTCTGATTGTCACTCAGAGAAGCTTGAACTTGGGTCTTAACAGAGTCTAGTCAGCAACATTCAGAGAGGACAAATGGAGATATGTATAAAAAAGGGAGAAGGTGCAAGACACAGAATTAAATGTGGTGGGAAATCTGAGGTGGAACCTGGGCTGGAACAAGCCCAGGCCCCTGAGTTCTAAAGTCATTTGCATCTGAAGAGGCCAAGCTCTCCAGCAGCCTAGGGACACTTCAGAAGAAACCCAACAGCAAGAAATGTATTTAATTCAGTCCCAGTGCTGATGCTAACCCAGGCTGTGGGGTTTAGCTGCAGATTGGCATAGTATTTTTTTTTATTTTCACATTTAAAAAAAAAAAAACCCTCCTCATCTGTTTTACACCAGGAGGACTCCAGCTCAGAGAGGATGTGTTTGCAGGCGGGTCAGCAAACAGCTGGGGGGAGTGCCTGTTTGTTTTTTGAAAGCCTGAAGCTGGTTTAGATTTGAATGAATACTGACTTTTGTACTATAAATAGTCACAGAGACCCCTGTGTGGAGGATGGTGGCCATGTACCCTGCTCTGAGCTGCAGGCCTTGCAGAACACAACTCCCTGTAGATGGCCAGGGGTGGTTCAGTCAGCTTGAACAGAATCCATGCACTGGCTCTTTCCCTGGGGCTCTGGCATGCAGACATCCCAGTGGAGCCTGTGTTTGCTGGCATCAGGAGCAAGGTCAATCCAGTTTGGCCCCCATGTCTCTTTGTTGTTGTTGTTGTAGGAGGGAAGAAAAAAAAAATCCAGTCTGAGTTTTGTTGAAAGCAGAAGTTTTCACTTAGTTACAGCTGGATATAGCCACACTTCCTTCTGCCCTCCCTCCCCCTCTCCTCCCTCCCCTGGGTTTCCTACTATAATCTAATTATTAAATAGTTGCAATAAAAGTACATTTTGCACTGGCAAGACTAAACCCTATGGATAGGCCAGATATTTTTATGCCACCCTTGTCCTGTTCCTGCCAAAATGGGTTATTTTTTTGGATTCTCCTCTCTGCTTTAGGATTTGGGATCTGCTCCTTTAATACATTCCTTCCAGTCTAGGCAGTGCTCTCCAACTGCCTGGCACTGATGTTAATGCTTTGCTTCCTGATCAATCAAGTCCCCTGCATGCTTCCTTAAAGGAAAACTCTGCTCATGTTGTTCAGCCCCATGACATCAGTTTTCACAGGTGTAAGGAACATTTGTCACCAAAAATAAATAAAAAAAAAAAGGACACTGATGTGGGAAGGAAAGGCAAAACTTTATCCTGTTTGGCATTTCTGAGCCCATCCTGTGGGCAGTTCTGTTTCACAAGACAGACTGTGGTGCTGTGGGCAACAAGCCACAGACTTTGTAGCTCAGTTTCCAGCTGACATGAATATCTTGGTTGTGAGAAGAACTTTGGGGGTATTAAGAACAGGTTAAATGTGAGTATAGTAGGGAGAGAATTTTTCTTTGCTTGCTCCACTCATTCAAGAGTGGTCCCTAATCACCATATTCTGGTAGTTGCCTGTGGTGGTGGAGGTAGAGGGATAATTTAGGATTAGAGGGGCAAATAGGTATCAGAGACCAAAAGTTTTCCCAAAGGGGAAGAAAATAAGCAACTTTAAGACAAGGAGTAAGAGGGGATTGTAGGAAGACAAGGTGGAAGCAAGAATCAGAGCTGAGCAAAACGATTTTGAGGACAAGAAACTAATACCATCTTGGTGCACTGAGCAACCTCATTGGCCTGATTTGCTCTCATGTCAAAAATGCATCAATTTGGCTTCTTCCCTGTTTAGGCAAGTTTATCTTTCCCCGAGTTTCCTAGGAGACTGATCAGCTCTGAAGGAGCCAAAGAAACACCGAACTGAATGCAAACTGCCAACACAGAATGGATGGAGAATGGGAAAATATATTTGGAGGAAGCAGAGCACAAAATGGGAGCAGTAGCTTTTACACCCCTTCATATTATTCAGGATGAGCACTGTCCTTTATACCTCTAATAAGAAATAAAACACACCCATATTTTCTTACTTGGAGAAAGTGTCAGATAAGTCCAGATGGGGCTGAGCAATGTCACTGCTTTCTGGGGACTGGTGTCCTGTTAGAAATGCACTGCTGCAAAATGGCTGTTCCTGGGATGAGTTTTCTGTGCCAGCTGGAACTGCTGATTTCCTTTGAAACTCCTGGTTTTGTAATTATTCATGGCAAAAGAAAAAAAAAGAAAAAGCAGCTTCTTCCCATATGAACTTCTGGCTCACTGAGCTCTGGGGTGAGCCAAGTAGGTGATTTTCTTCAGTGTCTGCATTTTTTCCTAATTACATTTTGCCAGTGGTTACCACAGTTTTATTTACCTGTGTTTCCAAATTCCCAAGTTCCATGTTCTGGAAAAATTCAGCAGCACTTCTTGGGGAGCTTGTCTTGAGACTGCCTTGTGTTTATGAGGGAATAATCTTCTTGTGCCAAATGCAGCCCTTGATGTCAACTTTATTTTTTTTCTAGTTAATATTTCTAACATTTTCTAATCTTGGTTTGGTTTCAGAAAGTGGTGGCAGGGCAGTGGGTGTGACTGGACCAGGCTGGTGGGTCAACTGGAGCTTCTGTGCAAATTGAGAAGCTGTGAGTTTGCCTCTCATAAGAACATAAAGGTTTCTTAAATATTTGTTCTCCTGAGCAAGTTGTCATTCCTTAATGGTGAATGTTTTATATCTAATGCAGCCCAGATTGTCCTGGGAAATCTAACCAAGTCTCTGGTGTTGGCTATTTCCTGAATCCATGTGGTTGGGAGTGGGAGGAGAAGCAAGATCATCTCTTAGGATGAGGTAAGTGGGCTCTGCCAGTGTAGATGACAAGTCCTGGTGTCCCTTCTGTGTGCTGTGTCCTGCTGGAGACAACCTTTGTGTGTCACTTGGAGCTGTCAAACATCAGCTCCTGCAGAGGTGCACAGGCTGGCACAGAGAAGGGTTTGTCCTGAACACCAGCACCACTGATGGGGATGTAAAAGGCAACTGGAAATCACATACCCAAACTTCTGCAAGTGTATGATGAAAAGATCCCAAAGAAGATAACAAACTTGATCCCTGCTGTGTCTGTTTTCCAGCAGGAGAAGCTGCAGGGTGACAGCAATGGGAAGATCAGATGGCTCTTGTAGTGGGTAGAAGCAGCCTAAGCAGCAGTGGAGGATGATGCAGCAGCAGGTATGAGACACTTTGTTATGGCTGTTCTGAGTCCCTGTGCCTGTTTTGTACTCATCTTGACTGCCTTGCTCTCCTTGTATCCATTTCCATGCTCTGTTATGATGTTGGCAGTGCTGGACATCAGCAGCCTGGAGAAGAGAAGGCTCCAGGGAGACCTTAGAGCACTTTCCAGTGCCTGAAGGGGCTCCAGGAAAGCTGGGGAGGGGCTTGGGACAAGGGCAGGGAGGGATGGGATGAGGGGGAATGGATTAAACCTGGCAGAGGGGAGATTGAGGTGAGACATGAGGAGGAAATTCTTTGCTATGAGGGTGGTGAGACCCTGGCCCAGGTTGCCCAGGGAAGCTGTGGCTGCCCCATCCCTGGCAGTGTTGAAGGGCAAGTTGGATGGAGCTTGGAGCAACCTGGGCTGGTGGGAGGTGTCCCTGCCCATGCAGGGGGTTGGATCTAGATGAGCTTTAAGGTCCCTTCCAACCCAGACTATTCTGTGATGATTTTGTTACTACTTTTAAGTGCACTCCTTCTTTCTGGCATGTTGATGATTCTGATGATTCACACCATGAGGAGAGGCTTCCTGCCTTTCCATGACTTAGTGAAAATGCTCTATTTCATAATGTCTCCCTACTCTTTGCAGGGCTTGTGCTCTGTTCCCAAAACTCCCACTGTTTTCACTGCAAGCATGACCAGACTGTGAAATAGCTTGGCTGGTCTGGTGAATAATCTGTTAGTCTCTTTTAATAAACTGCAGTTTTATTTATCTTGCTGCTCTTTAGAGCTTTTCATCTCAAAACATTTGAGTGCAGAAACTGTCCAGTAGTGAAGTGCAGCCATCTCTCTTGGGGATAGAGTGGGAGGCAGACAGGCAGGCATTTTACTCCACAGTTTAGAGTGAGAGGAATTTTGTTCAAGGACAATGAGGGAAAGCTTAGCTTGTGTGCTGAATGACCCTTTGATCTTCCACGTTCATGCTCAGCTGATCAGGACTTTAAATCTAAGCTCTGTCTCCCTCCTACCCGTAGCAAACAGCCAGAAATATAATCTCATTTAGCTCTGGACCAGAATGACAGAGCTGCAGTGGCAACTGGTCAGCCCTACGTGTTTCCCATTTGTCTGTCACTTCCTCAAGGGACAGTGGGATTAAGCTGAAAGATGGTGGGTAGGGGGTCCTGAAAGGGGGCTGATGGGGAAGGGACAAAACTACTCTCCCACGTGGCTGTAAATCCCAAGGAGCTGGGCAGTGCTGTAGGGTTAGAAGGTGACTTTCTGGAGCCCTAGCCAGGAGATGCACTTGATAATTCTGAAGCTCTCTGGTGTTTGCTCACTGTGATCAAGTGTCTGGCTGCCCCAGGCTCTGAGAGATGAGCGTGGTGCAGGGGTTGGGGGTTCAGTTCTTCTCTTGCACAGGGTGAGGCAGCTGCAGGAGCTGCTGCTGCAGGAGCAATGGAAATGAGGAGTCAGATCCTTGACCTGCAGCCCTGGAGCAGTTGTAAAAGATTGTGTTACTTCTGCTGCTATGCAGCACATCATTAGGGAGCCTAATTACAGGGAGATGACTGCACTGCGTGGGCCAGAGTGTAGCCTGCAGGAAGGTGGGAACTTGAGTTTTATAACCCTTGTTCTGTGGTGTGTGTCTTTGTTGGGGAAAGATACAGCAGGGCCTGTGCTTGTTGCAAATGGAGCTTGGCTGATAATGTGCAGCTCATCCCAAGCTAGAAGGGCTGTAGCCCATTTGATAGGGAACAGCTGGTGCTTTCTTGCCTCTTCCTACAGAATAAAGCAAAATGGGGGTTTTCAAACCTTGAGGGAAGCATTTGGTGAGAGCAAAACTTGGACTGGACACAGAGTGGTGCTTAGTTGAGTTGTGCCAAACTACTTAATTATTATTATCTTTTTTTTTTTTCAGTATTCCTGACTGTATTTATAGCATGAGAGAGGGTGAGAACAATTAGAGGCACAGCTGTGTGACCTCCTTTCTGCTACAGCAAAATGGCACAGAGGAGGGAATATTTTTAGTTTGTTCCAGCTGTGGGTATTGGGTTCAAATTGCAATGCCTTAAAAAGACAGGGGGCAGAGAAACTGAAAGGTGCATTTGAATTTCTGGGTTGGAAGGACTGACTGTGAAGGGTTCCCAGAGAAGTTGAGCTACAGTGAAAAAAGAAGCTGGTTGAAACTCCTCTATTTGGCCTTTATAACTTTTTCACAGCAGTTTTAGGTTCTTTTGAACACCTGTAGTTTGATAGTTCCCCTCTGCAGTTCTTTTTCTTCCATTTAATTTCCTGTCTCTTTGCTGATGGCTACTATGGAACCTTGGGAAGGAAATATTTTCTGGAGGAGTGTGTCTGAGGTGAGGACATGTCTGTGTACAGAGTAGCAGGAAGGTTTCAAAGATCAACTGGTCTTGTCTGTTGAACAGCCAGCCCAGTCTTAAACTGTGACAGATTTATGGCTTTACCTTGTTCCTGCAGTTGGAGCTGGGGTAGGAACTGTTGGGAGAACAGACAAATGAATTTGAGGTTGTAAGATGAAGGGAACAGAGAAATACTTGAACTGTCTCCTGGTGAATCTCTCAGAAATGGCCCCTGACACCAGGGCTGTTCTGGAATGTTCCCCTGCCCTTAGGAGAATCCTGAGCAGAGATCACTGCCTCCTGGTGTGACTGAGGCTCGCCTTATCAGATCTCACAGCACTCCTTGCAGAAGAGATAGCAATGATTAATTTCAGGGGTGACACTTAGTTTGTTTACTGAGCTCCAATAACCAAGGCTGTGGTTTCTGCCTCATTTTGGCTCCCATCGGGAGGCACATTCTGTCTTCCCCTTCAGTAACTGCAGCATCTACCCCCTCTTCCCCCCCAACCCCGGGGTGTGTGGGGGGGTTGTTTCTGGAAGATGACACTGTCTGGTTTCCCATCTGGTGAGATGCAAATAGAACCCATGGCCTGGTGAGCAGAGAGATACAGGAAGGAGATGGGGACTCTGCTCTGCTGTGATAGCCCTGAGGGGCACCAACTGCCTGCTGCTCTCCCAGCCTCTCCACAGAGCCTGGCACCAAGCCCAGGCTGCTTTGCCACCTCATGCTTTTCCCCCCCCTTCCTCTTCTTATCTGGCCATGCCACAGCTTCCCAGGCTCCTGAGTTAGATAGATCAGCCCCACCCTTTTCACTTGGACAGATCCAGCCTTTTTCCTTAAACCCACGTTACTGTGTCCACCAGGAGGTGGAACATCAGCCTGGACATAGAGCAGGTGGAGGCTGCTTGTGGGTTTAGTGGAAAGGATGAAACTTAATGGAACAGGTTGCCCAGGGAGGTTGTGGAGCCCCATCCCTGGCAGTGTTGAAGGGCAGGTTGGATGGGGCTTGGAGCAACCTGGGCTGGTGGGAGGTGTCCCTGCCCATGCAGGGGGTTGGATCTAGATGATCTTGAAGGTCCCTCCAACCCAAACCATTCCATGATTTGATGTTACCAGCTCAGCAGAGCTCTCCTGAGCCCAGGGTGTGTGGTGGTGGAGCTGAAGAAGGTTCCTCATCCAGCTCCTGTTGTTCTCAAGGATCAGATCCTGCCAACAGGCAGGGAAGTGACTCCTTGGAGCAGCTGAGCAGCCAGGTGGTGGGGCCTGATCCAGCCCCACGGAGCCACTTCTCCCTCTTCTTGCCAGAGCTGCTCATGCTCTGTGTCCAGCACAAAAACCCCCAACACATCAACACTTTGATTTCTCTTCCCCTTTTTTTCCAGCTCTGTGTTTTTTTCTTAACCTCTAGTTCAGCCCCGAAGGAGTTTGGGGGGTGGGGAGATTTGTGAGGAATTTCAGCCGCTGAGGGTGGGAAGGGCACACACGAGTTCACACGGGAGTAAAACCTGGATTAGCATTTCCTACAGGTTTTCCGAGTTTTAAGGCAAACACCAACCGGGATGATGATCCCGGCGCTCGGAGCAGGGAAACGGGGAAAAAAAGACCCTAAAAGCTGGGAAAGGCCTCGGCTACTTCCAGAGAGGCGGCCCAGGGGCGCGGGGCTGGATCCTGCTCCACCACCCGGGCCAGCTGGAAGCGTTCGGTGCTTCCTGCGGTTCCCTCTGGCCCCGCTGCGGGGGGGGTTGGACCGGGGGGGCCGGGCCTGGGGGTTCCCGCTGCCGTCGTGCCCCGGGAATGAGGCGGGACGGGCGATCGGGTGGCGGCTGCACCGGGACAACCGGACAAACCCCCCCCGGTCCCGGTCCCGGTCCCGGTCCCGGTCCCGGTCCGGTCCCATCACCCCCCCCCCCCCCCGCCTCCCTCCCAAGGTGAAAGAGAAACCGGGCCCGCCCACGTGACCCTCCGCCGGGTGCACAACGCGCCTCTGATTGGTCTTCGCCGAGGAGGGCGGGGCGCTGAGAGAGGCTCGCGATTGGTCCGTGCCGGGAAGGGTGGGCTTTACACCGCGGGCTCCTGCCGCGATTGGTTCTGCGGCCTCTACGGGGAGGGGGGCGCGGCTTGAGCCTCTTTCCCTTCTTTGATTGGCTCTGGAGGGAGGGGATGACGCCCTTAAGCGCGGCCGCGTTCCTGATTGGCTGCCGTAACACCGCGTGCGGGGGAGGAGCTTGCAGAGCGCTCTGATTGGCTCCCGTTGAGGAGGGCGGGCCGGTTGGTTGCGGCCATCCAATGAGCGCCGGGCTCACCCCGCTGGCTCCGCCCCCGGAGCGTTGATAAGGGGCGGCGGCGGCGGCGGGGGGTCAGTGCGGCGGCGGGGATGGCGGGGGCGGGCGGGCCCGGCGGGCGGCCCGGGGGGCTGCAGCCCCTCCGCGCTACCGTCCCCTTCCAGCTGCAGCAGCGCCGCGGAGACGGCGGCCGGGCAGGTAACGGCGGGAGGAGAAGGGACCCCCTCAGGGTGTCACCTGCCCCTGGGGACGGGGTCGGTGGCAGCGGCACCGACCCGGCACGAGTTGCTGCTTCGCCGCTTCCCAACGGGATCTCCGCTGCGTGTCCCCGGAGGGGTTCGCCCCGCTCTCTGCCCCTGTGGGGGGGGGGTCCGGCACCTCCCGTCCCGCCCGGGGCTGCGGGATTAGCGGGAAGGCCGGTGCGGTGGGGAGGCTGCTCCGCGTGGATGCGGCGGGGGATGGGGAAGTGAAAGAGACGTGGGAGAACCGAGGGCAGAGGGCGAGAGCGGAGACGGGGCGGGGGGGGGGGGGAAGGACACGGCAGCAAAGACCGTGAGCGCAGGGAAACCGAACCCCCGGGACGCGGCCGCTCGGGAGCTGCCCTGGGTCGGGGGTCGGTGAGGGGGTCCCGGGGGGGGTCGGTGAGCGGGGCTCCCTCCTGCCGCTGCCTCCGGCCCGACCCGACAAGGAGTTGCCAGCATTTCGAGGTGGTTTGACAAACCCCGAGCCCTGTGTTCTGGGCAGCTGATGTGGCCTGATAAAGAAACAATCGTTTGGTTGATGCTAATGGCAATTTGTCCCTAATTACACTGCTAGGCTTTTTCTGACCGCTTCAGGAATGCTGATTTAAATACAAGTTTTTGGTCCCCTAATAATAGACTTTGGCTTTTCCTGATGTCCATATTACTTTTGGCTGTTGCTGACACTGCTTTTGGATGTTGGCTTCTTGCTTTGGCTGTTGATTATCTCAAGAAAGTATTAAAATAGCAACAAGATGGGGTTTGTTGGGTTGTTGTGGGGTTTTTTTTGAGTTACATGTAAGATTAAACAAACTTCTGGAACAGAGAGGAATATTTGTCAAGCTTTGGGCCAGCTGATCCTGGTGGTGTCTGTTCTGGTCTCTTGTTTAATGCATCAGCTGCTTCATCTCCTGTCAGAGGAGCTGCTGGATTAATGGTGCTTCCTGAAGCATCCTGCATTGCACTGGTTGAGACTTAGAGTCATTCCTGCCCCTGGCAGGGCTGGTATTGATCAGCCAAGCTATTAAAAAGCTTTTTGCCCAATTTATACTTGAAACAAGTTAATGAAATGAATTCTTTTGAGTGCTGGTCTCTCTCCCTATCGGCAGTGTGGTGAAGTTGTGCTTAATGGGGCAATTACCTGGTAGCTTCAGGCATTACAGAGAAAATAAAGCAAATCTGACTGAAAGGAGAGCCAGGCTGGCTGTGACCTGGTGCTGTTGGAGCTCTGGTACCTGCCCCAGAGGGTGGGGAAATGCCATGCAGCTTTCCAAGGGCAAGAGAACTGTTGGAGCTCCACTGACACGAACCAGAATTGCTGGTCTTCATTTCTTCCTGGCTCTGTGCCTCACTGCTTGGGCTCTAAGAGCTTGAATTTTTCCTCTTGATCATAGTCATTTCATCTGCAGCTTTGGAAGTGTTTAAATTTCCATGGCTCTCTGCTTCGTTGCTCTTTTGGAGCTTCAGTTTTGCTCCCTGGGTGTGTGGGAGCTGGAGCAGTAAACTGGCAGGGTTGAAGCAAGAGCTGGTATCCTGGTGAGTCATAATCTGACACTTTTGCTCCTACCTTTTGGGCACTCAGCATGGAAATCCGTGGCTCTGTCACATCTTTCCTCCTGAGAGCCTGCAGACTGAGTTGCTCTCGGGTTGTGAGGCTCTTGGACATCTCCCTGCTTCTGCCTTGGGGGGTTTTAGGAGAGGTTTGGGGTGATCCAGGGTCTGATCCTGCAGCTGCTCTGATAATAGAGGATCCCATTGAGATGAGGAGCAGCTGCTGAGTCTCTGAAAGGGCTTCTGTTAAAGGGAAGAGCTGGGGATGCCAGGAAGGGAGGTCTAAGGATCTTTTAAAAGGACTTGACTTGCTGTGTAGAAAGATGTCAGCACTTCTAGTGGTGAATCTGGGGGGTGTTGTGGTCAGGGTCTTTTTGTGTAATTCCTCATCTCTCCAGTGATGTGGCTTTAGGTGGGGAAGCAGATGATGTGGGAGTGTTTGAACCTTCTCAGGTGCAGCTCAGACCCACCCCTGCTCCCTCCATGTCTGCCAGGTGAGGTGGCTCAGAGGCTGCCAGGGTGGTGGGAGCTCTGCAGGTGCTGCAGCAAGGAGGCACCTTCTCTGGGGTGGGGGGGGATGAGCTCTGTGGAGACTTTGAAGTTTAAAACAGTTAACAGCACTGCTCGTGGCCTCAGTTGTTTCTTCCAAAGCCCACATGGAAGCATGTGCTGGTGAGAGATCTCCCTTGGTGGCATCCAGGCTCCAGCCTCCCCCAGACCCTCCTTGTCACTGCCTGGCTCTGCAACCCCAGCCCTCACCAACCACTGCAGGTCTGGACCCTGATCTCCTCAAGCAATACACCAAGAAGTCTGTATGTCTTTATTTTTCAGTATGACAATGAGGTGGGGGAGGGGGAAATAGGATGATTTAAATTTATGTTTATTTAAATTGCAGATTGAATTGTAATTTGCAGACCCATTTGTGAACATGGCATTTTGTGAACATGAGCAGGATTGTCTAAGTTGGCTCATGTAGAGAGAGGGAAAATGGAATCATGGAATGGTTTGGGTTGGAGGGACCTTAGAGATCATCCAGTCCCAACCCCCTGCATGGGCAGGGACACCTCCCACCAGCCCAGGCTGCTCCAAGCCCCATCCAACCTGCCCTTCAACACTGCCAGGGATGGGGCAGCCACAGCTTCCCTGGGCAACCTGGGCCAGGGTCTCCCCACCCTCACAGGGAAGAATTTCCTCCTCATGTCCAACCTATATCTTCCCTCTTGAGTTTTCATCCATTAAATGTGTTGGAATGTGGTGGAAAAGCAAAGTCATGTCATGCTTCTAGTTGAGCAGACTCCTTCAGTGCACTCATTTCATGTGTGAGGTGGGATCATTATCTGCACTGGGAGTTCCCTACCAGCTGCTCCTCTGAGCACTCTTGGAGGAGATGTTTTGGGAGGACAGAGGGTGAACTCTCTACTTTCCAAATGGGACAGGAGCAGCAGGGAGGTGCAGAGGTGCAAGTCTTGCTTGATTTGGGGGCTTCACGACAGGAACTGTTGTCTCACACTTCCCATGTTTCACATCAACCCTCCCTGGAAGCAAAACTTCACTCCTGGTCTCTCTTCACCAGAACTTGGGGAAATTCACCACTTTTCCCACCACCCCCCCTACAACCCCAGAATTGTGTGGTGCCTTTTAAGCCTTTCAGGAAGTTACTGCTTGCTGAGCTGACTCATTTGGATGGGATTCTGTTGCTTCCCTGCTGGACTTGCCTGGTTTTGAGATGTCCAGTTGTTTTTGCTGTGTGGATCCTGCTAGAGAGGGGAAGCAAACAGGCTGCCAGATCCCTTTATTTGGTATCTAAATTAAACCCAGGCCTGGTGTGTGTTACAGAGGCAGATGAGTGGGACACTATTCATGGGCAACACTCTCTGGGTGTATGTTTAGCAAAATGAAGCTGTTTTTTAAGGAATAAAAAGATGTTTACCACTGGGAAGTGCAGTGGGATTGCTGCCTACATGGTAGTGATGCAGCAGGGCTGTTAGTGCCTTTCTCTGCTGCTTTTCTTTGCTGCAGGCATCACAGAATTGGGGTGGGGATCCCCAGCCCCCCCCTCCATCTTATTATTGAGTATCTCAGGTGCTTCAGGGCTTGCTGTGTTTGCTGCAGCAGTTGGTATCTGGTGGGGTTTGGTGTCCTGAGGGATGAGGATAAAGGCTTTTGTTACCAAAACAGTGGTCCAGATGTTTGTGGTGTCTCCTCTTTGAGTTTGCTTTGATGCTGTTTGACACCTGTAGTTTTTCAGGGGGTGCTTAAGCAAATGAAGAAGAAGAACACAGGTTGATGTGGCTCCCAGCCTGCAAGTGAAGAATTCCATCTTAAAGAAGGGGTAGCTCAGTAGAAGTGGCAGCTTGGTTGGTGTAAGCTCTCCAAAAGAGAAACCTTGGTTGGTTTGAACTTTCCAAAACAGAAACCTTGGTTGGTTTGAGCTCTCCAAAAGAGGAACAAAAGCCTTCCAGTGAGGCTGCTCATGGGAAAATGGTGCTGCTGCTGCACTGTGCAAACAGCTGCTCCAGCAAGCTTTGCATTTCCAAAGGTTGGGATTCACTGTGAAATAATTCTGCCTTTGCCTTTAGGGTGTTTGCTGTGGGTAAGCAGGCTAAGAGAAAGAAAGGGTTAAAGCACAGAGAGAAAGCTAAAATGGGGGGGAAGAAATAGTCGTGTAGAGACTGGTTGAGGGATGGGAAAGTCTTGAAGATGTCCTGCTGCTGCATGAGCCCGGAAGAATCCTGACTCTGTCTTAGGGGATCAAGTTGGTCTTTGTGTAAAACACAGCTGAATAGAGGAGGTGGTTCAGGTTTGGAGGCAGAGCATTGCAGGTGGCTTTGTTGAATGTAGAACGAGTTCCTGGCACAGTAACTGGAGCCCCTTGGTGGTGTTGCAGCCCTCAGCTGATACAGATCATACCTTCAATCTAAACCTGCTGCTCCCAGTTTGTTAGCCTCTGGATACGGGTGTGGGAAAGGGGAAACAAAGGACACAGCTCTAACTAATCTTGACTTGTGTTGACATTCTGTGGGTGAAACAAGTTTTTCCCTGCTTTAAAACGCTGGTGATGGCATTTGAAATGTGCAGGGGGAAGGGGTGGGACTGTGCAGTCAGTTTGATCTGTCCCTCCTCCAGCAGAACACTCCAGAGGAACTAGGAAGCTCTCAGGTCACTTATCCTGGATGGATTTATTTATTTTTTAATTTGTGAAGCTTCCTTTCATCTGGGGCTCATCTAACAGAATGGCATGGATTATAGCAAGGTTTTCAATGTTTGCTGGGTGAGCAGAGGACTGAAGGACCTGGGCACCTTCAGAAAGGGAGTAATTCTGCTCCAAGTGTGGTAATGTTTTACTTCATGGTGCAAAAGAAGAAAGAAGCACTTGGCTTGACCCTGGGAGGAAAATAATGTTGAGCACCTGAGTGAAATAATGAGCTCCATTTATGCAGAGTTTGGGCATTGAAATCCTGTGTAAATGGCAGTGCTGGCTGCACTGAGCTGATCCTGGCTCTTCAAAGAATCATGGAATGGTTTGGAAGGACCTTCAAGATCATCCAGTTCCAACCCCCTGCATGGGCAGGGACACCTCCCACCAGCCCAGGCTGCTCCAAGCCCCATCCAACCTGCCCTTCAACACTGCCAGGGATGGGGCAGCCACAGCTTCCCTGGGCAACCTGGGCCAGGCTCTCACCACCCTCACACTCAAGAATTTCCTCCTCATGTGCAACTTAAATCTTCCCTCTTGAGTAGATTCCCTGGTGGCTCCTGCAGTTTGAGGTGACAATCCTGATTTAGAGGGATTCACAGCTGTGCAAGGAAGATCCTCCAAGGAAGACCAATGGTGATGGGCCTGGAAAAAAAGTAGTCTCTTTTGGAATTTATATTAAACAGGCCTTTTTTGCATTAAAAATTAAGCTTGTGGTGCTGCCATTTAAACCACTTGGTAATGCAGGGTTGAGTGCTCAGGAAATGAGGAAAATATCAAAGCAGGTTGTGTGGTTAGTCCATTCTTTGAAAATAACGGGAGATAATTGTTTCCCTCCCTGCCTGGATCCTGCTGCAGGACTCTGGGCAAGCTGCATCTCCTCCCTGTGCCTCAGTTTCTCATGGTTTCTGTGCCATCCTTCCAGGCTGGAAGCAATTCAGGAGCAGGAATTGCAGAGCTCGGGTGGTTCCTGGCATGCTGGAGCCTGAGGCTGCTGTGTGCTCACCCTGCTCAGCCTGGTGGAACACTCAGCTCCTGGCAGCTTTGTCCTGCTGCTCACTTAGCAAAGGCACCAGGGAGGGAACCAGCAGGTCGACCAAATGGTATTTGAGTTTTTCCTTGCTGAAAAATTGTTTCATTACCTTCATCTTGGGCCCTCCAGGCAGGTGGTTTAAGTGCAGCCAGCGTGGAGCTGACTGGGAGCATGGGAGGAGGGCTTGCCATTAAGTGTTGATGTGATTTATGTTGTTACATGTATGTAAGGGACAGGAAACCACCTCTTTCCTTGTTACCCACCTTGTCTGTAATTGTAGAAATATCAAGGATGTCTTGCTCTGTTTTCCCTTTTGTTTTATCTCTGCTGGAAGATTTCCAAGGGCTTGACAATCAAAGGTTTCTCATCTTGAGAGTGAGAGCCCTGCCTTTTGCAGTCATCTTGATTCCTAGATGCTTATCAGGAGTTGATTTAAGTAGAGTTAACAAAAAGAGAGGAAAAACCCCCAAACCCACAGCTCTGTCTTCATTGCCTGGGTTTCACAGGGGACAGGGATGATCTTGGTAGCTCCTTAGTCATCTGTATTCCCCAGGATCAGAGTGAACAAGTCTTCAAGATCTAATGTTTGAACAAGTTTTTGCTTGTTTCTAAACAACTCTGATTGTTCCTCAGAGGCTCCCTGCCCATCTATTATGGGGTTTTTTTCGCCCTTAATTCTTTCTTTAATTTCCCAGAGGAAAGCCAGGCCAGGAGCTCTCCCAGCCCATGTTGGTGTGAGGGATGGGCTCCCTTGGACATCCCACCAACCCCACCATCCCACCAATCCTGCCTTGCACCAGGCTGGACTTAGGAAATGTGCACTTCAACCAAAGACTTGGAGCATGTTGAAATGCTCCAGATTGTTTGATTATATGAAAAAAGGAAAACAAACTTGGAGAGAATTAAGCTGAAGGTGAAGAGTTCAACTCTTTTCCTCCATCCCAGAGGGGTTCAGGTTCAGGCCTTGAGCTGAGCTGGAGGGAGTTGCTGTTTAACAATGTCCAAAGGAGAAGAAGGGAAAGCAGCTTGAACTGCTGGTGTCCCTCAGTGATTTCCTTGGATGATCTCTGCAGATGCTGGGTCCTTTGGGCAGCTCTCTCCAGCTGTTCTCTGAGCCTGGAACCAGGGGAGTGATTATAAAGCCTGGAATTCTTTCCCTTGTGCTTCCAGGCCCTGGGGGCTGGTTCAGTGGAACCTTCAGAGCAAGTCAGTGCTGGGCTGTTGAGATGGGAACCAGCTCCCCAGGCTGGAGGAGGATCCTCTTTTCCTTGGCTTTCCTCATGTCCTGCTGTGGTGGGTTGTTCCTTCCTGGGCTGGTCAAGCTCTGAAGCAGAGGAAGGCTCGTGGGGGTGTGGAGGGCTGTGCTTTTGGGAACAGAGGGTACTTTTTTGGGTGTCTTGGGCTGTGTGTGCAGTTTGAGCAAGAGTCATGAGGAGCAGAGTGGTTTAACCACAGCTTCTGCCTCCTGGCCGGAAGGTGCAGAGAGGATTTCACTGCTCTGGGGGTTTTGCATTTCTGAATTCATGTTTACTGAAATGAGCAAAGAGCTCTCAAGTCCCACCCTGGCATGGGTGTGAATTTCCCTTCAGTTGTAAATCATCTTTAAAGGGCAGATGGATTGTGGTGTTCAAATAGTGCAAGGGAGAGGTGGAGGGGACTTCCTTTGCAGAGTTAGTGCTGTGTGAGCTCTGCAGGAGGGGCTGAGGGATGTGTTTGTCATTACCTTTTAATCTGCTATAAATTCCAGATTCCTTCTCCTCTTTGAAGCCCCTAAACATTCAAATTGTCCTTTTTCTCTCCCCAGACATATCAGTTACAACTGGTTGTCCTACTGCATTCTTCCCTACTGAACATAACCTTCCTTTCTTGCTTTTGGGATAAAGTGAGGTTTGTTTTTTCTTTTCCTGGAAAGTGCAGACTCTGTCCAGCCTCCAAAGCCTGCTTGTAGCCATCCTGCTGCCTCTCTCACACTGGAGATGTTCTCTGCATCCCTGCTTGGCTTAATTTTCTGGTGGCGTTTTTGTGGAGACCCCTCAGATACTGTGGATTTATCACCTCACTCATCTTTTGGTACCTTGAGGTACCAAAAAGATACCAGATCTCCATCTCTATTTAAAGCTTGAGATCTTCCCCCTGTCCCTGCTCCTTAAAAAGACCTCTCAGTAGTTGTCTTTGTGGAGAGGACAATCTTTTTCTCTCCAGCTTCTGTGAACTTTCATCCCAGCACCTCTCCAGCTCTTGTTCCTGTCTTGGTCTCTGGCCCTGACCATGCCAGGAATTCCTGAGCAATGCTTCTGTTTCCCACCACACCTGCAGATTTCTGTAGTGTACTGAGCCCAGAATTTGAAATTTCATTAAGAACAAGTAAAACTGCCTGTTCGTCTCCTTTGAACCTTTCTGGGATTCCTGGAGCAAAAGCATTTATTCCTTGCCATCATCCTGCACAGCAGTCAGATGGTGTGACAGATAAAGGTCCTTCCTGGGAGCCTTTTTGCAGAAGCAGCACAAAACAGCAGCACTTTGGTGTGTCAGAAGGAAGTACCAGGGCTGGCTCTGGGGTTTCTGAAACCTTCATGTTCTGCTGAAGGCAGAAAGTGCAGTAAAGGCACGAGGCTGGGGGGGGAAAAAGAGGCAATTCTTTCCCTGTCAAGATTTTTGGTCTTTGTTAAAGATGGGGACTGCTCCAAAATAACTTGATTCTGTTGCATCTCCTCAGTGCAACAGGGTGTGGAGTTTGCTTTGCATGCTCCATCTGGGGGGAAAAAATAAAGGTGAAAGAAAAGCTGAGGGTGTATCTGGGGGAAAAACCAGTGAAATAAAAGCTGAGGCCTTAGTGCTGAAGGTTTCTTGCTGCTGAGAACTGTTTGTCCTGTTTGGCAACAGCCTAGCAGGTAATTTCACCATAATGAAACTGGAGAGGAATTGAAATGAGATTTAAAGGGGTTAGAAGCTTCAGTTTTGATCTTTATTTCACCAGCACTTCTGCTGCTTGTCACTGCACTGGAAATGCCCCATTCAGGTGGTTTTGGTCCTCAGAGATCTGTTTTCTAGTCAAGAACCTTCTTGCAGGCTGAGGTCAGATGAAGTGTGTTTCCCTGACGTGGTTTGTGTGTTGTTCACACCCTCTGGGAGTCCTGCACGTGCCTCTTGTCCAGTTATACTTTAAACCAAGCAGAAGAGAAAGAAGGACACGGGGTTTCTTGCTGTGAACCAGCCTCCCTGGGTCAGGCTGGAGCCAGCAAGCTGGGGGATGCTGTGGCCAAGACCTGCTCAACACCAAAGCTGTTGGTAAGAGTTGTAAATCTTGAGCAGCACAGTCCTTAAGGTGACCAGAAGGTGCTTCTGGAGTGCCCAGGCATGGTAGGACAGCCCATTGCCCTTCTCCTGCAGGAGCTCTTGCCCTGGCAACCACCACAGCAGTGCCAGCCTGTGTCCCCTCTGCTTGTGCCACCTGAACTGTGTCCCAGCAGCTCTCATGCAAAAAAGTATGGTTCATCTAGAGAGCTCCCAGCTTAGATGGGCTGGGAAGATGTTAAAGATCAAGGAAGTGGTGCTGGGGTGTGGGAGGGGATGCTGATACTCATCCAGCAGCCTGGGTTAGGGTGAGTCTTTTGTCTGAAAGATATTTCTATGTCACAGGGTCCTGTTGTGGTTTGACAGGCCCATGAGAAATTAAACTTGGGCATTTGTGTTATCTAAGTGCCTCAAGTCAGGAGCATCATCTGAATACGATGGTGTGAAGATCATTAAAAGGTGGAGATGGAGGAAGCTGATCCAGAATGTAAATAATTAGCAGTAATTTCTGTTACACTGGGGTAGAAGGTGTTTGCCCAAGGTAGTTAGAGGCAAGAGTTGCTTGGGTTCCATCTCAGCTAAACTCTCCCTGACACCTTCTTCTGAAAACTTACAGCTCTTCCTTGAGCGAGTACACCAAGAGCTGCATCCCAGGCCAGGTCCAATCCCATCAGGTCCATCTTGTTAGGACAGCCTGCAGGGAAAGCTTCCCTGCCTGTCATTCCATGGTTAACTTGAAAGCTGATTTTATTTAAGCATGGACTGTTATTTTATGCTTGAAGAGGGACCTTTGCAGGGATGTATTCCAAAAAACATCAGGATCTGAACAGCATGTCCCTAAATTTCCAAACATTCTTCTGATACAGTTTCCTTCCCCAGGGTGATATCTGGAGAGGGAAGGGAGAAAATTTTACAACTCTGAAGAAAGTAGTGATGGGAACTTTATTTCTGCTGGCTGTTGTGTTTTTTGGTTCAGCTCTAGTGTTCCTTTTGGAAAAGTGAACTTGGGGATTTTCAAAAGTTTACTAAGACTTTTTATCTTATCTTTTCTAGATGCAGAAATGGGCTGGTCTAGATGGACTGTTCAGAAAGCTCTGAGCTCCCCAGTGTTGATGAGGTTGAGAAAGTCTAGGGACACTAGAAGTCTAGAACTCCAGCACTGAGAACTGTCTGACCTGGGGCTGCACAGAAGGCTGGTGCAGGGCTGGAGGCAGCCAAATGGCCCCTGGAGATATGGGCAGGGTTCTGTTATCTGCAGCAGCTTCACTGTCACATGGAAAGTAAAAGTGCCACAACCTGAGGCTTCTCAGCTGGGGAACTGGCTTGGAGCAGCTCCAGAGCTGGTGACCAGGTGGCAGCTGTGCTGGCTCAGTGTGGGGGGATGATAATAGCCCAGAGCTGTAAACAGGACACTCCACCCTGCACGGGGCTCTCACTCTTCCTCCTCCTTCTCCTTCTGCTGGGCTCCCAGCCTGAGCACCCTGCCCCACAGCTCCCAGCTGCTCCTGGGGCTTCTCAGTGCTGCTACCAAACAAACTGAGCTGCTGGGTAGCAGGGTTGTTCTTGGTGAGAAGGAAGGACAAGCCTTGCTGGTCACACAGTGATAGCTTCAGGTGTTTGTCACCTGTTGTGCAGCTGGTGCCGTTGGCACCATAGGAGGTCACGTCTCTGCTCTCAGTCAGCAAATCTTGGTAGATTAAGGTTGGACATGAGGAGGGAATTCTTTGCTGTGAGGGTGGTGAGACCCTGGCCCAGGTTGCCCAGGGAAGCTGTGGCTGCCCCATCCCTGGCAGTGTTGAAGGGCAGGTTGGATGGGGCTTGGAGCAACCTGGGCTGGTGGGAGGTGTCCCTGCCCGTGCAGGGGGTGGGACTGGATGATCTTTAAGGTCCCTTCCAACCCAAACCAGTCTGTGGTTCTGTGTCTGTTCTTGAGGCCCTTTCAGCCTGGTTTTGACTTTGCCCTGTTGCAGGTGTGGAGCATGAAGGTGACCCCACTCACTCTGGGTGATACCAAAGGGGGCTTTGGAGAGCCCTGTGGGAGAGGGGCTGTCCTCCTGCAGGGGCCTCCAGCCCTGCCAGCAGCCTGAGAGGGAGAGACAGCTCCAGTCCTGGAGCTGCAGTAACTCAGCCCGTGGGGGCAAGGAGGAGGCACTGCAGAGGGAGCTGCAAACACTAACGAGTTTCTGAATTAATTAGTGGTGGTTCTGTGTCCCTGCTCACTGCTGGGAGTGAGGAGTGAGCCTGGCAATGCCAGCTGGACCCCACACAATGGGCCTTTAATCCAGTGTGGACCTTACCAGGTGTGGCTGTCAGGCCAGGACTCATGCTACTCCTGCCCTCCCACGTGCTTTTTTGTTCCTACCCTTTTCTCCCCTAGAACTCAAATCCCACAGTATTTTTGCTGATGAAAAGATGTATTTAACCAGCCCTGTCCCTGAAGCAGCCTCAGCCTGCAGTGGGTGCCCTGGCACCTCCATACAGGGGTGTTTGGCAAACACAACATGGTGCTTAACAGTTTAACCCTGGTGTGAGGGTGGTTAACTCACTACCTGCCTCTGTGCCCTCATTTTGGGGGAGAAAGGAGAGAATTATCTGTACAGATAGTGCCTGGAGCAGAGAGCTCTGCCTGGCCTTAATATCTTGCCAGGAGGCCACAGGGCTGGTTCTGATGTTCGTGGTAATTTGCATGTCTAATCAAAACAAAATGCAAACAAACTTTCCTGCTGGCTTGAACTTGCCTCTTTCTTGCTCCCTTTTTGGCTCTGGTGATAGCACCTTTGTTCAGCTGCAAGGGTGAGGACAGGGCTGCAGAGCAGCTGTGCTGGCTGCCCCCAGGCCACAGGGGTCACCTCCAGTGTGGGGCTGGCCAGAAGGTGCTGGGGGAGACAGGGGGAAGGCAGAGGGTGTGCTCTGGATCTCCCCTTGCTGGAGTTGGGCAGGAGAGACACTTGGCTCTTGGTCCTTGTGGTGGGATTGTGCTGACACACAAACTGACATGAGTCCTGCAGGACTTAGCAGGCCATGGAGGTGCTGGGAGGGCTGGAGCAGCTCTGCTCTGGAGCCAGGCTGGGAGAGTTGGGGTGTTCAGCCTGGAAAAGAGAAGGCTCCAGGGAGACCTTAGAGCAGCTTCCAGTGCCTGAAGGGGCTCCAGGAAAGCTGGGGAGGGACTTTGGACAAGGGCAGGGAGGGATGGGAGCAGGGGGGAGGGATTAAAACTGGAAGAGGGAGATTAAGGTTGGACATGAGGAGGAAATTCTTTGCTGTGAGGGTGGTGAGAGCCTGGCCCAGGTTGCCCAGGGAAGCTGTGGCTGCCCCATCCCTGGCAGTGTTGAAGGGCAGGTTGGATGGGGCTTGGAGCAGCCTGGGCTGGTGGGAGGTGTCCCTGCCCATGCAGGGGGTTGGATCCTGATGATCTTGAAGGTCCTTTCCAACCCAAACCATTCTGTGATTCTATGAGTTTTATTGACAAAGCTTTTCTGTTAATGATGTTTCTAGTTACCATGATGGAAGCCCAGTCTGAGCAGGCAGCCATGGGTTGTGGCAGTGAGCAGGGTCCACGAGTGCACCCACCTACCAACACACCAAGGGCTCACCTAGTCCTGCTGGAGGATCCAAAACTCTGCAGATGTTCTCTTGGCCTCCTTGAAACTGGAAGCAAGCAGTAAAATGCTTCCTTGGGAGAAACTAGGGCACACAGGCTCCTTTTTGCTGCTGGGTCAGAGCCTGGATTCCCTGACCAAGCACTTTGCTCCAGCTGGGGGGAAACGTGGCCTAACAGGGCAGTGTTGGCTTCTCTACCATGGTCCTGCACAGGTGCTGAGTATTTTAGTGGGTTGTGGAGCAGCTCCCTTGACTTGGGCTGGAATGTCAAATCCATGGTTTCAAGCAGCCACTTCAGGGCTGCAATAAAATCTCTGCTCCTAGAGCTTCAGCCTCCTGCTGATAAGCCCGACGGTGGCCCCACAGCGAGGAGGGTGGGGGGCTCAGTTTGTGCTGCCCCACTCCACTCAAGTGGGGTTTCTGTTCCTGCTTGTTTTCGGGAGCAGCAAACCTGCCTGTGCTGGGGCTGGGTGGCCCTGTGGCCTTGGCAGGGAGGAGCTGTTGCTGTGGGGGCAGCAGGAGCTCCCTGGGTGTGTGAGGAGCACCAAGACTCTTGCTTCCAAAAAACAAATGGACTTCGCGAAGACTCTACGTATGTGCTGGCTCCCTTCTTGTGATCTTTGCCATGGTTGTGGGTTCAGTAATACTCTTGTGGCTTTTTTGGGAAGCTAATTGTCTGTTCTCTCCCCCTTCCCCAGCCAGTGTCCCCTGTGCTGCTGCTGCTGCTGCTGACAAGTGTGGCCGTCCCCGGCAGCCCCGCGTGCGCCGCACCTCCTCGCTCGACACCATCCTGGGCTCCTACCTGCTGGGACAGTGGCCACGGGACGCTGAGGGAGCCCCCTCTTCCTGCATGAGTGACAAAGCTACCCAGGTACTCACCCCTGCAGGTTCCAGGAGAGGCTCTCAGCACTGAGGAGCTGTGTGTGCTGGGGGCGAGCAGGGCAGGCCTTGAGCTTCCATCCATCCCGCGGCAGCTTTCTAGGAAGGCTTTTATCCCCCCTCTTTTGCTTCCCAGCTTCAATGGGTTCCACTATGGTGCAGAGTTAGAATTTCCTTAGCCTTGTTTGGAGGCAGATGGCCTCTGGCTCTCTGCTCCAGGCCTGGCTCAAGGCTCCTTTTTTCCTGGTGTGCAGCTCTGGGCCAAGTCCTTATATAAGGCTCACGGGCTGGGAGCCACACACTGCGAGGAGTCAAGGGTGCTCCTGCAGAAGGGCTCACCAGCTCTCTGTTGGAGAATGGAAAAGCTCCAGACCTCGAGGAACTCTTAGCAACCTGTAAATATTACTGTGTGGCAGCAAACAGCACTCTCCTGTCTGCAGAGGTGAAGGAATTTAGAAGGATAAGAGCATCCGTTTGCTTAATGAGTCGTTTATTTAATGCATTCAATCTCTGGGAACTTGTTGTTTGATCTTTGCTGTTCAACAATTTATTACTGGGCTGTTTGCAGGAAGTTCTGAATTGGATTCCAACTGCCATTGTCCTTTTCCAAAGTATTCCTGCCTGCTTTTGTTTTGGTTCTAGTGCCCAAGAGTGCTGCTGAGGGCAGAGGCTGTGCTGGAAAGGAAGAGGAAGAATTTGTCTCACTCTCTTTCTGAGCCAGGGAAGCAGACTCTTCCTTTCTGTCTTCATCAGTGATGGGGGGAATATTTAACCCCCAGTGTTTTGGGGCTAAGTAGGTTTTCTTCCCCTCTTGGGGAAAAGGTTGGAGAGGAGGGACACCTCCTTCTTCCCAGAATGGAAGATTCCACTGTGTTCATTCAGCCCCTGCTGAGCCTGGAGCTGATCCCCCCTCTGGCAGGGGACAGGCTGGGTTTTGCCAGAGCCCTTCATGGGTCACCTGCAGGTGTCTTGTAGATGCTGATCTTACCTTGCAAGAGACCAGTGAAATGAGCCCTGATCTCCTGCTGCACACACACCTCTGTGTGTCACATGCCTTGTCTGTGGAAAGCTGGGAATGAAGTTCTTGGTTCTAGGCTGCCCTGTGCAGTAAGATGGAATCATGGAGTGGTTTGGGTTGGAAGGACCTTCAAGATCATCCAGATCCAACCCCTGCATGGGCAGGGACACCTCCCACCAGCCCAGGCTGCACCAAGCCCCATCCAACCTGCCCTTCAACACTGCCAGGGATGGGGCAGCCACAGCTTCCCTGGGCAACCTGGGCCAGGCTCTCCCCACCCTCACAGGGAAGAATTTCCTCCTCATGTCTCACCTCAATCTCCCTCTTGCAGTTTTAATCCCATCCTCCCTGCCCTTGTCCCAAGTCCCTCCCCAGCTTTCCTGGAGCCCCTTCAGGCACTGGAAGGTGCTCTAAGGTCTCCCTGGAGCCATCTCATCATAGAATGCTTTGGGTTGCAAGGGACCTTAAAAGATCATCTAGCTCCAACCCCCCTGCATGGGGATGTTCCTCACTGCAACCTCCCAGACTTTCCCACTCCCTCCATCTTTCCAGGCCTCAGTTATCAGACATGGGACACTGCCAGCCAGCACATGTTTACTCCCCTCCTCCTTCAGCTCCTGGTTGCAGAGCTCTGTAGATTTGCTATCATGAGGTGGATAAGTGAGAGCTAGAGCTGCAGGTGCTGAGGTGAGGCTGAGGGAACAGCCCCATGCAGGATTGGAGCCTGTGGTTTTCTCTTGCTCTGCAAACCCTTTTTTTTTTTCCTCTCCTCTCTCTGAGGAAGCGGTTTTGCCACAGTTGGTACAAAAGGTTCTGTCATTTCCTTCTGCCTTGCCAGTCTGCCTGTGAGAGGTGGGACCTGCTCCTCACTTTCAGGCCTTCCTATTGCAAGCAGCCTCTTTCTCTCTTCCTTTCTTCCTTTTTAGGTCCTGTTCTTGTTGTGAGCACCAGAGCAGTGCTCAGTGCTGCGGGTGTCACGGCAACAAGTGACTCCTCACACGGGGCTCAGGAGCCTCCCAGAGACTTGAGGAGAGTTTCTGTCACCTCCTACCATGCAGGGCTATTCCTTGCAGCATTCCAGCTTCCCACGAACCTGCTTCTTGCCATGGTGTGGGATGGGGCTCTGGTCCTGTCTCTTAGACCTTTGCCTCCTCAGCTTGATGTGTGTGATCTGCTGGGATCTAGAGTGACACGGTGTTTTGGGATAATGGCCAAAATGGTGATGCTGGAGTTGTTGAGGAGAGAGTATTTGAGGTAGGAAATGAGATCAGATGTGCCATGTGCTGAAGCTGCAGGGTTGGTCCTTGCTGAAGGGTTTGGGGTGTCCCTTGGCTCAGGGGTAGCACAGGGATGGAGGAGACCAAGTACTCTGAGCTCTGGGGGACCTCGGGGAGGTGGTTCAGGCTGCACAGATTCCTTCTCTCAAAGGAAATTGAGCACTAAGGTGCAGGGAACTGTGCTGGGGTGTCTGCTGCTTGCAGGCACTGCAGGATGGAGCCCTGGACAGCAAATGGTTTAGGGAGCACACTGTGCTCTGCTTCCAGGGCTGTGTGTGAGCAGGGGTTTCGTTCAGAGCCTGTTCAGTCAGGTTGAGTTTCTGCCTAGAAATCATCTGTGTCCCTTTACAGAAGGAAAACCTGGTGCCTCTCGAGGTAACTCACCTTGTTTCTTTGGCTTAAATAGATTTTTTTAAAACTGTTTTGAAGGAAGAGGCTTCTGTCATCCCCATGACTCAACCAGGGTTGTTTAAAACAGCTGCTGTTCTTGCAGCAGCCTCTGGGGAGATCAGTTGAGCTGCTCGGAGAGGAACTTCTCTAGGCCCTTGCACCTTCTGGCAGCCTGTGGCTGAGGATGGAGGAGAGAAGTCTCATCTAAAGCCTCCCCCAGAACTGGCAGGCAGCAGGGACACGGGGTGAGCACTTTGGGAGGCACTGAAATATAATGTTGGGGGGGCGGAAAATGATGGCTGGTCTTGAAAACACTGTGCTCAGGGACTGCTCTGCTCCTGGAGTCACTGAGAGGGCTGAGTTCAGTGGAAGGAAGTTCCACACCCTCTGCTGATCAGATTAACAGCCTGTTCTGATTCCCATTGATACTCCAAGTGTGGCTGTTGCTTGGAAAACAGCTGCACAACGTGGTGCTGGGGCTGGTTTTCTGCATGAGGAGACTGAGCTGGGAAGGCAGCTGGATTCTCCCAGGGTTCCAGCAGCAGCTGCTCTGCAGGGCCAGACTCTGCCTCTGGTTACATCTTGGAGCCCCAGTACAGGAGCCTGAGGTCTGAGCAGCAGTTGGGTCTTCTCACAGCTGGGTGAGGCTTTTCCCCTTTGTACAAGGAGTGCCTGGTCCCTTTGTCACCACTCACAGCACCAGGGGTGGCTGTGGTGGTTTCTCCAGGGGGTTGGTGGCTGTGGTTGTTTCTCCCCAGTAATGGCTCCATGTGCTGTTATCTCCCCAAGTACTTGTGGTGATGAAGTCACTGACCTCTGGGCAGTGTAGGTCTGTGAGGTCCAGTTTGGTGAGAGGCAGAAACCTGGTCCCAGTTCTGTGGTTTTGGCAGATACAAACAGATGGTTCTCTCTTCATGCCCGTTCCTGGGTACGTGTTAATGGGGGGAGACTGGAAGAGGAGTGTGAAAGGGCAGCAGGTGGTCACCCTTAGGACTCTAGCACCAGGCTCTGAAGTGGGAGATGTTGTGGTTATTCTCAGCTGTGTTTCTCATCACTCCAGACCCCAGTGTCCTGGCAGGAGGTGGAGGTGGGGAGAGGCAGCTCCGGGGCTCACCAACGTTCAGCTTCCTGGGGCAGCACAGATCACCGCCGAGAGGTAAACCAGGGCCCTCCCCACACCTGGCTGAGATCTGTGCTGGGTGCTCATGGAGAGGAGGCTCCTGCTTGCTTGGGAGGACAGGGTGCTGCTGAGGATGAGCCCTCAGCCCTTGTTCTCATCCTCTAACACTCTGTGGTTCAGCTAAAGGTCCATCTTGTTGGCTTCCTCTAGCAGGCAGCTCTTGGAGAGCAGCTCCAGGGAAGCTCAGTGGGCTGCTCGGTGGTGTTGGTGGGTCCCAGCAGGGCCAGGTTCCTCATGCTCTGTGGGTAGATGATCCCCCAGGTCCAGCAGAGGAAGGATCTGGCCACAGGGCAGGAGGGGGGGGTTGGATGAGGCCTCATAAGTACTTGTGGTCCATCCTTTGAGAGGTGGCTGGAGCTGCTGCTGGTGTGATTGAAACCATCTCTATTTTTGGCACTTCCTTGTGGGTTGGCAGAGGTGGGGAGGAGAGACATGAGGCACGGTCCTTTTTGGTGTTGGCTTGTCTGGTGCTGCAGCTGCAGTTTTGTTTGCCAGATTGCCAAGCTGAAGCAGCAGCTCCAGAGAACAAAGCTCAATGGCAGAAGTGGCAAAGACAAGGAGAAGAGCTCCCCACTCCAGGGGGACCATGCTGTCCTTGGATCATCCCTCAGGGTACGTACATGTCTCCCCCATGTCCTGGTGAGCAGGAAGGCAAGCTCCTGTGGGCAGGTGTCCAGGCTGCTCCCAGACTTATGCTCTCATGCCTGAGAAGGGAGGGGTTGTTTTCTCTTTCCCCCTCTCCAGCCCTGTGCCTTGGTCTGCAGTCAGGGAGTTTGTGACTCTGCTGTCACTCTTCTGCCACCAGCCTCCTAGAGGACATTGGCAGAGCCCTGGAGAGCTGTGGGAACAGGATGTAACTGCTGAATTTGTGCAGATTTCACTCTAACCTCCTTCATTCTGGATTGTTCCAGGACTCCTCTTCGAGCTTCCTTTCTCCATCTCTCATTTTGAGGCTCAGCCCCTGCTTGCACAGGAGCCTGGAAGGGCTAAACCAGGAGCTGGAGGAAGTATTTGTGAAGGAACAGGGAGATGAAGAGCTTTTGAGGGTAGGTGGTGGCCACGAATTGCCCTGGATCTTTTGGGTGGGCTTGGAAAGCCTTTCCCCTGAGAACACTGCCCATGGCTGGTTCTTGGCCATGGGGACAGTTTCTGTGTCTGGTTTAAGTTTGTTCTGGGTGTGGAACTGTCAGAATTGGGTCAGGTAGCTGCTGAGACCTTCCTGGTGCTGTGAGAGACCAGCCAGCAATGATCTCAGGAGAGATGACACCTCAGTGTCAGCTTCAAGACTTGAACTTGGGGTCTTAACTATCTTAGACTGGCATCCAGAGGCTGCTTTGTGCAGATATGGGAGAAGTGATCCCAGATGGCTTAAAAACTGGAGTGAGTTGGAGGATACAGAAGAGCTGCTGTCCCTCTGCTTGCAGCCCTCACTCCTGAGGTGGAGACTCTGCCTGTGCCTGGGTCCAACTCCCCAAGTAGCTGCTCTCAGGTGCAAACACCCACCCGTTGCTGTCAGGGCCTCTTGCTCTGCTAAGACTTTCCTTCCTCCCTAGATCCTGGATGTCCCAGATGGCCACAGGGCACCAGCACCTGCCCAGAGAGGCTCTGAAGATGTGTCCCTGCCCCTGGAGCCCAGCAGCAGCTCCAGCAGCCTCTCTCCTTCCCCTTCTGTGCCTCTCCACCTGTCCCCACACACCCCGGGGAGGCTGGCAGCAGAGGAGGCCCCCTCTGCTGGGGATGAGCTGCAGCCTGATCCAAAGGAGAAAGGTAAGAGCAGAGGGGCTGGAGGGCAGGGGACACAAAGGGGACAGTGTGACCCAAACCTCGGTGTGATGGCTCCTCCCTCTGCCTGCTGGGCTGGGAGCTGCAGCCGAGATGGGAGGAGGGTCTCAGCCAACTTGGCTACACTGCAGTGGGCTGGTGCAGCTCCAGTAATTCCCCTCCAGGTGGGTGGTTTCTAGCTCTGGATGGAGCTGGGAACTGCACAGATCAAACACTGCAGCATTGGGGTATGGTGGCCTCCTTGCAGCCCCGGGGTCTAGAAAGAGCAGGGCTGGGGCTGAGTTAAAGAGCACACTGGGCTTCTTTGGAAAAAAAAAAAAAATGTTCTCAAGAATTGTCTTTTCCCCCCTGCCAGAGGAGGGCAGCCCTTCTCCAGTCCTGGCCTTTGCTTCTTCTCCTCGACCCAACCACAGTTACATGTTCAAACGGGAACCTCCCGAGGGCTGTGAGAAGGTCCGGGCCTTCGAAGAAGCTTCGTAAGTATGAGGAGCTGTTGGCAGAAGAGAACTCACACGAGGTTGCTCCTGTGGGAGGATCTGGGGTGGGGGCAGCTGAGGCTCCTGCTGCTGCAATAACACCCCTCCCTGGCCTGTCTTAAAAGTAGGGAACAGCCTCTAGGAAAGACTCCCAACAACAACGTGGTGAGAAGAGCTGAAAGTTGAATTGTTGACCCTCAGATGTGATGGGAAGGATCTTGTGGTTCCTTGCAGGGTTTTTTTTTGTGGCCAGCAGAGCCTCTGGAGAAGAGGAGAGGGCTGTCCCAGAAGTCAGTGATGCTTTCAAGACAGAACAGGCTCTTCATGCCTCTCTGTGCCTGCAGAGCAGTCCAGCTCAGAGGCTGTTCGGCTTTTAGCCAGTCTCTTGGAAGTTGCACCCCTCCAGGTGTTTTCCCTGTGGCTGCTCAGTGCCCTCAAGTGTCTGCTCCTGACCATGTCCTCTCTGTCTCTCTCCTCCAGCTCCCCCAGCCCTGACCAGCCTTTCCAGCCTTCCTGTCCAGACAAGAACAAAGTGCACTTCAACCCCACCGGTTCTGCCTTCTGCCCTGTCAGTCTGGTCAAGCCCCTCTTCCCAAACGTGGGTTTCCTCTTCAGAGGCTTCCCAGCTTCTCCCAGCCCTGGCATGGGCACGTTTACATCCTGCCAGCCCCCAGCCCCCAGCCCCTTCCTCGGGGCACGGAAGGACACTGCTGTGGAGAGTTTCAGTGAGGTGTCCAAGTCTTCTCCACGGAGTTACGACCACTGGAAGCGTGGGCAGCCCGAGGAGAGCGTCGTCTTCCACAGCTCCCTCGTGGTGTGAAGCCCTTGGGGCAAAGCCAGCCAGCACCAGCAGCTCTGGCTCCTCAGGGTGTCTCCCCCAGCCTTGTGTGGAGACAAGTGCCTTGTGAAGGTGGGATGTGACAGCCAGGAGGTGGCCCTGGGACTGAGAACCACAAGGGGCTTCCTCCCAGGATGATAGAAACTGTGAAGTACATTGTGCCACGGGACTCCTCCCTGCTGGAGGGGCTGGTTTCTCCCGGCCTCCCCTGTCAAAGCACTTTCCTGTGTTCCATTGTCTTTGTTTCCTGTGTGATTGTTTTGCTGGTGAAGAGCAGCCGGGCCCTGCTGGGGGAGCAGAGGGGAACTTGTGCTCCCTGTCTCTGGGAAAGGAGGTGGAGCTGGGGAGGGTTCAGGTTGGAGCTTCCCTGGAGCTGTCTGGGATTGCTGAACCCTGGGGAGTGGGAAGGGGGGAGAAGGGGCAGCTGCCCTTGGATGGGTTGGAGCAGAAGATGGTGTGTGCCTGCACTGCTAAGGCAGCTCATCTCCCTCAGAGCACAGAGGGGGCTGGAGAGCAGCAGGTCCCTGCCTGTGCTTCCACTGTTCCCTTTGAAACAAGCCTGGAGTGTTAGGAATGCTGGGCTGAAAGGGGGGAGGGTGCAGGGGCCTCAGTGCAGCCTGCACTGATCTGGGCAGGTTTGGTGGCTGAGGAAGAGGGAGGCACCTGAGGCACCAGCTCCCTCCCTGTCCCTGGGCTGAGGTTTTCCAGGTGCCCTGGCTGTGCTGCAGGAAAAGGGGATGGAAGTGGAAACCATCAGTTCAGAAAGGTCCCTGCTCCAGGGGGTGTTGCTGCTGGAGAGAAACTCCCTGCTCCTTCCCATGAGCCTGGACAGCCTGGTTCCTGGGGGGATGCAGAGGGGGGCCTGGGACCCTCTGCCTGTGAGGGCTGGAGAAGCTGCACAAAGCTGTGACCAGGGCTGGGCAGAAGTTGCTCCCCAACAGGAGCCAATTCACACGGGAATATTGATTGTAAAACCTCTGGACAACAAAAGTATTAGATTTTGTGTTCTGTTGCAAAGGCTCTGGGTTGGACTGAAGAAGCCTATTTTCTTGTATCTGATGTAGAAACTCTATTTTCTTCCAAAGACACTATTTTTGCAGCTGTTTGAAGTTTGTATTTTATGTATGTATTGCAGAGCTTAAAGAAGGAATGTTAGCTTTGGAGTTCCTGTCTTGTGTTTAGAGGGTTGTTTTGGGTTTTTTTGCAGATGCTGGTATTGCCAGTGAAGAGGAAACAAAATAAATATTTCAGGCATCCAAAGTCCTTCTTTGGGATTGAATATGTTGAGTCTGATCTGGAGTCTTTGGAGAGTTTGGCAGGCAGGTGTAGAGGGCATGTTTTCTGGGGGAGTAGCAGCAGTGCAGGGCTGTGCTCAGGGGTCTCATCCTGCTCCTGGGCTCCCCAGGAGGGTCCTGGCTCTGGGCTGGATCCACGGGATTTGATGTTCCTCAGCTGAAGCCAAGAATGCTGGTGTGGCCCAGAACAAGGGTTGGGAGGAGGAGTTTGGGGGTGTCCAGCCTGGAGAGAAGGAGGCTGAGGGGAGACCTTCTGGCTCTGCAACTGCCCAAGAGGAGGTTGGAGCTTGGGGGGTGGGGGGGTCAGGCTCTGATCCCTGGGAACAAGTGACAGGATGAGAAGATCCTGCACTACTAGAACACCAGGTTGGAAGGGACCTCAAGGATCATCTGGTCCAACCTTTCAAGGTAGTTAATATGGTTTATGAAGTGGCTCAGGACCCTGTCAAACTGAGACTTAAAACTGTCCAATGTGGGGGAACCCACCACTTCCCCTGGGAGACTGTTCCAATGTTGGAGTGTCCTCATGGTGACAAATTTACCTCTTGTGTCCAGTCGGAATCTCCCCAGGAGCAACTTGTGCCCATGACCCCTGGTCTTTTCCATGTGACTCCTTGTGAACAGGGAGTCTCCACCTTCTTGAGAGCCACCCTTTAAGTCCTGGAACGTGGTCATAAGGTCTGCCCTGAGTCTTCTCCAAACTGAACAAACCCATTTTTCTCAGCTTCTCCTCAGCTGGCAGGTCCTCCAGTCCTCTGATCATCCTTGTGGCCCTTCCCTGGTCCCTCTCCAGCCTTTTTATATAGTGGAAACGGCCTCGAATCACCCAGGGGAGGTTGAGATTGGATCTTGGGAACAACATCTTCCTGGGAAAAGGCCCTGCTTGTGCAGGGCAGGAATCCCCATCCCTGGAGGGATTTCCAAGATGTGCTGCTGAGGGATGTGGGGCAGGACTTGGAGAGGGGTTGGATTTGATCTTCAACCTCTTTTTCCCCACCCAAAACCCCACGAAACCATGGAATGAACCTCAGACAAACCGCCCCCCCGGAGCCGGGCCAGCCGGCTACAGAGCTGCGATCCCGTTAGCAACTAATTAACTCCCCACCTAATCAGCCCCGCCTCCCCCCCCCGAACCAATCCCCGCCTTCCACATCCTCTGTCGTTCCCATGAAGGCCGATCTCAAGAAAGGTCCCCGCTCCGGGGCTGCCCGAGGACCTGCCGCTCCCTGGGGCGGCTCCGTGGCTGGAACCGCCGCCGAACCGCGACGGGGACGATCCCGGGACGCGGTTTCCAACCTCCCGCTTGGGTCGAGCCCCGTCGGGGCGGTGCCCAACAACGGACCCGGCACCTCCTCGACGGCTCCGGACCCCGGCGGGCGGGTCCTTGATGGCAGGTGGTCGCAGAGCGGGCGTATGAGGCTGCCCGCACCGCCACCGCAACCCCCCGGCGCCCTGCGGGATGCGGTGCTGGAGCTGCCGCCGGCGCTGAGCGGCCGAGCCGGGGCCATGGGAGCCAGCGGGAGCGGGGCCGCGCTGCCCGAGCGCCTCCGCCTGCCCGTCTGCTTCCTGGGGGTCTTTGCCTGCTATTTTTATTATGGCATCTTGCAGGAGAGCATGTGAGAGGATGGGGAGTCCCGGGGTGGGGCGGGGAGAGGGGCTGGCGGTGGGTGCAGGGGGAAGCACCGGCTGCTTTTGCTGCGGGGGCCGGGGCGGGTTGGGTCCCTCCCGGGTTGGGTCCTGCCCGGCGGTTCTCGGTGCCCCCGGGTGTGTTGGGGGGGGTCGATGCTCCGGGTTGGGTCGATGCTCCGGGTTGGGTCCTGCCCGGTGGTTCCCGGTGCCCCCGGGTGTGTTGGGGGGTTCGATGCTCCGGGTTGGGTCCCGCCCTGTGGTTCCCGGTGCCCCCGGGTGTGTTGGGGGGGTTCGATGCTCCGGGTTGGGTCCTGCCCGGTGGTTCCCGGTGTCCCGGGTGTGTTGGGGGGGGTCGATGCTCCGGGTTGGGTCCTGCCCGGTGGTTCTCGGTGTCCCGGGTGTGTTGGGGGGGTTGATGCTCCGGGTTGGGTCAATGCCCGGTGGCTCTCGGTGCCCCCGGGTGTGTTGGGGGGGATGCTCCGGGTCGGGCCCCGTTGTTCTCTGACCACATCCCGCCCCTGCAGCACGCGGGGGCGCTACGGCGAGGGGGCGAAGCAGGAGAAGTTCAGGTACGCCCTGACCCTGGTGTTCATCCAGTGCGTGATCAACGCCGCCTTCGCCAAGCTCCGTGAGTCTCGGCTGCCCTCTGCTCCTCGGGCTGTTTCGCCCCTCAGAGGGGGACACCGACAGCCTGGCGGGGGTCGGGCTGTGCCGGGTGCTGGCAGCCGGAGCCCCTCCTGACTCCCCTCTCCCGGGTCTCCCCCCCCAGTGATCCGTTGCCTGGAGCCGGCGAAGGCGGATCGCACGCGGAGCTGGCTCTACGCCGCCTGCTCCCTCTCCTACCTGGGTGCCATGGTCTCCAGCAACTCAGCACTGCAGTTTGTCAGCTACCCCACCCAGGTGGGCAGGGGGGGCTCCGTGGGGGCAGGGCTGGGAGGACCCCCCCTCCCCCAACCCTCGGGGTGACCCCGGGAACAGGCACCGGTCGCAGAATCACAGGATTGTTTGGGTTGGAAAAGACCTTGAAGGTCACGGGGTCCAACCATGACCTGTTTTGTAGTCTCTGGTGTGTCAGGGGGGTCAGGTCGCCCTTGGACCCCCATGGTCTCTCTCGTTGCAGGCAGGTGATGGGATGGGGATAATTAACACAGTCTTTCCTTTCTAGGTCCTTGGCAAATCCTGCAAGCCCATTCCAGGTAGGTGTTGCACCTTTCCCCTGGGGTGTTTGTGTGGGTTCTCTGCGCCCTCGACATCAGTTGCCAAAGCTGTGACAACTTCACTCTGCCACAGGAGGAGGAAGGGCTGTTTGATCCACATCTTGTGATTTTGGGCCCAGTTAAAATCCCCCCCCCACCACCCCGTGAGAGTCCTGGGAGCAGTTGGTGATGGTGTCTCTTTACAGTCATGCTTTTAGGAGTGACTTTGCTGCGGAAGAAGTATCCCCCAGCCAAGTATCTCTGCGTCCTCTTGATAGTGGCAGGAGTGGCCCTGTTCCTGTACAAGCCCAAGAAGGGGGCTGGGAGTGAGGACCACGTCTTTGGCTACGGAGAGCTGCTGCTGGTGAGTCCTGCCAGGGTGAGGAGGATCAGGTGGTTGCAGCACAGATAAGGCCACGTCCTTTGAACCTCAGGTGTGCCCTGAAGCTGGCGTGGGGACAGTTTTGCAGAGGGACATCTGGGCTTGAGGGTGCACCCTGGAGCTGTGGTCTGGGATCCGTGCAGGAGGACACACGTGCCCTCTCAGTGTGTATTTTGAGCCCCCATCGTTGCTACTGAATAGGTGATCGGGGTGTAAAACAAACGGGGGGGAAGCTGAAGATCTTCCCCGTAGGAAAGGCATAAAGAGCAAAGTTTTTGTTTGCTGCCTCTTATCTCTGACTCTTCTGTTCTCAGCTGCTGTCACTGACCTTGGACGGGCTGACTGGAGTATCTCAGGACCACATGAGAGCTCACTACCAGACTGGTTCCAACCACATGATGCTCAACGTGAACCTCTGGTCCACCTTGTTCCTGGGGGCTGGTAAGAAACAGCCTGCAAGAACCACAGCTGCTGCACCCAGACCCCTGGGGCGTCCTGTGGGAAAGGGACATTATGTCCTGCTCCAGAAAGGGCCTCGAGGGCTTTTCCCGAATCGTTTTGTCTTGTTTGGGTTGGTTTTTTTCGCCTG
This sequence comes from Apus apus, assembly GCF_020740795.1. Taxonomy (NCBI): domain Eukaryota; kingdom Metazoa; phylum Chordata; class Aves; order Apodiformes; family Apodidae; genus Apus; species Apus apus. The sequence goes on along the minus strand of NC_067306.1, from coordinate 2,652,784 downwards.
GGTTGCTCGGTGTAGCCCTCCCCGTGCCCAGCAGAGGACACTGCTCCACACAGAGTGGAGCTGCCCGAGGCTCCTTCCCTCCAGCCCCAAACCAGCAGGTTCTACCTGAGGGCTCTCTTGTCAGAACTGGATCTGCAGTTAATGGTTGCTTCTTTCATTAATTAACTGGGCAGGTGATCACTTTTTCTCCTCTTCTCTTTGTTTTCCACTGTGAGGAATTTTCTCTTTGGTCCTGTTGGGTTATGAGTGTAAACTACATGGTCAGTGGCTGCTCAGGCAGCTTCTGGGCTGGTAACTTGTGACTGATCCTGATCTTTCTTCCAGGGATCCTGTTCACTGGAGAGCTCTGGGAGTTCCTGAGTTTCACGGAGCGTTACCCCAGCATCATTTACAACATCCTCCTGTTTGGCCTGACCAGTGCCCTGGGTCAGGTAAATCCACTGCCCTCGTTCTGCAGCCCTCAGGGGGGTGGGTTTGTCCAGCTGGGAGGTGGCAGAGGGAAGCTGCCTCACCTTCCCTTTGGTTGCTGCCTGTCTTCAGAGCCAAACTGCTTTAAGTTTGTATGTAAATCATCAGGATTTGAAATAAGACTCTGTCAGTTTTTCATCTGAAAATATGGAATCATAAAATCATAGAATGGATTGGACCTTAAAGATCATCCAGTCCCACCCCCCTGCATGGGCAGGGACACCTCCCACCATTCCAGGCTGCTCCAAGCCCCATCCAACCTGCCCTTCAACACTGCCAGGGATGGGGCACAGTTCCCTAGTTGTGGATATGATCCATGTTGTGCTTTTTCCAGTCCGAGTGACAAGAGGCCTGTATTTGTTCTTTACAGAGTTTTATTTTCATGACTGTGGTGTACTTTGGACCTCTGACTTGTTCCATCATCACCACAACCCGCAAGTTCTTCACCATTTTGGCCTCTGTTGTTCTCTTTGCCAACCCCATCAGCTCCATGCAGTGGGTGGGGACGATCCTGGTCTTCTTGGGTAAGTCTGGGAAGCAAATTCCTGAGGCCTTTCCCTTTCCCATTTCACTAGAGATGATGTAGAGCCAGGGGAGAACTGAGAAGAGATGCTGGTCAAAAAACAATCTGATTGTATGAGAACATTCTTAGTGGAAGAGCATTTTAGTGCAGGAGAAGAGAAACATGATTCCTAGCAGATCCATTTGGTTTCTTTTTCCCCCCCACACGAGGTAAGTCACTGAGTGACTATGAGTAATTTAGCTTGACTGATTTCTCCCTGAAGTTCCTGTGTTATGGTTCTTTGAACAACGTGAAGCCACGTTCTGTGCCCACGGGTTGTTTTTATCTCTTGGCAGGTCTTGGACTCGATGCCAAATTTGGGAAAGTGGTAAAGAAGACGTCGCATTGAGGACATGACTGATCTCTGGATTTGGGAGGAACTTTTAATTTATTGTCTTGTACCTCAAAATCTGTTATGAAACTGGACTCAGGATAGGTAGCCAGAAGGGAGAGTGTTGGAAATTTTTTTGTTGTTTTAGTTTTTTAATTCTAAATTGTCTTCAAAATGTAAATCTTTAGTTTTAACTGGAATTAAGCTTTTTTGTTTCTGTAATCAAAGCTGCATTACTCTATCCTAGTAGCAGGATGAAATTCTTGCCTTAACAGGAGGAAAAAAAAACCCCACAAAACCAAACCTTAAGATCTTTATTAAAGAAAAAGAGACAATGGTCACTTTTTCAGAACTTTAATTTTGGTGTCCTTGGCTGATCTTGGAGAGGAACAGCACATTTCCCTCCAAGGAGAGGGCTAGTCTTGGAATTATGTTACTTCTTTGGTGTGGCCTGGAAAGATCCATGGATTAAAGGCCTGTGTTGAGGACAGCCAAGCCTTTCTGCTTGATTGTATGATTTTTCCATAACTGAGTTGGTGGAGCAGCAGTTGGACTCTCTTCTGATAGTCTGTGCAGACACCAAGATGCTTTATCTCCTTCATTCCAAGCCCCTCTGAGCAGGAGCAACTCTTGGCATGTGTAGAAGCTTCCAGGAAAACCTGTTTAACCCGTGGGGCCCTGATTAATTCTTTCTGCCCCTGTTGCTGATGAAGGAACAGGACCCTCTGCTGCTAAAACCACGCCAAGGTTGTGTGACAACAGCTTCTACATGTTGAAAGGGCCCTGGTTAATTACCCACCAGCTTTGGAACACCCGCCCCTGGGCCCAGGAGAGCTACCCAGCCTTGTGTTGGGGAGGAGTCACCATCAGAGTGATGCCTTCAGGGTTGGAGAGCAGAATTCTCCACAGAGCACATTTTACACATGAAAGCATCTTTGTACCAGCTGTTGTTTGGTCTCCATCTGCTCTGTGGCTTTGGCCTTTTGCCCCTCCAGATGGGACCCTGATCTCTTTCCTCAGCGCTGTTGTTAAGTCTCTCCCTCTCCATCCCCTGCTCCCTCCACTCTTCCTTACGACTTTTTTGGCCTCAAATTTGGTTTTCCTTGAATCTGTCTTATCTATAGTTTTGCTCAAACACCCCATTTCTTGGAAAATGCCACCCGAGGCTGTTCAAGGGTTTTTTTTCTCTGTCACCTTCAGCTTTTCCATTGTCTCAAAGGTCAAGTGATAAGTAGGAAACATGTTCTCAGGGGCAGAGAATCAGGCAGGAAAAGCTTCTGTGACTTAACCCCATGGATCCTGCCTGAGGAACCCTGTGAGGTGGCACCTGCTGCTGCATGGAGACTCTGCCTTCCCTAAAGACAGTTGTGCTGCCCAGTATCTCCAAGGTAATTAATACTATTTTCCATTTTATAAAGGGGAGCAGAGAATTGCCTGACTTGTTCCTGAACGCTGTGGCAGAGATAGGAATTAATTCTCCTTTGTGTCTTCATCCTAAAACTTCTCTTTGCTCTGTGTTCATAGGACTTATGCCCCTCTGTCTTTCAGCACGATCTGAAGTTGAACCAATTCTCTTTACTCAGCAACCTGTAGCAGCAAAAAGATTCTAGGCGAGCTCTCAAATCTGTTACATTTTGCAGACTTGTTTTCTCTTTTATGAAATTACTGCTCTGATGTGGGAATAGCAAAGCTCCCCATCCCTGTGCAAATACAAACACCTGAAGAAGTGCTTTATAAAATCATGTACTTCCTCAACCACCCACTTCCTTCTGATAATCTTGGAATTTCTGGTCAAACATGTTGTCTGTTGAGAATATTTGAGCCATTGCTGTTGGAAATCACTATATCCTACAGCTTGTGCTACAGATCCGAGGGAAAAATCACTCTTATTTTCATTCCACAGGAGCAGAATTCCTGACTAGCAATCATTTTATACTGGCTAAAGCTCTTGAGAAAGTATGATTGGAAATGGAGGGACTGAGGTAGCAGCAGCCTGGTGTGTGTACATGCTGGGAAGACCACTCTTCCTGAGCTCTTCTCCCTCTTTCACCCCCCATCTGTAGGAGAGACAGTGTCTTAAAAATGAAACAAAGCTTTCATTGTTATTTTTTGCCTTAACCATTGAAAAGAAACCACCACAGTTTCAAGGGAAACTTCTGCTCAAACCCACGGATCCATCCCCTTCCCCACCAGCAGAAATGACAAGGCTGGGAACCTCCTAGGGTCTATTTTCTAAGCCAAGATCTGTCTTGACCAATATCTTCAACTCCTCTGTATTCAGAGCACAGATTCAAAGATCAATCTGCCAAGAAGAAGGAAAATAAAGGAGATTTTCTCTCTCCTGATTGCTGCAGGCTCCCTTGACCCACTTTAGCTCTAAAGCCTATTCCTGATGTTGCTCCAGCTTTGTTCTTGCTTCACCTCCAACTCTTTGTCAATAAGAATCTCCTAAAACAAAGGCAGCTCTTGAACCTCCACCAAGGTTGAATCCTTTGGATTTCCTTGGGCAGCTTGCTGTCTCTCCAGACCTCACGTCCTGCTGGATCCCAGAGGAGGTTACAAGAGCAATTCAAGAAGCTATTTTCAAATCAGCCCTGGCTCTCCTTGGACAGTTTGAACAGCACAGGTTTGAACAGTGTGAACAGAGCAGGTCCCCAGCTCTGAGCTGCCAGGATTGCTGCTGTACTGCCTCTCCCCAGTGACAAACTGCTGGCCAGTTTTGAGAAGCCTGCCTGGTGGCTTCTGGTGTGTGTTGCTGCTTCAGTTCAGCTGTCTCTTTCCATAAAAGACAGGTGAACTCCAAAGGGATTGAGTTAGGATGCAAGAAAGTTTTCATCCTCCATGTTCTTTCTTCCTATTAGAAGTGGTAGCTCCTCTTCGAGGCACCTTTTGCAGAGGGATAATGATGTTTGATAGTGGGTTTTTTGCTTTGTTCACACACCAGGAAAAAATGACACAGTGCAAGTGTCTTCAGAGGCAATTCTTGAAGGTCTGGTGAAGTGTCAGGAAGGGCTTTCCATCTTCAAGTAAGAGATCAGTCATGTACAAAGTGCTGGCAGAGCTTTAGATACTACACAACTTCTAGGCAGTGTCTGTGCAAAGGAGCCTTTAACTGCTGCTGGCAAGTTATATTGTGCTTATTCAAAGAAGAGAGTGTCCTGTGGCAGCAAGTGCAGTGTAGAGGTTTTGAGGACTTAAAGCACAGAGTCAGGTTCTCTACCAACAGCCTGGGCTTCACCAGTTCTGCTGTGGCTCAGTTTTCTTGTCCTTTTTTGGTTTTTTAGACATTCTCAAGTTTACTAGAAGGCTGCATAACTAAAAAAAAAACAACTACCTTGTTTTTCAGCCCTATGTGCTTGATCTGTCTTTCTTTCCCTGGCTGAAGGAAGCAACAGTTTTGTGATAATGTTGTGGTTTCCAAAAGATTTTGTGAAGTGTAAAATATCACCCTTTGCAGCCAGGGTGGCAGGTGCTTTGCACACTCACTGTGTAAGGTTTTGAGTTTGGGCTGACTTGTGCAGGAGTTACTAAAGGGGGTGCTTGTGGTTTGCTCCTCCCTTGGCAGATCTGACTGGTCTTTCTCTGAGTAGCAGAGGAAAGGAAATCAGTTGAGTAGGAGATTAATTTCTTAAGTGCCTTAGACAAAGCCCTGCAAGTGCAAAGGGCGAGGTCAGGCTGAGAAGTTACAAATAGATTCCATCTTCTCTTTATGTTGGCTCCAGAGCCCCAGCCTTGAGTCTGTTTATGACTCAGCCAGTTACCAGCAGGGGGAACTCTTATTTCAATCATTTTCAAGAAAAACAAGGAGGAAAAAAAAACAAACACCACAGCCAAAAGCAGTTCCTCTTTAATTAGCCACAGCACTGTACTCCTGGAGGCTTTGTGCTGCTAGTAAATGTGGAAATCAAGGCCTTCCTCCATTTTTATTCTGCTTATTTCTTTCTGACCATCAGCAGAGACTCTAGTGAAGCAAAATTGTTAGAGGCTTTAAGGCAATCACCATTTCTGCTGCAGAATGGTCTTCATCACAAGCAGCATGAGGAGAAGGAATTGTGTCTTCCTGTCACACAACCTGCTGGTTTCCAGCCCAGCAGCAGCCACTGCCATCAGAGCCCATGTTTTCTGAAAACATTTCTGCCAGAATTCTCCCAGGAACCTTGTCAGCTCTTGGTGCTTCCAGGGAGATGAGAAGAGTCACGCACAGGCTGAGAATAAACAGCAGATGACACGGCTGCAGTGTTTGTGCCTGTTGGCCCTCCAGGAGGAGCTCCTTGCTGTAGCAGCTCAGGAAGGTGAAGTTTTATTTCATAGCTAACTGAGATGTGGCATCCACAGGGGGCAAAACTTGGCAGCTGTGTGCCTTTGCCTTTCATCTCCCTTGTTTTTACGAGCTCCTTCTGCAACACCAGCAGCAGATGTGGAAAAAAACCCCAAATGTTGAGCCAGCCCAGAGAACAGGGCAGGTGATGTGTCTGGGTATAGATTGTGTGGAGGTGGATTGAATTGTGTAACACAGTTCTGGTCACAGGATAGTAAAGACTCATGCTCAAATGACAGCAGTTTAAGGGATAAGGAAGTTATTGTTACTGCTTTAAAATCAATGAATTTCCAGTCTTGAAAAGGCCACTTCAAAACCCAACATGAATGGTCATTCTCTAAGGACAACTAGGATTTATGCTGTGCCTCTCAGTGAAGAGTTGGTGATTATCTGAGCTTTGAAAATGGGAATGAAGTGAAATATTTTAGTAGGCATGCATAATTTGGGGGCCAGCAAGGGAAGATTTCCATAATGGTCCTTGTACATGGTGATTTGCTTTTCTGCAGGTGAGACTGGCACCCCACACTTGTTAATCAAGTGTAAGTGTTGTCATTTCCCCTTTGTGACAGCTTAAAGACAACACTAAGGAATCGTGCAGTGGCTCTGGAACAGGAATGGTGCCTGCTGGCCCCATCTCTAATGGCCCCTTCCCATTGACAGCAGAAAACTGCCCTCCAAAGGACTATTTCCCACCTAAAATTAAACATTACAAGGCAATAAAAATCTCAGCCCTCTCGAGTACACTCAAACAGAGGGGATCATTGTCTCCAGGTTCTGTTGCAGTGGAGAATGTAGACAGTGGAGTTTGTGTCCTGTGGCAGTGTGGCTGCCTGGCAGTCATTAGCCAAGCTTGTAAAAATCACTTCTCAGAACAAGGCAAACTGCTTCCTGGGCAAAGCCTGCCTGTCTCACCCCTTACCAGCCTTGAGGAGCTGAGCCTGCTTTCCAGACAAGTGTGCAGCCTGCTCTGATGTAGTTTATCCTCATTCTTCTGAATGGCTTGGGTTTGAGATCACTGGTCTAGAAAACAGGTTTCTGTGCAGCAGCTTGAGTGCATCTTCACGTGGAATCACATCTGAACAGTCACTGCTGCTAATTTGCTTGCAGTGCCTTCATGCCATGACAGGCATTGCAGGACCTTGCTAGTGAGAAGGCAAGAACAAAGAGTGATTAGCTCCACATGAAGATCTTCACTTCTGTAAGAGTGTTCTAGAGTAGCAATGTTTAAGCCACAAGGCTTGCTAGAATTTGTGCAATCAAGTACATAAGGACAGCTAATAGCAACCTCTGTCATCTGCTGAGGGCATAAACGTAGAGAGCTCTCCTCTCTTTCAGCAACAATCAAAAACAGAATGAGCCTGAATGGTCATGAGTTATGAATCCTGAGTAACTGAAACATTCCTAGTTTGTGGATACCTCAAACCCCTGCCTTTTCCATAGCTGTTCCTACTCCCTGCAAGGCCCAGACTGCCAATGCCCTTTTACATTTTCCTTTTACTACATCAATTTGCTTCATTGTTCCCTCCTTTTTTCTTTCCTTTTTTTTTTTCCCAGCTGTTTGAGCCCTTCATGCTCATTCATACTTTCCCTCTCTGTCATACAGAGTGAATCTTATCTTTGATTTTCAAATCTTTTGTCCATTTCTCTGTAGCAAAGGGGGGAAAAGAAGCAGTAATAAAAACCTGCAGACTCTGTTGCAGCCCATTCCCACTTTTTCCATTAGGGAAGATTGCTGTGATGACATTGAAGATTAATTCTTGTTGGTGGAGAAAAGCTGGTTTGAATAAATAGGAGGACTTTTGACAATGTTCTGAGCTCCTCCACTCTGCAGGTGCCAGCAGAGTTAACAGCATCTTGGAGAAAGGAAAATAATTTCACAGACCATTAGGGCTGGTGGGAAGCAGCAGGATCAGGTTTTAATGAATACAGGATCAAAAGCATCTGAAAGCAAAGCAGCTCTGAAAACAAGAGCAGGCTCATCAGGGAGGACAGAAGATGGTTCTAACAAGAAACAAAGCACCAACTCAGAGGCTTTAGGGAGTCACTTCCTCACAATAGTGCATTTTAAAGTAGAATTTCCTCTTCTAAAAAAATGGGCTTCGATACTTTTCCAATACATGTAAAAATAGCACCACGACCAGATTCCCTGCAACTAAAACCTCCAAGTCAGAGCTTTTCCAGAGGAGGTCAAGAGTGTTTGAAGGATGTTTGTTTTCTCACAAATACAAGTTGTTTCTCATCACAGTGACTAAGTTGTCTTACAGCATTTTGAAGTCAGGAAAGCCAGTTCTGACAAGAAATACCAGTAGCAGCAACCCCAGACCCTGTTTGTGTGGGGAAGAGGAGATGATCCCCCCACTTTTCTCATAGATGTGCTGATCATGAATGCATTTTGTGCTGAATTCAGCGTGTGGTGGCTGTGCTGGGACAAGTGAATCCTCTCATGCTCCAAGGGACAAAGGTGCTACTGGATCCAAGTGTCATTAAAGTCAGAGATAATTGCTTAAGTGCTCAGGCAATAACATGCATAACCAGAAACTGGCAACACTTCAGTGAACTCCCAGGTCAGAGAGGGCAGTTCCTGAACAATTTAGGTACCTGTAATTTTTGCAGCTGTTGAAAAAGAATTATTTTCAGGCTTACTTTTGAATCTGGATGCCTAAAACCCACCTAATTCCTGCACTCTTCTGGATTTATGCTTTGAAACCAGAAACAACAATTTTTTCCTTCTTTTTTTTTTTTTTTAAATATGAATAAGCTGCTTAACTTCTCTCCATTTTAAAAGGATGGGTAATACTCAGTTTGCCCTCCTACTATATGCAGCACTGGAGATTACTTAATTCAAACTGAAGGAAGAGTGGGGATATTGGACTCTCTCTAGCTCAGTACTTGCTGTATTGTTGCAAATTAAATTTTGAGGGAGAGGGTTGCACAAGAAAGAGCTCACCAGGTTCCTTTCCCTGGGGGATCCTCAGCCTTCCATGGTTCAAAGAAGCCAGTATCTCAGAAGCTTTTCCTTTCATCACAAACCATATCAGCACTTACTGTCCTCTGGTGTGCTCTGCAGTGCCAAAGCTTAGAATCCTTGGACAAGATACGTAATGATTTAGGCTTTGTACTGGGCTAGGGGAGAGTGTGACATCTGCAAGAGGATGGAGACACCCTAACAGAAGTCAGCCTGAGGGATAACCTCAAGTTTTAATTGGCAAAGACACAAATATTAAAAAGCCTGTAAGGCCAAGATTCCTGTTATGGCTTTAATTGAAAACCAGTGCCCCTGTCCTCAAACCAAGCAAGCATTCCTGTTTGTGACTATCCCACAGCATCTCCGTGACATGTGGGAAAGGAGTTCTCTGCTATAAGGAGGTGAATCAAGGAACTCGCAACGTTTGTGTGGCTGTTGCATATTTAAAAGCCTCATTAAGTCTCCCCAGTGATTGGAGATGGCTTTTGTTTGGAATGGTTCTGTTTGTTTTTGTAACAGAGATAGCAAATATGGGAAATAATTTAATAACTGTGCTTTCATACTCTCCCAATCATCAGGAGCCTATATGAGATTTTAATTAGTGCTGCATTTTCAATAACTCTGTATCTGTACGTGTTGCAGATTCTTTCCTGGATAACAGGGAGATAATGATGAGAAGCCTGTTTTTCAGTCTCTCACTAAAGGGATGGCTGATATATTTAATCATGATGTAGAAATGCTGGCAGCTTTCTTGGGCTCAGCCTCTCTCTAATTACATTTCTAGGTTTTTAGAAAATTGAAAGGGAAAAACGTAGGAACAAAATAATTAAAACCAAAGAGGAATATTAAAAAGCAGGAGCTATTTAAAATTCTTGCACGCAGGCCTTTCGTGGAGACCAGTTTAATCAGCTTCACAGAAAAAAAAAAAAAATCAAACTAACTTGAATACAAAAAGTACCAGCTCCAAACCTGTGTGTACATGAGCATTTACTGGTTCTTCTCATCTGTCTGGGGTCATTCAGCTGATACTGAGAATTAAACCCACAAGTGAATGCACTTCAGACTCTGGTGCTCTCCCATGCACACTCCTGTCAAAACACACACACATCAGCTCATCCCAATTTCCAAGGTTCAAGCAGCACCTCAGAATTACCCAGCCCTTTTATTGCAGAATAATTATATCCAAGGCAGAAGGGTGAGGGCTGTGAAGAGAGACACTATTTCACTCCTCTCAACCAGCAGGGAAGGCAGAATTGACCCTAAATAACTTTTCGTAGGAAGGAGAGGTGAAATTCCATCTCTGTTTTCGCAGACACCAGATTTAATTTCCCCCTTCCTGGGAACAGGAGAATTTTTATCAGGAGGATGTAATCAACTGCAGAAGAGGTTGACCTCCCTCCTGCTAAGGGACACGTGGCCAGTGTTGAGTTAGAGAAATTTCTCTTTGTTCAACCTGGAAACCTCTTGGATCATCAAGACTCCACCACCTAAGAGCTCTGATGCAGGAGGAGAGAGGGGCGGGGGGGGGGGGGAAATCTCTTTGTTTCCTCTCAAATTGGTGCTGTAATTTCCTTATTTTACTTCAACTATAAGAGAACAAACAACATCAATAAAAATCCACTGTTTATGTTGGGAAAATAAAATCCAGGATAATGGAGAGGGTATGAAAATACATTTCTAGCCAGAATAGGAATGCTAACACCAGCTCTGTGCTTCCCACGAGGCAGTTTTATGGCATTTCTTCATTACAGTGCAGCATTACCTGCTGTTTTGTCACCATGGGCAGCAGTTTGTGAAATGAAGGGATGGAGCAGGCTCCAAGAATTGGTCATGACTTGGATGAGATCCGTGCCAGGAAAACCCAGGACACTGCAGGAAATGTCAGCAATAAACCCAGGCAATGTTCTCAGAGCCAGTGGTGGACAAATGTGGCAGCCTGGTAGGAGAAGCAGTATTTTTCATCTGAGAAAGGGAGATATGAGATTAAAAGACTTCACTTCTTTCATTTAAATAAGTGTGGCTGTGGTACATATTATGTAACCTGGCTAATTTGGTTTTTGGGGTGCTTTGCATGTAATTGTATTAATTGACTCAACTTCAGACTGAAGCTGGCAAGAAGGAAAGGTTACCTCTGGGTAAGCTTCTCTAGAAACATGTAGGTAATTAAGGACTAATAACAATGAAAATTTTGCTTCCTCTGATTGCAAACCATTACAATGAGAAGACTCAGACAAGATCTTAGGATCACAGGATAATTTGGGTTGAGAGACTTCAGGCCATTACCTGGTCCAACCCACTGCAAGCCAGGGTCACCCATGAGATCTGACAAGGTTGCTCAGGGTTTTATTGAATCAAACCTTGGAAGCCTCCAATACCTGCACAGTCTCTGAGCAACCTGTCCAAATGGTCATCTGTGGTCATGATGAAAATATTCCATATATGCAGTCCCTCTTGGCTTTACTTTTGTCTCTCATCCTCCTGCCACGTGCCACCATGAAGTGCCTGGCTCCATTTGCTTGATAACCCCCTAGCAGATACTAAAAGGTTTATCAGGTCTCCCTTAAACTTTCGATCTTTTTTTTTCTTAAAAGGTTAAAAAGTGCTTTGAGGAAGAACTCGTGCTCAAACTTGACAAGAAATCCTCCTTGTGCACAGTGTGGGGAGATGTTCTTCACAAGGGCTGGTGACCCGTGCAGGGAAGGAGCCCATGACCAAATCTTCTTGATTGTGGTTCTTTATCACCTCCTGCCTTCCTTAGGTCTAATTAACTGTACAGACCTCAAGTCTTCTCTGCCAAGTTGGTGATTTACATAAGACACCCCTTAAAACTCTTGATTAATTGCTTTCCTCAAGGCCTAGTTATCCCAGGATGTCCTTGCTCAGTGGCACTAATTGTGAGCCTCTCTTACTACAATTTTAACTTGTATATATAGAGAGAGCACGTCTTAGACAATCACAGAATCACCAAGGATCACAATGGTTGGAAAAGACCTTCAAGATCACTGAATCCAACCATCAGCCTGCCACTGACAAGTCCTTAACTAAACCGTGTCCCTCAGTGCTGTGTAGGCTCTTCAGTCCCTCCAGGGATGGTGACTCCAGCAGTGCTCTGAGCAGCCTGTTCCGCTGCCTGACAAGCCTTTCAGTGCAGAACTTCTTCCTGACATCCAATCTGAACCTCCCCTGGTGGGACTTGAGGCCGTTCCCTCTTGTCCTGTCGTGTAACTTCCTTGAACAGCCCGATCCCCACCTCTTTACAACCTCCTTGGAGGTAGTTGTGGGGAAGATCCCTTGGTGGGTAGTTGGGGAAGACCCCTTGGGGGGTAGTTGTGGGGAAGATGCCTTGGGGGGGGTAGTTGTGGGGAAGACCCCATGGGGGGTAACTGGGGAAGACCCCATGGTCTTCCCAGTGCACTGGGGGGGACCAGGACAGGCATGAAGCCTCGGTCTTCAGGAGGAGCAGGGGAGCAGGAGAGCCCGTGGTTCGGGATGGACCCTCCCCTCAGCCTCCTCTCCTCCGGGCCGAGCTCCCTCAGCTGCTCCTCAGAAGACAGAACGCTCTAAACTCCGGAGTTATTTTCTCACAACACCAGCACCGAGCAGAGCCCTTCTCCCCCTCACAACGGCAGGAGAAGGAGCCTCAGGCGGTTCCTCACGGCGCTGTGAGGGGAATGGCGGGGGGGGGGGGGGGGCAGCGCCGTCTCCCTCGAAGCCTTTCCCGCCTTTTCTTTCCCCCCTCCCGCGCATGCGCAGCGCGCAGGCCCCGCCCCCTCCCCGGCGTTGCCAGGAGCCCGGATGTATCAGTTCAGGGCAGGGAGGCGAGCGGCAGGGACAGCGGTGTCCTCCTCAGGTGAGGTGGGAGGGGGCTGCGGGGGAGCAGAAGCAGGAAAAAAAAAAAAAAAAGAAGACCAAACACCCCAGAAAACAGGAAAAGAACAAGAGTCGGGTGAGGACTGGAAACCTCCGCAGGGAACGGGGAGGGGGGGGAAAGGTAGCGTCGTTACACCCCCCCCACCCCCCCCCGCCCCGCTTGCCGTGTGTAGGACAGCTCTCCCCTGTTCCTGCGCACGAGGGGGAAGTGAGAGATCCGCAGGGGCCTCCCCCCGCCCCGCTCCCCACTTGTTTCTCTGTTTAAATGGCACTGCGACAGGAGCAGCTTCTTGCCAAATAGTGAGCCCCCAACGTTGGAGCGGTGTGTCCCCCCCACCCGAGGCGCACTGCGCATGCGCCGCCGCGCTGCCAGAAAGTGAGCTGCGCGGGGGGGGGGGGTGTGTGTTTGGAGACGCCGAAGGGTTGTGCGCATGCGCCGTGGCGCTGCGAGGGGAGGGGTCGGGAGCGGTTTTCGTCGGCGCACTGCGCATGCGTGGCCGGGAAGCGTGTGTGACGGGGTGTGGGGGGGGTGGTGGCGGTGCTGGGAACAGCCGTATCCTGGTCGCTCGTCAGCTCGGCGCATGCGCAGAGCGCTGCTGCGGGGACCTGCGGGATAGTGATCCATCGCGGGACGGGCGGGGCGGGCGGACATGCTGCCAAATAGTGATCCCCGGCGGCTGGGGGTGTAGGGGGGGGCTGGCTGCGGAGTTGGGGGGGGGGCAGGGTCCGGGGGCGCCATCCCCTCCCGCCGCACCTGCTCGGGACGGGGCTCCTCGGGTTTGCACAGACCGGCCTGGGAGCAGCGCGGTGCCCAGAGTCACCCCTAGGGCCGGGAGGTAAGAGGTGCGGGGTGGGGAAAAGGGGGGGCAGGAGTTGAGATGTTGTGGGGGGGGGGGAGGTCTGTGGCTGGGCTGGGGGAGGAAGGTGTGAGGGGGGCAGCCTGAGGAGGGGGAGAGGGAGAAGTTGGAGTCAGGCCTGCTGGAGGGTTTCCTACAGCTCCCCAGGCAGGGCTGGAGAGGTTCAGTGGGGTGCCAGGAACTGAGTCAGGAAACACGAGTGGGGGAAAGGGAATCAGGGGTTGGGGTGGAAAAATAAAACAACGGAGGTGACTGTGACTCACGTCGTAACCAAGTAAGGGCTTGACAGGTCGTGGCTTTGCCACTGAGGGCTGTGAGGCGCGTTTCTAAATCGGGAGGGAACTTGGGTCTTCTTGTGAATGAGACCCCGGGGTGTCTGGGATCAGCGCTGGTGTTTCCCAGCGGTGTCTGGGGCCTGTGGTGGTGTTTCAAGGAAATGGTGCATCATCATGCAGTGTGGAAAGGCAAATGAACCCCCTCTCACAGTTAAACGTGTCACTAATTCGACGTGATGGCAGGGTGCTGGTGCTTGCAGCAGCACTGTCTTGATTAGTGATGGTGTTAGAAAGGTAAAATATTCCCATAGTGTTGGGCAGAGCAGCCTGGGAAATGGAACTGGCTTTTTTTAGAGGGGAGAAAAACACGGATGGTAATGTTGTTTGTTGTCTTTTTGTTGTAACTCGGCGTTTTTAAATGGGTTTGTATCTGTGATTGTAGAGCATTATCCTGACATAATGAAAAGGAATACTTTTGTGATTTCCCTTTTTTGTTCGGTTTTTTTTTTTTGCCTTTGGAGTTGTGAGTGGTTATATCTGGCGTGGCTTGGTGTGAAGGCCTGTGAAAGTCTGAAGAATTTCACTGTTAATTGTGCTTTATAAAGCAGAACTCTTCACTTATAAAAAAAAACAAAACTAAATTAAAGTGAAACATCTAACTGGCTTGCTTCGTTTTCAGTGACATTTTCTAGCCAGGTGATTTGGTTTCGTTATGTCACTTGTGTCATTGTGACTGGAAGAAAAAACAGATACTTTTTTATTTTTTTTTCCTTAATGCTACTTTGTTAAGAGATCAAGATAAGGGGATGGCAGAAGTTCATCCAAGTTGTCATCCTGTCACAGGATCAGCAGAGGACAGTAAAACAAAACTGCACCAACCAGAAGAAACTGGTGTCAACTCTGATATTTACTTATAGTAAAGTATAGTTATCACTTTTACAAAACTTACTGTGTTCCCTCTCCCAAACCTCCAGGATATGTGTGTAGATCCAGGATATGTGTATAGATACACATCAGGGAGGGATTTAAAATGGAAGGAGTTTTGGTTTGACACCTGGTCTCAGTGAACAGGACCATCACTGGCTGCACAGGTCACAGTTGGTGCTTAAAAAATACTATTTCTCATGTAATTTGATCTTACAGTTTGCTGCTGTTTTAACATGGAGATGGTACCAGTGCTGATTAGGCCTGATAAATGTTAAAACCAGTTTCCACTGAGCCAGCTTGACCAGTGTGGGGGGAGGTTTAGGGTTAATCTCTGAACTGCAGCTGAGCCTCTCGACAGACCTAGTGTTAGGTATGTACTGTGAACTGAGTGTGTTGCCCTGTGTGATTTTTCTGGATGCCAATCCAGTTTACAATACAAGGGACTTACCAGCTTTATTCTTGGCACACCCTTCTGCCCAGGGTTTTACTCGTGGGACTTGCCATGCCACTGCCTGGCTCACTCTGGACTTGTCAACTTGAAATCATCTGCTTTCATTTCTTCCGGGACATTATTTCTGGAAAACTGAGCGTAGAAAGCTGGGAAAGAAACCCATTTCTTGTAGGATCAGGAGCACTCTCTGTTATTGATTGCATTCATAGTTCCATGCTTGGAAATATCTGCTGTAATGTTGTAAAATTCCTTCTCTCCTCCCAGCTTTGGCTCAGTTTTCTTCCCAATTGGAGCATTATGTAAGATCTTGCTGTGTTTCTCCAAGCTCTGACTGCTGGTGTTTGCTACTCAGCACAGAGAGGAAATACAGCAAATACGTTTAAAAACCCCAAACCAAGCAAAAACCTTTATTGGGAGTGTTGCTTCTTGATTCTCAGATGATAAGCTGCTGCATTCTGTCTTGTGCTTTGCACTTGAGACGCCTCTTAAATAAAGCATGTGTCCCAAGTTCTAGAAACACATGATGGTACAGGAAACTAGTGGGAGAGTAAAGTGTTTGTACCCTTGAGAAGGCAAAGAAGCTGCTGCTTTTCAGAAGATATATCTGAAAATATATTAGGACTTCTTTTCTTGGTGCCATGTGGTAAAGTGTCCCTTTACTGAGCAGTGTTTTGGAAGGAAGGAGTTGAGGGATTCTGGAAGACTCTTCTTTGCTGATCATAGAACCCCAGACTGGTTTGGGTTGGAGAGGACCTTCAAGATCAACAAGTTCCAATCCCCTGCATGGGCATGTGAAATTTAATTTCTGATTTAGTGTTTGTTTGGTTTTTTTTCTCCACGTTTTTAGGACAGAGAAGATGCAGGACCAGTGACTGTAGCAAATGCCCGGAAGAGACTTGGGGATTCATATTTATACTGTGAGTAAATTCTTGGGCTACAGGCAGGAGTCGTTCTGTGAGGTGTAGCTGGTCCCTGGATTTGTAGACATCTGTGGAGTTGATAAAGTCAGGAACATGGGAGGGATTAGACATTCTCAACACTAAATCCATAACTGGAAGGATCTGGTTTGGCCGTTGATATGATAGTGGGACAGTGGTGAGTTTAGATGCACTGATTATAGAAATAGTGTCAACATTTTCATCCTGAGATCCTGGTTCAGCTTTTCTTAGCCTGTATTGTAGGTCTTATTCAATAGGTTGTATTATGTGACTTTAAAAATGGGTTTCATCAGAAATCTAGTCTGTGTGTTGTGCATTTTAAATTGTGTCTAATGTAATGTCTGAACCACTACTTTTTCTCTGGAGTTAACATGCCAACCTTTGACTTAACAGGGGTACAGTTGTACAGAATTACATGCTTTTAACTATGAATATGCAGGAATGGTACTTGTAGAGGTTTTCAGTGTTATTTGTGGGACTTAAACAATGATGTGTAGTTGTTTGGAGGTTTTTTTCTCCTTTCTGTGAAGGCTAGGTCCTCATTTTCCAATAAATAGCTATCTCCAAAATGAATATAGCCTGTGAATATCTCTGCTGGAGCTGTGAGAAGAGCTGATAGTTAAGCAAAATTGCAGGAGCAGAGAAATCTTGTCTAGGAAAACTTACTCATCTTAGAGCCAAACAAGAAGTAGAAGTTTGCTGAAGTCCTGATTGGATGAAGTAGTAATTTAATTTAAAAATATGTGTATTTTTTTTCAAAGTGTGGCTTTAGTTAATGTTCTGCTCATGTTCTTTGGTAATTGCTGCAGAAATTTGTTTCAACCAATCATCAATCATAATTATATGTAGCAGCTTTCCTGGAGCAGCTATGGTTTAGTAGTGGAAAACTTCCCAAGATTATAACATTTTATTTCTTCAGCTTAGATTTTAAAGCTAGCAAGGCCTCACTTCACTTAAAAAAGAAGTCCTTTTCTATTTTTATTTTTCATTTCAAATGGTGGCTTTGCCTTTGTGTCTGAAAGAAAAGCTCAGGTGACAGCTCTGCTTTTAGAGACATGCTTAGAGCAGTGAGACTGGGGAGCAGGTGGAGACAAGTCCACCAAGTCGTCTGGAGCTGCTGTAGAGCAATGCAGAGAAGCTGCCTGGCTGCCTCCCAAGAGCTGCTGCATAAAGAGGCTGCAACAGTTGCTGACTGCATCGAGGGAAAAGTTTTCAGTTCACATGGCTAGAATCGTGCCTACAGATAACCTGTGGTGACAATGTTTTCCTGTCCCACCCTTTCCCCCTCCCTCAGAATCTGTTATCTTAGGGTGAAGACATCCTGCAGTAGCTTCCTCAGGTGCCTGGAAGGTGTAGGCTGGGTATCCTGACCTTACATATGGGCCTTTGACATTTCAAACTCACATTAAATGACACTTCTATCAGGGCCTTCATTTCCTGAGCTGCTTTTTTTTTTGGTACAAGTGTGCAAGCACAACAAGTTATGCTTAAAAACCACACATATCAGTTTGATTAATTTCTTAGAAGCACTTGGGGGCAGTCAGTGAAATTCTGCACTTGAGAGATGGAGGATTTTCTGAAGGTTTCCTGTTGGCTGGTGATGTTGTTCATACTTGTTCTCAGAGAGAGCAGTGTGTCTGTGTAGGTGTTTTGTGTCCAGAAGTTCTGAAAATTGTCCTCACGTGTTATGTTCTGCCTTACAGGCTGCTTTCTAACATGTGAGATGACAGGGAAATGATTGTTGTTTGGATTTGATAGAATTTTCATCAGCAGTAGATTATATTGAGCCAGATCCTGGCAGTGTTCTGCAACATCCTCAGCTCAGGTTGTGCCAACCTCACCAAACCTACCAGTGTGATAGAAGCCCTAATATTACCCTGCAGTAAAGATTTATAACTTGTGTTTTAGACCTGTTTCTTGGCTAGCAGATAATTGATGTTTCTTTTTAGATAATCCTGCCCCATACCATATTGAGTTTTGCTATTGATGGGGAAAATAGCAGGAAGACTTTAAAACTGTTTTTACAAGGACAGGAGGGACTAACAGAAGTAAATGAAAAGCAGCAGAAACGGGTTTCTTCTTTGAGGCTGAGTTCATGGAGATGACTTGTTGGTGTGAAAATGAAAGTAAATGGAGGTATCTTCTGGGAATTTATTTTCATGGACCTCTCCCTCTGTGTTTTGAAGGTTCAATAAATGGCTTATGCCAACACCAGCTTAGAATGTATAATTTAAAGTCAGCAGATCTGCTCCCTGTGTCCAAAATTCCACCTTTGAGATTTTTTTTTTCACTTCTAATACAAGTTACAACATTAATGCTGAAAGCAGTGAAAAGAATGCACCTTGATACCCTGCTTCTGAAGTGTCACTAATACAACCAGACATATAAGGCCTCTGACCCAGCTTATTTTCCTATTGACTAAAAACCTATTAAATGTAGAATATCTAAGCTACCAAAATTTTGATTTTCTTTTTGTCATATTAATTCAATAATCTTGGTCTTGAATGGTTATAACATTCAAATATGTGTGTAGGTGAGAGCCACCATTGTTATTTTTAGAGTCTAATTTATGGTAAGATGTGACTTTTTCATGTTAATGTGAGTAAGATTATTAAAATTATGCTAGGAAAACCACCACACCTCATTGAAGTGGGTGTGACATGTTTTATAGAAAACATGATTTTTGAGGAAAACATGGATGGGCTGGAAATGGAAGTTGGTTGGATTTGATTCCCATCTCCTCCTTATTTCTTCTTATGTTGGTGTCTGATAAGGTCAGAGAAAAGACTGAACAAAGTCACTTTTAAAATTAAGAACTCTTCCTTGGTGGGGAGGCACTTTTTTTTTACCAGGGTGTGGAGTGACAGGATGAGGGAGAATGATTTTAAGCTGGAAGAGGGGAGATTAAGATGAGACATGAGGACAAATTCTTTGCTGTGAGGGTGGTGAGAGCCTGGCCCAGGTTGCCCAGGGAAGCTGTGGCTGCCCCATCCCTGGCAGTGTTGAAGGGCAGGTTGGATGGGGCTTGGAGCAGCCTGGGCTGCTGGGAGGTGTCCCTGCCCATGCAGGGGTTTGGGGCTGATGATCTTGAAGGTCCCTTCCAACCCAAACCATTCCATGATTCCTCTCTATAAAAAAAAAAAGTGCCAGAGAAGCAGTATCTAGTGGGATGGGCTGCAAGCAGGAGTCTTTGTGAGTGCTTGTAATTGCTAGTTATTATATGCTAGAAATAAATCCCTGTGTGAGCTTTCCTTTGGAAGGAAGCAAGCAGTCGATTCCTCTTCATGCTTTTCCAAAAACCTGGCTTTGCACACTGAGTCTAAGAGTGCTTTGATTTGGCAATCATATGATCTTTACATTTAGCAGCTTAAAATAATTATCCTAACCATTTTGAAGTCACACTGCAATTGCGAGTAGGTGAAAGAGTCCAGTAGTTTGAGATTTGTCTAATTTGGGCCTCAAATAATCTCTAAATTGATTATTTGAGAGCTTAAGTTCCAGAATAATAATGGTAGAAGCTGGATTTCAGCTCAGGTTGGTGGTGTTTTATTTTAATAAGCTCTTAGAAATATTAGTGCAAGATGGCAACTGGAAAATGTTGTGTGAAGACTACCAGATGTTTGTATTACTGGAAAGTTGATATAAATAAAAGGCTCCAGAGGGGATTACAGTCTTGGTGGTTTGCTAGAGGTCAGCTCTGCAATCTCATTTGAGTGCTTTAGCCCTCTTTGGTTCCAGGTCTCAGCACAGCAGATAGAAAAATTCAGCCCTGCTTAATTGTCAGTTTTTGCTGGTTCTCTCGTTAGGCATCATAGCACTTAGGCATTTTCTTCCAGTTATTTTCAACTCCCCAGGAATCTGTTGGGATTTTAGAGGTGTGAGGTATTTCTAACGGTGTGTTGCTCTTCCAAGAGATCAACAATCTACAGAGGGGAGAAAAAAAATCCCCTGCTGCAGCTGCCAGCCTGTTTCAGAGAGAGGCTTCCCTGGGATGCTAGGAAGTTTTCTGGGAAGGAGTAGTTTTCATGGCTTTCTTTTCTTCATTTGGAAGATGAATTACCTACTATGAAAGTGCAAATGTTTTACTTAAAAACAAATCATAAATTGCTAAAATGGCAACTGAGTTACTTGCCAGGTGACAGGTGATAATTTACCCTACAAATAAAAACTGAAGCTATAAAATACTTTTTACAGCGTGCCTGTGAGGGAGAAGCTAAAGTAAGAGTTCATGAGCAATACCAAAATCCTTCTTTTGAAAAATAAGATCAGGTTTCTTACTGAAGACAGAAATCTGCTCAGGCTGGTTGTTTCTGTAAGACCTGAGCTGGTGTGTTAAAAGTAACATTTTTCCCTCTGTGAGGAGTGAAACGAGGAGGAAAGAACGGGCAAGAGGGAGAAGAAAAGAGATGAAAAGGGGAGTTGGAAAAAAATTAAGATATTTATTTTTTACATGCTTATGATCTCAATTAAAAATTGACCTTTAACTTCTGAGAAAAAGCAGTTAACAGTAACTCTAAAATAGTTTTGTTTGCTTTAGGAATGTGATTTTTTTAATATTTATTGGTGTGCTCCTAATATACTTCGGGTAATTTATGGTTGGAGTTGGTTGTGATTAAAAGGGATTCAGTTTATGCATCTGTTCAAACACTGGTGTGAAGCAGCCTTAGAAGGATGTCAAAAATACCACTTGATTTAATGACTGAAGAGCAGGAGTTGTCAGTGGAGGATTTGTTTATGAAAGCAGAAGGTTATTTAGAGAGCAGAGAACTTTTACCACTGACTTCCTCTCTCTTTCCTTGGGTTAGTTTTTAGCTGTTTACTATTTTATCTGGTGATGTTTGGGAAGGAGGGGGAAGGGAGGGTGAATTATTTAAAGCTAATGAGTTACAGTGTTTCTAGTCTTACAAAATAGCTGTAAAACTTGTAATTCTCCTCACAGTGCTGACGTTTCACTGCCAATTGTTTTACCCTTTAATAGTTTCATATAAGTTAGGATTTTTGTAGGTGATCATGCCTTTCTTTTTTTCTTGTTTTTTTTCCTCCTGTTTATAATGGACAATTGATCTAAGGGGGGAAAAAAATTAAAAACATTCCAAGAATGGAAAAGAAACACTTCGTTTTGGAGCATTTCTCCAAGTGGAATTTTGGTTGCTGGATTCTAGTGGGCTGCCAATATTCAGTGCATTTTGAGATGACTCCACCACTCTATCTTATTAACTGTGTTGAGCTTTATTTTTATAGGCAACTCCTCTAGTTTTCCATGATCTGTCATCTCAAAAAAAAACCCCAACAAACCAAACCAAAAAACCCCACAGTAGTTCTGGGTGTTCCAACTTGATAATGAGTTTTCTGAACTAAACTGAATTAAGGTGTATGTGTCTGCCTTAATTAACATAATCTCTTTATGCAGTGTCCAGAGGGCCCTGTTGTGATCTCAGGAATTTGGCCTTCTCTAATGTACTTGGCAACTTTGGGGTGTAATAACAAAGGTTTTCCTTCCAAGTTCCTGCATGCTCCTGATGGTATAATGGAGACAACTTAGAAACTGAATTAGGAGTGAGATATATTGCCTTGAAATGGAGCAGAAAGCAGGGGCACTCTCAGCTGTTGGGAGAGATCATTAGTATTTTAAAGAAGCCAGGTTCTCTCTGTGGTTTCTGTCTCCCAGAGGAGAAGCTGTAGGTCCTTTAGCCTGGTGTACATCTTCCACTGGATGCCAGTTAATTCCTTTTATCTCACTGCCATGATTGTGTTGCTTTTCCAGTCTGTTCTCTTATGACTGAAGATTGTAAATGAAGCTCCATGTGTCATTTTGAGCTCAGCAGTTTTTGTGGTGCTCGACAGGGTACAGGTTAAGTAGGATCTGGTTTGAGATTTAAGAGCATAGAAGACAGAGGAAGGTATAATGCTCATGCTCCCAGTTTTTAGAAAATGTTCAAGCTAAATCCACCAGCCTGTTTTTTTGGCTTAGATTATTCTTCCCTCTGATTCAGGTACAGTTAAGTCTGGATATATCCTACTCGTGTTACTCCTTTACAGTTTGCTGTATTTCCAGGCAATGATTTGCTTCTTGTTGTAGAACTGTTCTCATTTCCTTGTTCCAGAAAGATAAGCCTGTTGCTTATGTCAACCAGGCTTCCTTTCAAGACCTGGCTTTTTTGGTATGGGTCACTTTTATCTTTCGTAAGTGTTGGTTTCTGCTCTCAGTCTGTTTTGATTGCTACAATCTGTTTGCTACCTTGGTGCATTCTCTTCCACACTACCATGTTAATAATTAGGCAGCTTGGTGTAACCCCTGGAATTCACTGTGCCTGGATTGCAACCTGCATTTGCAGCTAGACGAGATTTCCTGCCCCACAGGATCACTTGGCAGTGTCAGCACAGGCCATGGGAGTGCTTGGCCCATCATTCCTTCCTTCTTTCCAAGTAGGAAGAGTGCTGTGACACCCTGCTTAATCTATACATTAAAATCTGAAAGCTTACTCATTTTATTAATCCATTAGTGAGCTCCCTTGCATCCCACTTTGCTCTTTCAGTTAACTTTCCTTTTTTTTCCCCCATTTATTTTTCTTTCTTGACTGCAGCAAATTCAGACCTTCCATTGTCCTTTCCAAGGCTTTGAAGAATACAGGAAGATACTGGTCTTTTCCTGTGCTTCCATATCTCATCCCCTTGTTTTATTGCTCCAGTTATCTTTGTCCTGCTCCTTTCTCTGTGCTTTGTGCTGTTCTTGGATAATCTTTGATATGTTGCTGGTCCAAGAAACAATCACCCCAGTTTTGGAAACCCTTAATTAAAAATATACTTCTTTTACAGACTTCTGTAAGTTATCTTTTGCTACATAAAGCTTACTGAAAAGAACTATACTTGGAAATTTCTGGTCTAAACTACTTGTTTCTTTAAAGAGAGCTGGTTTATCTTGAAGAAGCATAAATTGACAGGTTGTTTAGCAGAGATCTTGTAATTTTGAGGCCTCTTTTAGAATTGTTTGTTGAGCTGAGATTCTCTCTCTCTTAGGTCAAGTCTTGGCTGCTCACAGAATAGTTCTGACTTGAATTCCTACGGTAGATGAAGTTTTGAGCTGAGATGTCTTGGTACAGCTGCTAAGTCAGGAGATAATTAGGAGGACAAGGTGGCAAGGGAACATTTCCTGTGCTTTGAAAAGGTCTGATCTGGCTCTGGTTCTTAAGATAAAATGTCTCTTCATCTGGAAGTGGTTGTGAACAAGGTGAAAATTGTTGTTTTTCTTAACTACATCCAGAGACGAGTGCTGGTTGTTACTTATATCCAAGAAGGTGAGAGACTCCCAGGGGGGAGGGCTCATAGGGGTCCATAAGGTAATATTTTATTTCCTGTGACTTGATATTTATCCCTGTCTCTCCTGGCCAGAAAGAATTTTGATTTCCAGACAAAATGTTTGTCAAATATACAAAATGTTTTCCTAAAACTTCTGCTTGCAGGGATTTTAGTTCACTGCTGGTTCAGAAGTGCCAGCTCTGTTGGTGAAGAAGTGTGAACTGGTGAAGTATTAAGTGTTCATCAGCAAATAAACACTGGGAGTGCCCTGCTGATTTTAGAAACTTTCCCTTCAGTCAGCTGTGATTACTTTTTCAAATGCAATTAATACTGGTCCATTTGAAGGTGGAACAGCACATGGCAGTTTCTAAGGCACTTTCCTAAAGATATATTTCAATGACCTGTTATGTGCTTCTCTTGTTTGCTCTCCCTAAGCAGGGCAAGGGGTGCATTTTTCCTTACTGGTAATTTTTCCAAAAGACACTAGTGGATATTACCTGTTTATTCCCATTATCGTAGAATAATGGGCTGAAGAATGGTTTGGGCTGGAAGGGACCTTAAAGCTCATCTCGATCCAACCCCCCCTGCATGGACAGGGACACCTCCCAGCAGCCCAGGTTGCTCCAAGCCCCATCCAACCTGCCCTTCAACACTGCCAGGGATGGGGCAGCCACAGCTTCCCTGGGCAACCTGTTCCAGTGTCTCACCACCCGCACAGGGAAGAATTTCCTTCTCATGTCTCACCTCAATCTCCCTCTTCCAGTTTTCATCCATCCCTCTCATCCCATCCCTCTCTGCCCTTGTCCCAAGTCCCTCCCCAGCTTTCCTGGAGCCCCTTCAGGCACTGGAAGCTGCTCTAAGGTCTCCCTGGAGCCTTCTCTTCTCCAGGCTGAACACCCCAACTCTCCCAGCCTGGCTCCAGAGCAGAGCTGCTCCTCCTTATTATGACATGCTACCACAATCAAAGTCCCAGTGATGTCATTTGATGACAAGCATTTGGTGACTGATTGCTGCATTGAGCTAGGAGTATGTTGAATCTTAACATCTCTCTTTAGCTGTATTTAACAGCCTGGCAAACCAACTGTAGAAAGCTTTGACATACCAGACTGAAAGTATTTTCCAAATAATAGAAAATCTTTAAAATCTAGAACCTTTGTCCCCTTTGGGCCATTTTAGAAGCATCACAAATGACGTGCTGACATGCAGCAATTCTATTAGCACGTTGTCATAACTTTTATTACCACCTGCCTATCCAAACCATCTGGGAGGAAAGAATGTAAAATATAAAAGTGACAGTTACTCAGAGAAAATTAAATAGTCCTGTGTATTTCAAGCTCATAGATGATCTTGCCTTTAGACCGCAGTGGCTTTCTAAAACTTCTTTGCCTGTGTGTTTAGGTACAACTGAAAGTCCTGTTGAAATACAAAAAGTAGCTGTTAAAGTTTCAGGTTTTGAATCATGATGATCTATTTCCTTTCTCATTTATATGGTCGATAGCTACAGTCTTCTGGAGTTTGCTCCTTGGACACACACAGGAATTTAGGATTAACTTAGTCTTCCATCCAGGAAGCCAGCTTCTCCACTTGTTCCAACAGGCTTGATGCATGTGCCATTGTAACATGACAAGTTGTTTTCTCCTCTTTCCCTCCTCGTTAATCCCTCATTTTCATGCCATAAAGGGAGGTTTTACCACTAAATTCACCAATTTGTCTTCAAGAAAGACCCACTGCAGTCTTCTCACTGTATAATTACCTTTGGTGTTAAACCACTTCTCTAATGCACGTGTCCAGATACTTAATTACTCCAGCTTACCTGGAAGGAGAAGTTGTCTTGCAGAGAACTGCTTCTTGTTGATAAATACCTTACAGGGAAGGTGGTTTCTTATCCAAGCTCTTCTGAATTTGTTCCTTGTAATTATTCCAAAGCCAGGCAAGGAGAACTGCATTCTTTGCCACACTCATGGTGTTCACAAGTCCATGGGACCTGGTGGGATTCATCCCAGAGTACTGAAGGAGCTGGTGGATGTTATGGCAGTCTCCCACACTCCTCTCCATCATCTACTATAGGAGGTCCCAGCTGACTGGAAGCTGCCCAGTTATTCCAGTTCATAAGAAGTGTGTAAGAAAGACCCAAGGAGCTTCTAACGTCAGTTCCTGCAAATATTATGGACAAGATGATATTTCCTCTCCTGTCAGGAGTTTATGTCCCTGTCGTTTGTGCTTGTGCTATAAACCAGATCACTAGAATAATGTAGATTTAAAATGGCTGTGAAGAGAACAATGTAAGAGCCTGGGTGGAGCTGAGCAGTGCTGCTGTCAACCCCGAGGGGACAGAAGAAGCTTGGGTCTCTCCTGCCCATAGACCAAAGCCAGTGAAAAGATTATGTTCTCCCAGCTGTGGAGAGGAGGAGGCATTTCTTGTTGCTTTTGTTGGAGTTTCAGGTTTTATCTGTTCCCCCAAAGAGAGTGGAGATGGGGAAGCCATGATGTCCACAGGCAAGACTGAATGTTGCCCATGGAAGGGCAGTTAGCAAAGTATTCAGAAGCAGTGTCTGCTAAAGTAGGATTCATTTGAATGACACAGCGTGGTCGAATTGAATTTCTTTGGAGGAACTGTGGTAATCTAAAGTTTAATGTGATAAAACCTGCAGTAAGTACCTAAAGTGCTTGTTGCTGTCCCTTTTTCTCCCCTGATTCCACATGGCACAGCACAAACTGCAAGAAGTTTGCAAGGCAGTTCCATGGGAGAGCACTCAGTTCTACATCCCCACTAGTTCTCTGCAGTTCAGATATTAGGAAGTTATTTGTTTGCCCCCAAGCTTTGCTCCAGGAAATACATTTCCATCCAGTTAAGTGTGCATCTCTGCAGGGTTCAATTCTTATTTCTTGACTCCTGTTAGCCAGTATTTCTTTTTCAGTGTTTACATGGGCTCACTTGTCCTTTTTTAAAGGAAATTAAACCTGAAATAGCTCACTCTTGGTTTGCTGTTAGCTAATGCTTGTGTAGCAGTATTTCCAGGCACTTTCTGAAGGTGCAGAGGATTCAAACCCGGGTACACAGCCATGAGCTGGAGAGGAGCCTGGTATGAGCCTGGCTTGGGAGAGGCCTGGTTTGCAGCTGGAACCTTCACTCAGATCCAGACCTGCACTGCAGCTGCCCTTAAAGATTACAAATTATGCTCATAGCCTTTTTGGGGGGAGTTACATGCATTTATATTCTTATTCTGAACATTCTGTTGATTTGAGGTGTAGAGATTTTAGGTAAATATTCTCTTTATTTTCCACCATTTCCTTTAAACAACCACTCACTGCCATCCTCAGAAGCCTGTGCTTTACCTTTCTTCTCCAGCAGACCTCCTATCAGCCTTTCTATTTAAATCTATTTGTATTGCAAGATAACAACTTTTTGTCTGTTACTCATTATCCTTTTTTTATCCTTTGGAGGGTAAAATAACAGCAGTGGAGTTCCTGTGGTTCACTGGCTGTCCTGTGCAGATAAATACCACCTACAAATTAGAAAGTGTTTAGCAAAAGCCTAAACTGGAAGGCACATGATGCTTTTTTATCTGCCAGAGTTATGAATCCTGGTTTCCAAACTCATCTTGAAAAACTTTTGTGTCTCTTTCTTAGGGATCAGAACTCAAAAGTCAGAGATGGGTTGAGTATTCTATTTGGTTTTTCAATCTCCCTTCTGGTAGTTGGGTGGTTGTTTTATCAGCTGTGCCTGTGTAATCCTTCGGGTGTGTTGCAGTGGTTTTAACCCCATCTGTTCTTTGCAGGTGACACTTTGACTTGGCACTTAAAAGTTGGGAACCTCACTGGCATGGAAAGGAAATGAGAATTTCCCTTGGCCAAAGCAATTCAGTTTGAAGTAGAGAAATTTTTACCAACACCTTGCCTGATAGGCTGCAGGAGAAGGTTTAAGGATAGGAAATGTTTCCATTGATGTTAGCAGCCTCACTCTGAACCTTTTGTTCAGAGGATTTTGTTTTTCTGTTGAGTTTGGGTTGCATGTCACTACCTGTAGCTCTTTCAGATAGAGAACTTGGTTTGTCACGTCTGATCTGTGATAGTCTGAGACTCTCAAAATGAAAATAGGGAGTTGAAAAGGCGGCCTCAGGGTAAAGCAATAAATCCCAAGTCAAGTGGGTAGTCTCCTATTGGAGTGTTGGACTCCTTAAAAGAAATTATATACTAGGCTTATTCTTATAAAGAGCTGCATAGTAAAAGAATGAATGAAGGTAGTGGAGCCTCTCTTCAAAAGACATATGGTAACACTTTTAAAGGTTGAAATGTAACATCATATTTTGAAGGTGCTAGAGGGGAGGGAGAAAACATTATAGCTTTGTGTCCCATGAGATTTAACAGCACTCCTGATGTTTAGGGGTTTTTTTCCCCTCTATTCTTAGTTTTGTTTCTTTTTTTTCCTCTCGTTTTGGGGACAGCCAGGGTGAAGCTCAGTTATAAGTTTCTTCTGCTGAGTTGTGAAATTCCGTTTAATCTTCAAACTGGCGATGTCAAGGGTGCCGAGTCCTCCTCCCCCGGCAGAAATGTCGAGTGGACCTGTAGCAGAGAGCTGGTGCTACACCCAGGTAACTCCGTGCTGTGCTGGGATCTCCTTGACATAATGCAATCACACCTGTGGTAAGAGATTGATTCAACAGTTGAGAATCTGGGTTTCCAGACTATGTCACGCTTGACAACAAGCATTTGCTGAGGCAAAAGCAGAAGGTTGCCCTCTGCTCTTGGTGGGACTTTCATAGAATCTTAGAATGCCAAGTTGGAAGGGACCTCAAGGATCATCTGGTCCAACCTTTCAAGGTAGTTAATATAGTTGATAGGAGGTGGTTCAGGACCCTGTCAAACTGAGACTTAAAACTGTCCAATAGGGGGGAACCCACCACTTCCCCTGGGAGACTGTTCCAACGTTGGAGTGTCCTCATGGTGACAAATTTACCTCTTGTGTCCAGTCGGAATGTCCCCAGGAGCAACTTGTGCCCATGACCCCTGGTCTTTTTCATGTGACTCCTTGTGAACAGGGAGTCTCCACCTTCTTGAGAGCCACCCTTTAAGTCCTGGAACGTGGTCATAAGGTCTGCCCTGAGTCTTCTCCAAACTGAACAAACCCATTTTTCTCAGCTTCTCCTCACCTGGCAGGTCCTCCAGTCCTCTGATCATCCTTGTGGCCCTTCTCTGGTCCCTCTCCAGCCTGTCCCATCCTTTTTGTAGAGGGGGAACTTTGAAGGAGGAGGCAGTTGGAGTGGTCCAGCTGCCACTTCCAGCCATTTTCAGACTCTGCTGTCTTGTGCTTGGGGGTTATTTGTCAAGCAAGTGACTCAGTAAAACCTCCAGGTTTTCAGTTTTTGCCTTTGAGCTGCTGAGGTGAATGAGCACAACCCTGAACCACCTGTGATTCTCTCTTTTAAGATCAAGGTGGTGAAGTTTTCGTACATGTGGACCATAAACAACTTCAGCTTCTGCCGAGAAGAAATGGGTGAGGTCATCAAGAGCTCAACCTTTTCATCTGGAGCCAATGATAAACTCAAATGGTAAGAAACAGAGCAGAGAGGTTCACCCTGTTTGTACAACTATCTGAAAGAATCTGGGGTTCTGTAACAGAGACTTAAAAAAACCTGAATACTTGTACTGCACACAAGTTCTTTTTTCCTTGGATGTACAACATGTGTAAAGGGAGAAAGTCCTGTTGCTTCAGCACAGTGTTTAGACACAAAAGTGAGGATCTGGCTCTTTGCAATGTTCCTCTGATCATGAAAAACATCACAAGTAATAGCAGCCATTGCTGGAAGGGAGACTACATCCTGCTTTGAAGCAGAGAAGGGCCAGGCAGGATTATTAATGGCTTCAGTTTGGGGATTTTTTTGACTGATGTTTCCCTTAACAAGCTTTTCTAAGCCACTGCGAGCCCACAGCCAGTGTATTTAAGCACTACTTCAGCCTCCTAGCTTCAGTCCCTAATACTCCATGTTGTTAAAATGTTAATTTTTGCCTGCACTCTAAATCCTGCAATTTAAGGCTCTTGCTGCTGTGTTACTTTTCTCTTTATGGCAGCCCTTTGTGGCTTTGGAGATTTAACACAGAGGTGATGGAACTAACAGTCTTCTGTAACTCCTTCTGCCCAGGAGCTTCTGCTGCTTAAAGTTGACACTTTTTTTCCCTTTTCCTTAAGAACCTTTCTTATCTTCCCTGAACTCTCAAGTAATTTCCAGTAACTCAGAGTGGACTTTGGTCAGAATGTGTATCCATTGGGAGTTGTATCTGAGCTAGCAGATCCACAGAAACATTGTTCCTTATTTTATTCCTGATATTAGCTGTTAGCATTTTTCTTTAAACTTCCTTAATATAGATTGGAAAATCAGGCTCTAAATAATTGTGTGTGTGTGGTACAATTTGTGCTCCCTTCCTTTGGGTGGCAGACCTGTGCTTTTCTTGGGCTGCTTTTTGCTATTAAATTACTTACCTTTATAACCTTTGCTGGTCACATCTCATTCTGATGTCTAGATCTTCCTGATTTTTTTTGTGTGTGTCCTCCTGTGTTTGATTTGTTAGTCCTTTGGCCTGGTTGGTGCTTTTTGTTAAGATTCTGTGTCAAGTTTCAGATCATGAAGGTGTTTATGAGTCAGGCTCTTCCTGTCCTTACTACCTTTTCTTCACACAGAAGCAGTTTTCTTTTTTTGCCTTATTTCTTAGCATTATGTTTTTGAGAAACTACCAGCCTTCCAGAAACCCATTTTTCCTTTCAGTTGTTCCTGTGGATTTTTGCCTATTGTTTCTCTGGATTTATTGCACTTCCTTGAATCCATTGCCTCCATTCTACTATTTCTTTCACTTTCCTTGTGTGAAAGGTGACGTCCAGGCTGCTTCGTAGTCATATAAACCACACCCCCTTCTGTTTTTTGGTGTGGTTTTTTTCATTCCCCTGTATTTTTTAATTGGTTTGCCCATAGTTACTGCCTGTATATCCTTCTCTGTCTTGGAGGTGTAGCAGGAGACTTAAGTGCAGTTCCACTCTATTTACCTATCTCTTATTTTCTTGTGGTTCAGTGGCTGCTGAACTGAACTTGTTTGCTGTACATTGTATCGTGAAGGTTCCACAATGCCCTCTCTTTGCAAGCTAGGAATGACCTGCCAAAAAACCCTGTTGCTGACATCTCATTCAGCAGCCTCTGCTTCCACAGGTGTTTACGTGTCAACCCCAAAGGCTTGGATGAAGAAAGTAAAGATTATCTGTCCCTCTACCTGCTGCTGGTGAGCTGTCCAAAAAGTGAAGTTCGAGCCAAGTTCAAATTCTCCATCCTGAATGCAAAAGGAGAAGAAACAAAAGCAATGGGTGTGTAAAAACTCCTGACTGATGGGGTCAGAGGTTTGTCTGTGACTGTTTGACCAGACGAGTCACTCAGCCCGTGCTCAGCTCCACATCTTTCTTGCAGAGAGCCAGAGAGCCTATCGATTCGTGCAAGGCAAGGACTGGGGCTTCAAAAAATTCATTAGAAGAGACTTCCTTTTGGATGAGGCCAATGGACTTCTTCCAGATGACAAACTCACTCTCTTCTGTGAGGTAAGTCTTCCTGTGCAGCTAGAGAATAGCAGTTCCATTAGCTTAAGGGAGATGTGACCTTATTTTTCATCGTTGCTTTTAAGGAGTCAGAGTTGTCAGGAGAAGTACTGGATGTTTATGTGGCACTTAGATTTTATTTGTGTATGTGGCTGGTGGCTTTTTCTGTGTGTGATTCATCAAATTTCACTTCCTCTTATTTTTTGTTACTTTATATTTGTCTTTTACCTGTAATGATGGTAGGAATTAAGCAGGTTTGATTGTCATCTCACTTCTGGTTTAGTATAATTATCCATCTGTGTGTGCTCCTTCATTTGAAACTCACTTGGGATAATAACCACCAGTAGCTCTGCAGTGGAAACTGGCCACCTATTACTTGCCTACTGAATAAAGAAGACTTTTCTTTATCTTCCTAAGTATGTCTATGCAGCCAACAAAACCTAAAATTTAAGATAAAAATATTTAATAGTAACTATACTTTTCTGTTAATTGTGTTTGCATTTTTCTAAACTGCTTTCAGAATTATTATTTCACTAATACTAATTTCAGACAAAGATGCAGTTATTTCTAAAACCAGCTATTTAAGTTTAGAAACCTTAGTGAGCAAATTTAAACTAATTTAGTGTCTTCAGAGCTTCTGCTCTCTTGTTTCCATTGCCTTTTTAACTGGAAAATACCTTCTCTAGCTGTGATTTTTGTGAGAGGAAAGGTAGAACAAGTTATTCTCTCTTTGGCTCCCCTGCAGTTTTTTTTATGGGATTCTTTTCTTTTGCTGTGTTTTCTTTCAGAAATGAAAGAAATGCTTCAGTCCAAGTTGTTAGAAAGCTGTATTTATTGTTTTTTTTTTCCTGTGGTTTTGTTTGAGCAGCATAAACATGCACATACTTGAATTAACAAACATCTAAAGGTTGTGTATTCAAACACAAATGATTGCTGTGGTGGAAGGAGCCCTTCCTTGAACACTTGCAGCAATATGGAGGGAGGAGAGGACAGTGTCTCTGTAGATCTGGTGATCACTCTTTCCTTCGTGAGAAAAGAGCTAGAAAACTTAAACAATTGTGGAGTGAAACTCCAAGTTATTAATGTCTGAGCAGGGAATTTGCGAGGTGTGATGTAGATAAACCTGAGATCCACTGGTAGTCTTGGCAACCAGAACTAATTCAAATTGCTCTGCTTTTAACTGAATTACTCCCTTCAAAAGCTTCATCTCCCTCTTTGTTCTGGATGAAGAGAAAACTTGCTACTGGCTTCACCTGGCCTTGAAGTCTTCTGTTTTCTCTTCCAGTTTGTTCTACAGTCTAGCATGTAAGAAATCTTAAATGTAGTGATACCAGAGGAGAAGGTCTGGAAACAGTTTGGCAAGAACATTCAACAGTTTGGTTTGGCTTTCCCCCCACCCTTCCTTTTTTTCCTTTTTTCTTCCCTGAGCTTCTGAGTCTCTTAGCACATAAACCTCTGTGCCATATGCTCTCCTAATGCTTCCCTGCTGGCCACAGGTGCTGAGTGATGCTGCTCACATCTGTACTTCCAGCCAGCATGTTTTGTATGTAGAAAGTGTCTAAGGAGTTAGTAATACTGGGTGTTGAGCTGCTTGTTAGGTGGGGATATGTAGGATAGACCAGAAGGTCACTGAGTGTCTCTGCTGCACCTTCTCCTTGTTTCATTAAAGTTAAAAGGAAAAAGCTTTTTGCTCTCTGCTCATGTTTGGTGCTGAACACAGATAATATCTTGCTGAAAATGCTCTTAAGACAGAGAATGATGTTCCTGGTCAAGCATTTCAAATCTGACCACCTTTAGTTGTCAGTTTGGTGATTTTTCAGCCTCTGCTTTGTAGCTGGGGTTGATTGTTCATATTCCAACTGCATTGCTTTTGCTGCTTAAATGTTATTCCAGCATCATTATAGGGAAATATAATTGTGGTAAATCTCAAAAAATAATGTTCCCAAAGTTATGGTAATAACTCTCTTCTGAGCTATTGTTCAGCATTTGTTCCTCCTGCTAAGATGCTGAAAACAGCTTAAGTCTATTTTGACCTCTAAGGCTGGTCAACCACTTGGAATCCACCAGTCTAAACTTTTTATGTAAAAAGCCATATAATAGATCTTCATGGCAGTAACTGATACCCTTTCATTTATAAAGAAGGTTTATTTGTTGCTTTGAGAGGCAATTCACAAGTCTCTTTTGGCTGGTCTGTAATCAGTACTGGACTCCAGCAAGGGATCTACATCTTAGATTTCCCTTTTAATCAACCTGATTAGTTTTCATTCTTGCTTGAGTCCATGTTGCTGGTCTAGATGTCACAGGGCAGAAAGATTTTGTGCCTGTCAAATGAATGATGAAGAGTATTAGCTTCCTTATAATTGCTCTGGCTAATCATTAGTGTCCTTTGGCAAGCAGCATCTGGTGGTGGTTTGATTTTTGGATGTTGTACAATGTATACAATATGTGTCTGCCATCAGAAACCCACTGGAGATTTCTCAAGAATTGGGGTCTGTGCTGTCAGCATCATTTTTTTCCTTAGAAGATGCTTCTCTCATCTCTCACTTCATAATTTGCTTCTCCTTTTGCATGACTGTGAAGCTTTCTTTGCTGCCCGTTGTTCTTTTGTGGCCACTGATTATTAACAGAACTGAAATTTAGCTTGAACTTGACAGCAAGTCCAGGAAATAGTCTCACGTGTGCTTCCCTGTCAATCAACTGCTTCCTTTATTATTTGTTACAGCAGGGTAGTGTTAGTCATTTTGTTCTTTCCTAATTGGAGTCTGCTGTAGAAGAGTAGAATCCACTTTGTGTTTAACAATCCTGGTTTGGTGCTGAGGAGGCTCTTGACTGTTCCTTTGTGTAGGTCACTCATCAGCCACTATGGCTGTGGATGGTGTGTGCTTCAGGAGATAAGGAATCTATCTGCCTGCCCCAAATCTTCCTAATTAGTTGACATAAACCTGCTTTTTTTATTTTATAATGTGATGGAAGCATTAAACTCTTAAGGAATGTGGAGCCAAAAGACAGTTTGTGGAGGTCAGACACTGCCCTTGCATCCATGTGTGGGCGCAGTGCTTGGTTATAGAAGCTCTCTGTATATTTCATTCTCATTTGAACCTCTGTCTGTTGCATTATTGATTGGGGAGGGTTTCAGGATGTTGATAGAAGGGAAAAACTAGGTCAGGTACCATGTCTGTAAAAGTAGGAAAAATAAGCTTCCATTTCCTTAGGAAACACTCTTAAGAGAGACAGGGAACTGTGGGAGAGAGTCCAGCAAGGGCAACAAAGATGATTAGGGGATTGGAGCATCTGCCTTATGAGGAAAGGCTGAGGGAGCTGGGGCTGTTCAGCCTGGAGAAGAGAAGGCTGAGGGGAGACCTTATCAGTGCCTGCAAGTATCTCGGGTGGGTGCAGGGAGGATGGAGCCAGACCCTGCTCAGCAGTGCCCAGGGACAGGACGAGGGGCAACGGGCACAAGCTGGAACATGGGAAGTTCCACTGAAATATGAGGAGAAACTTCTTGACTGTGAGGGTGACAGAGCCCTGGGACAGGCTGCCCAGGGAGGGTGTGGAGTCCCCTTCTCTGGAGACGTTCAAGACCCCCCTGGATGCAGCCCTGGGCAATCCTGCTTTAGCAGGGGATTTGGACTAGATGATCTCTAGAGGTCCCTTCCAATTCTGAAAATCCCATGATTCCTTTACAGTTACGATTAAATTGTGTAGAAGTGCTGGTAATTTGGGGTCAAGGAGAAGACCTGTTGGTGTGATTTAGTTAGGAATTGGGACAGACACTGTGGCTGAGCAGAGGGCAGGGCTAAGGCAGGGTAGAAGGATGCCTTAAAAATGTAGACATTTTTAACCATGCAGGGATTCTGCCTGGGAGGTGCAGGGTTTGCTTTGCATTTCCCTTCACCTGCAGAGAAGAACTTCCCGTAGGGAGATGAGTTTTCCAAGCGTGGGTTTTTCAGTTTCTGGTTCTTCTCCCTGCAGGTGAGTGTGGTCCAGGACTCGGTCAATATCTCCGGCCAGAACACGATGAACATGGTGAAGGTCCCTGAGTGTCGCTTGGCGGATGAGCTGGGAGGACTCTGGGAGAACTCGCGCTTCACCGACTGCTGCCTGTGCGTGGCAGGCCAGGAGTTCCAGGGCCACAAAGCCATCCTGGCAGGTCGGTATTGAGTCAGGCCTTAGTGGGATAGGAGACAACACCACGATGGCAACTGGGTTTTTTGGAGTCACTTCATCTTTAGAGGAAACTTCTGCAGCTCTTCTAACTGCAGAGCTGTAGTCAGGGACCATTCTGTGAACTGTTTTGGGTAGAGAAGAAACATCTACTCTATTTTTAATTGCCTATCTCCTCCCCTGGCGAGGAGGATTCTTTTGGGGCTGTGGTGTGCTATCATGTATTCCTGCTGTAAGGAGAAGTTACTGCACTTCCAGAGGAATACTTGTCAAGAAACAGGCATTTACCCCCCTTGTTTTGAAAGGACATAAGAAGTTCTCCCACGCCCAGTTTGAAGCTACATCAGCCACGTTCCGTTCTGTCACAACCCATACAAGCTGGAGTGGTTCTACTGAATTTCTCCTGCC
Organism: Apus apus; assembly: GCF_020740795.1. NCBI lineage: Eukaryota > Metazoa > Chordata > Aves > Apodiformes > Apodidae > Apus > Apus apus. The sequence continues at coordinate 2,617,381 of NC_067306.1, read as the reverse complement.
TTAGGAGAATTTTCCCTGCACTAGGTAGCAGGACAGTTGTTGGTGTTGGCTACACTTAGCTCCTCCTGAAGAGAAAGAGCTTCTCTAACTCTCTTTTATTTTCCCCGCTGCCCTAGCGCGTTCCCCGGTTTTCAGCGCCATGTTTGAGCATGAGATGGAAGAGAGTAAAAAGGTGAGTTCCTGAAGGAGGGAGAACTTCTCCGGATGGGTCAATAGCTCTCTAGTCCACTGGTCAGATAACTTTCTTAGGTAGTGACTGTTGTCACCTTTTAACTGCTTTTCTCACATTAGGTGCAGGTCTCTGCTTCAGCTGTCCTGAAGGGAGGAAGAAAGGGATCGAGGAGGCAATTGTTACCTTTGTTACTCTTGGGGAAAGAGTCTGGGGTGGGATAGGGAGAAGCAGAGAATGTGAAATACAACTTGGAATTATTCCATCCACATCTTTTATTTGTTTTCCTTTTTTTTTTTTCCTCTCTTTGCAATTACTACACATTCTAAGTAGTTTGCTACAAATTTCTGCACACTGAAAGAGCTTGGGTAGAAAGAGGCCTTTAGCATCTTGTCAGGATCTTACTAAGCTTCATTTTTCTGATGCAGAATCGGGTCGAAATCAATGATGTGGAGCCTGAAGTCTTTAAGGAAATGATGTGCTTTATTTACACGGGGAAGGCACCAAATCTTGACAAAATGGCTGATGACTTGCTGGCAGCTGCTGACAAGGTACAGTTGGGATTTCTGGGAGTTCAGAGAACCAGGGGTGACCTGCATTGTTGCTTTACACAGTGCTCCTCAGAGCTTGCTGCAGAAAGCTTTTCATCTGATGGCTGTGGTTGGGCAGTTTCTTTGATTTGGTTGTGGCTTATAAGTAAACCCGGATGGAGTTTAGATACAAACAAGGTATCTACAGCTCTGTAGATACAGATCTTAATATATAACAGTCAGGAAGTTTTGACTCTACTGCTCATTTTCAAGCCTTTTCTTAAAATTTCAGAGGACTTCTCTATTCAGCAGAATCCTAGCATAAGAGCTGGGGTTGAGAAGAACATTTCAAGGTGGACCTGGCAATATATATATATTTTTTTTTTTTAGTGTGATGATTGCCACATCTCACAAGTAGTGTTCTGTCTTGGCAGACAGGGCCTGCTTCTCCTTCTGGTCTGGCTGGTGTCAGCAGCTTCAGGAAATGCTCTAACGTGGTGGATAGCCAAGAATGGGGAAGGTCCTGTTGTTTATTTTCTCTTTGCAGCGGCAGTCCTTGCTGTTTGTGGAGAGAAGGGGTGCACTGGAGGATGCCTCACCTGTGGTTTTGCAGGCTCCTTGCCAGGGAGGTGTCGGGGATGGTCTGACTGGGAGGCTGCTGGTTGTCCCCGTGTAGCAGGCGCAGCGTCGTGGCCTCGCCAGCCAGGCAGCCACTGCCTCCTTCCCTTTGCAGCCCCAAGGACAGAAGAGAGTGCTCTGCTGGCCAGTGAGCAACCTTAACCAGTGAAAATTCATCATATATAACCAACATTTTATTTCCTTTTTTTTTTTTTTTTCTCTTAAAAGTGAACTTAGTGCTGGGGAAAGATGCCAGTTTGACAGCACTGGAGACTAAAGTTCTGAATTTATCCATGGAACAGGTTCAGCACGGGTAGAAGCAGTGCAAGATTCTCCACACTGCCCTGCCAATGTGCCTCAACTCTGACCTGGAGGGACCACCTCTAGGGGTGAGAGCGTAGTTCAGTCTCCATGCTTCTTCAGTCCTTGGATTCTCTTGGGGGTGCCAGTTAGGGTGGTGGATTTTAAGATGTGGATGCATGTAACCTTGTTCCACACAACCACCACAGGGCCATCAAATCCCCTGTCACTGCCAACCTGGGCTTCATCAAAACTGCTGATTTCAGAGGTGAAATGCTCCATATGCCATTGTTGGGCCACTGCAGCTGGAATTAAAATGGGAAATAATGCAAGGAGGTTCTTGGCCTGATTATAATCATTGCCACATTTTACTCAATATTTAAAGAGTATTGATTGAGAGCTCACATACCATCTTTAACTGAGACAAGTGGAAGTAAGAAGCAGTACATTAAGGACAGAGCAGGCTTTAACTTTTTAGTTTCCTGGCTTTTAATGTAGCTTTTTCCTTTTAAACTCATTGTGTGACTTTTAAAAACCCGAAATAAAAAAATCTTTCATGAAAGCACATAAAACATCTAATATTTACTCCAGAGACTGAAACAGCTTCTTCTGAGTTCCTCCTGTCTCTTGGGGAAAATATGTAATTAGACCAAAACCAAAACAAAGCACGTCTTCTCAACCCAAGAGATACCATTTCAGCCTCTTGGGTAAGTATGCTATTAGGTTGGGTGGTTTTTTTAAGTGTAATTAAGAAAGGGGGGAAAGGGAAATCTTGGTACCTGAGAGACCAGAATGGCTACTTTTTTGCCCATCTGTCTAATTACAAGCTGAGCTGTTTGTAACAAATATCCAAATAAAAATTGTACGTGCGTGGAGGAGAAGATTCAATTTACAAAAAGAAGAATTTTAAGCTTCATTTGCTGCATTTTAAGCTACTGACAGACAATAATAGTAACTAATGGATTGCCCTTTGTTTGAAACTGTTTTAGTTACTGCTACAACTTAAGGATGTAAATTTGATTTGCCTTCTCAGATATTCTGGTGGGAGAAAACTGTCCTGGTTATGAGTGCCATGCCTCAATTGGAGTAATGATTATTGCCAAGTCTTAAGTGAAACAATGTTTTGATGATCTACAGTTATTCATTGAAATTTAATCATAAGGGGGTGAAAATCTCAATATCAAATCAATTTATAGTAATAGTGCTTATCACATGGCAAGTGCTCCTGTCGTTATGCAAATGAGCTTGTTACCAGCTCTTAGTTCAGGTTGACAGAGCAGCCCTTACAATCTGGTGTCTTTCCCAAGTGTGGCCTCACATGCTGAAGAACTTGCATCTCATGTCATCTCTGAGCTGTCCAAAAAAGCCTTATAAACAAGATGAAGGATACTCTCAAATGCAGTTATCTGTCAGATAAAAAAAAATTACCAATCTTAAAGGATTTTTTGTTATTGTTAGAAATGTCACTCAGGTTGAAGTCATGACATGAGGAGACTTAACTGTGTTTAATCTTGAGGACAATTTATTTAGTACCAATGTTATTACTCATATAAGAACTGCATTAGAATTGACCACTCTCCTAATCCTGAAATGGACTCATGGTATCTGGAATATTCAAAAATTCTGTTTGTTTCATCCAAAGAGCCACAAACCCCATAATTAGAACATGCATACCAAGGTTTTCAGAGGTATCTCTGTTCCCAGCTGTGGTACTCCAGAAGACTTGAGGTTTGGGTTTCATTTCTTGATAACAAGTGGCTTAAAAGTTTGCAGAGAACTGACCTTTTTGAAGTCTGCCCGAGAGCACCGAGTTGCTTTTGAAAATCTTGGCTGTGTCTGCGTTCTTCAGTGCTGACTGAAGTGCTGCAGGAAGGAGAGTGTGAAATGTATTAGCCAGCACTCTTCTTCTCAGCTTATCCTTTGAATGTCTCAAACGATTGACATGGCCTAACCCTTGGAGCTAAAAAATGTTGAGGCAAATTCACAATGGAACGGTAGAAACTCGGAGGCTGAGGACATGAAATCAGAATAGAGCCTTTGCCAGGGCGTTACAGACACGCTGTGATGTTTTGTTTCCAGCTGGATAGCCACAAGAAATCGGGGTCACTTGTTTCACATTTTACTATTAAACTAGTAACACATACTTGAGCAAAGCTGATCTTAGTGTGCAGGTCATTCATGGCAAAGAAATGGAGTGAAAGCTGCCTAAACGTAACTGGAACACCTGTGGAACATTCCCTGGCAGACAGATCTTCCCCCTGAACCCAGGAACACTTGTCATGCAGTAATAGAGGGAGAATAAAGATCTGCCTTTAGCATTCTGTGCCTTGAAGTAACTGAGCTAGGAAGTATTCTGGGTGACCTGAAATTCTCATTTCAAAGCATGAACACAGCACCACTAAGCCTGTCACACAGGAAGGCCAGGATGAGTGCTCTGGTGGGTATGTTTCCTCTCCATTGCTTTTTCTCAGGGTGGGTGCATCATGATTCTCCTTGGTTTGTTTTTTTTTACGTTTGTTTGTTTGTTTTGCTGGTCACTACTTCTCTGAGTGGAGTTCAGATGCATATAGCAAAGCAGAGCCATCTGTTCTGCATCCTAGAGTAGTTTGGAGAGTGAAGAAGCACAAGTGAGGCTTCATGTCAGGCCTGGTTGGGTGTTCTCTGGGTGACCAAACCTTGGGTTGTCTCTTGCAGTATGCCCTGGAGCGGCTGAAGGTGATGTGTGAGGATGCACTCTGCAGTAACCTGTCTGTGGAAAATGCAGCTGAAATCCTCATTCTGGCTGACCTACATAGTGCTGATCAACTGAAAACTCAAGCAGTGGACTTCATTAACTAGTAAGTTTGCTTTGGGTTGTTTTTTTTTTCTTTCAGGGTGCAACAAATCCCAAGGAAAGTTGGTTATTAGCAATAGGGTTCACAGCTTGTGAGCTGTCAAATACAGGGGAGATTCTTGTAATATAACAAGACTTTTTGGTAGATGTAAAATGACTGCCAACTATTTTGATGCCTGGAAACATTTTTAGTCCCATTTGTCAATTAATACAGTGTTTCTCTACTTCTTGTATTGATTTAAAGTACTTCAGTGCCAAGTAGTCAGGGTGGATAAGCACTGTGTTCCTCTTGTCCTCCCCTGGGATGATAGAATCAGAAGAGAAGGCTCTGGGGAGACCTTGGAGCACCTTCCAGTGCCTGAAGGGGCTCCAGAAAAGCTGGGGAGGGACTTTGGACAAGGGCAGAGAGTGAGAGAACAAGGGGGAATGGATTAAAACTGGAAGAGGGAGATTGAGGTGAGACATCAGGAAGAAATTAATCACCGTGAGGGTAGTGAGGCACTGAACAGGTTGCCCAGAGAAGCTGTGGCTGCCCCATCCCTGGCAGTGTTGAAGGGCAGGTTGGATGGGGCTTGGAGCAACTTGGGCTGGTGGGAGGTGTCCCTGCTTTTATAGCAGGGAGGTTGGAACCTGATGATCTTTTAAGGTCCCTTCCAACCTTCACCATTCTATGAAAAGACCTGTAAGATCATCCAGTCCAACCTTTAACCTAACTTTACCAACTTACCTTTACCAACCCACTACTAAACTATGTCTCATGTATAAGCTTTCCATCCTTAAGTTGAAGGACTGTGCAGCACAGAGTTGTGCCAGCAGAGCCAAAATCCCAGTCTTCACCAAAGATCCCCAACAAACATCCAGAGTGCTCCTGAAACAGTGCGCTGTGTTTCTCAGGCACGTGGAAAGTATCTCGTTAGTTAGTCCTTTTTATCCCCAGTTGATAAACTTCCCTTTTATTCTCTTTTATTTCTAGTCATGCTTCTGATGTGATGGAGACCTCAGGCTGGAAGTCCATGGTGGTGTCACATCCCCACTTGGTGGCCGAGGCGTATCGCTCTCTGGCCTCTGCACAGTGTCCCTTTCTGGGACCCCCACGGAAGCGACTGAAGCAATCCTAAAGTCCTGCCTGTCACACCACCCCATGTTTTTCTGGAAGCAGCATCAACTGTTGCTGCTATAACCTTGACCACCAGGTAGACAGCGAAATCTGTGGAGCTTTTACTCTGTTGTTGGGGGGAAGAGACTGCTTCATGACACCCAGACTTTTTAAAACAGCACCAAGTAACTTGGGGAGAGGGGGGAGGGTGGGCCTGGGGCTCTGGGGCTGTTCAACCTAATGAATCCCTGTCGCTGCATCGTCTGTGTGTTCCCTTCGACTTGGCTGAGTCAATTAAGTACAGGGTTTGGTTTAGGCACCAACCCAAGTGGGAATATCCCAGCACTGGTACTGGGGGAAACAACGTCTCTGCGTCTGGCAGCACAGAACAAATCGTCAGATGCCTGGAGCAAGAGGACATTTTAGCTTTGGAGAGCATTGAGGGGTTAAAAAGAATTTTCAGTTAAATCCTGAAAAGTACCTGATGGGAGCTCCAGTAGTATTTATATTAAAAAACAAACAAACAAACAAAAACAAACAAAAAAAAGAGAATTTAAGTCCTTCCAGCTGAGCTAAAAAACTGGACGTTTGTGTAACTCCTTTTTGCCATCCAGCAACAAGATGATCAGTTTCTCTGTTAGTAGCACTTGTATGTTAATTGCTAAAAAAAAAAAAAAGGAAAAAAAAAAAAAAGAAGGAAAATAACAAACCCCACCTTTTATAAAAAAGATGACAGGTTGAAGTGAAATGGGACAGTGAAATGCTCAGTGTTCTGGAGGGTGTGAATAGGCTGGAGGCATCGCTTGGCAAGTCTGTGTTGGTTTTGAGAGGGCTAGAAAAGCCTTGATCTGGAGCCTGTGCTGTCTGACAGGAGCAACGGTTACTGTTTTTAGATATTGTGGGAAATGTTTTTGGCATTTTTCCCTGCTTTATTTCCCTCCTCCCTCTTTTCTAAGAAAAAAAAAACAAAAAAAAAACAACAAAAAAGCACCAAAACAAACAAAAAAACCCACCCAAAAAAATAATACCAACAAGAAATTTTATTGTTCATGAACGTTGCGTCAAACGTCCCTGTCCTGAGTTGCTAAATGATTCTTAACAACTGTTTGTACCTGACTTGCTGACTGTATAGGAGCCAGTCCTGTTCCTTTCTATTAGTCACTCTTCTTACAGGGAAGAAGTTTCAAAATAGCTGGTAACTTTTTTTTTTTTTCTTTTGGAAAATATAAATAATTACTATTTTGTACTGTGTGGTATCTGTTGTCTGGTTTTTCTTTTTGGTTCGTTTTTACAACTTCCCAGTTTAAAACTGGCTCCCCAAAGGTTCAGTTTCAGCCTGCTGCCATGTACTGATAATGACATGCTGTTCCTGGAGCTCAGATGGGATTTATTTAGGAATGTTGCCTGCAGAATTGCCATCCAAACCTGTGCTATTCCTCATAACAGGTATTACCAAAATACTAGAGAGCATTGGCTTTAAGAATTTTATAATTGCTGTGTGAAGCTGACCCATGGTCCTTTCCTTTACCTGTAGCTTTCTAGATGTGGGAGGGGAGAGAAGTGTAAGCTGCTGGTTTATCACATTAAGGTGCAAGGCAGGATGTCTGGGCAGGACAGACACCATCCATTTGTGTCACCATTAGCCCCAAATCTCTGAGGAGGTTGGATTGAAATACGCAGCGCTGGGGCAGTGGCAAATGGATCTGACCCTAAGATGGTCAGGTAGGGCATGTAATGGATTGCAGAGAATAACTCTGTTTTGTCTAGAAAATAGATTACCTATCTGTTGTCTGATTTTTCATGCTGTTGTCATACTTCCACTCACAGCCTCTTGTCCCTTGTGTGAAGAATTCCCTTCATACCCTCATGTGTTTAATCCAGCTGCTATTTTTATCAAGTGGTGATTCATGAGAGGGTCCCTGCCCCTTTTTGTGTCCCCCCACTGAAGCTCTCATCATAAGCACAAAACCAGCTGTATAGTAAAGCCTTCCTTTTACGTGATTCACAAATTCCCATCTTGCATCTATTGCCTGAATGCTACTAATTCCTTTTATATTGGATTTAAAGTGTGTTTCCTTTTAGGTAAGCAAAGCATTTAGTCTTAACGAGATTCTCCCCACTACCCTGTCAGAACTCAAACCCAGCATTTCCAGCTTATGATTGCATGCAGGCATGAAAAGTTCATTGCCAGGTAATTGCAGAAGTTGTCTGAGTGGCACAAAGATGTCTAATTATGCTGCAGTAACTTCATTGTTTACTGAAATATTCAAACCTGAAGGAGGCCTTTTATCCTTGTCACCTTAGAGTGATCAACTGTTCCAGGAGTGTCCCCAGCTCAGCCTGGCTCTGGGAAGCAGACAAGCCTAGAGGAAAGTAAAAAGGGTGTTCACATGTCCTCAGCCTTTTTTTGAGGAGGTGTTTACAGGAAAGCAACACAAATTTGGCAGCCTCCTTTCCCTGAGGATGGGGAGATACCTGCAGGAAAAGAATCTGTTCTGGGGCTTATCTGTCCCAGCCCTTCCTGCAGAGCCAGGTGAGGCTGCAGCAAACACTGTCCTGGAAGGTCTGGAACGGGATCCACAAAGGAGGCAACTTACTCAGATTGTTCCAGTTGCAGGTGAATTAATGGTTTATTTGTCAACTTCACTTTATTTTTTGGGGGGGTTGTTTGTTTTTTTTATTGTAAATGATACAGCTGAAGCCATCTGGTTCTAACAACATCAGAGCGAGAGCATACTGTTCATAAACCTCCCACTGACATCCTCCCCTCCCCAGATCTGAAATGTAATTCAAGTTAACTCACAATCTGTGGCATGTGTTGTTACTGCAGGGATGTCCATGCCAGTTGAACAGTTGGAGATTTGAATTCCACGAGGAGATAGCATATTTATCAAAACAAGATTTCAGAGAGACATTTTTTTATTACTGGATCTTCTCAACTGCAGTGTAGCTACCACAGGCCCAGGTCCAGGACCCAGGTTGGACCCTACGCTCGTGCTTTTAATTCCATCTCTTTCCCCTTCTTCAGGGTATTACAGGGAGACATTTCATCCCTGTGTGCAATCTTTCATGTGCTTCCTTCTCCCTATTATTTCCTTGCTCCTGCTTCCTCTGCCTGCTTTTGTGCTGACCTAGGAGGGTTGCAGCCTTCATCTGGATGAGGGGAGGGGAGAGGGGAAGGAGAAACACCTCAATGGATCCGACCTCTCCAGCAGCAGGAGGATGTACGAGTGCCCTTCAGCCAGAAGCAATCAGCTCTCTCTGAGGATCCAAACACCAAATGTTTTTTACTGGCCAAAAGATTCCTTGCTGGCTGCCCCCTTGGGCTTTGTTATGACAGACTCGGATTCTATTGAGGTATTTTTTGTATTGTGTGAGTTTTTCCAGATGAAAGGAAACAGCTTGTCTGCTTGTGAGCAGAACAAACAGCAGAGTGGGGAGAGCTGCTGTGCTTTGAAACTCTCTGGGTCTTTGTTCTGGTTTTCAAACTGCAGTTAAGGACACAATACCATATCTCTCTTTTTTTTTTCTTTCTTTTTTTTTTTTTTCCTCTTTTATTTCTCCTCCACTTCCTTGAAGGAGCCAGATATATTAAAACAAAAAAACCAAAACCAAACTTCATTGCAGGTTTCTCAAATTCTGTGCAATTAATTTGCAGAAGGCTTTGCTAAAATAATTACCCTGTTCAGTCAACTTGGGCCATGCAGTTTTTCTTTCTCTCTTGACTTCCATTTAACTTGTGTTGCAGAATTACTTACCTCACTTATTTCTAATGACTTTTTTTTTTTGCTAATATAAAGATATTTAATTATAAAGGGTGCATTTATTATTTATTTTTGCCTGCTGCCCAGTTGGATCTTTGGCTGCAATTCCAGGCACATGCTGCAGCAAATTTGGCCTTGGCAATTCTGGTTTCTTGTCTTATGTTACATTTAAAGTTTACTTTAAATTAAAGTTAACTTTAAAGCTGCCAGAGGTGGTGCTGAAGGGTGCACAGCAAAAGGGGAGTATGGCTGGGAAGTGCCAGCTTGAACTGCACAAGGAAACAATGAGTAAAAGAAACTGTGAGACAGATGGAATTAAAAAGAGCCCATTAAATAGTTGGATAAATAATTTGCTGTTGATCTGGAAGGTTTTTGGAAAATAAATATGATAAAGGAGTGGTTCAGTGTAGGAGGTGGCCTTTGAATCCAGTTGGAATTTGGGCAGAGCAGAGGCAAGAAAATTCAGCTGAGTTTTGTGTTAGGTTTGGGCTTGGATTTTACATCTTGTTCCTACTTGATACATTAGACTTTGTCTCTGAGACTGAATTATTAAAATCACTTGAGGAAATGTGTTAATTGGTGGAGTAAGTTGGGAAGGGATTGAGAGAGAATTGCAATTATTCCTTCAAATGATGAAAAATCACAGGCAGGAGAGGTATAAAATATAGGGCTCCTCTTTGAATAATTGAAAAGCATCAATGGCTCCCTCCAAAAAAGTAGTAGTTAATTGAGATGGTGGATGATAAACTGGGTGGGAACTGGAACACTTCTCCCTGCCCTCCAGAAAAGAAATGATGGGCTGTTATGCTGGAGTATTTTTCTCCAATCCAAATGCAGGAATGTTACTTTGAGCTCTGCTGTTGGGTGATGGAGCAGGAATTGAAGAGCAAATCGTTGATTCTTGCCACTGGGGAGCAGTGTTGAGGACAAGAACTCTTCAGATGTTGGTACCGAGCTGCCAGTGAAGCTTTCTGAGCCCTGGCGTAGCCAGAGGTTTTGCATCTGGGAGAAATGGGATGAAAATGAACAAATGAAAACCGTTTTCCAACTGTCATTCCACTTCTGGAAGGCTCCTGGCAGGCAGAGGTCGTCCCTGGGCATCTCTGAGTCATTCAAAGCCTACTAGAGAACACTTCATCAAGCAGGGATCTGGTTCTGATACAGGGAGAGGTGGGTGTGTTGGTCCTTGGTATTTAATCCCTGGCATTCCAGAGGGTGACATCCTTGCCTGGATGTCTGCTCAGCTGCTCCTCCCTGGAGTGCTTATTTATCTTAGCATAATAAGATGAAGCAGGACAGGTATTAACTCTTCAGATTGTTGCATCCCATAGCTGGGGTGGGTCCTTTTTCCCTGTTCACATCCACTTCTACTTCAGTTTTGTGTTAGAACTCTAAGGTTTTGGTGCCTTTTTTATTTTGGGTGAGGAGAGTTTCCCACTGTCGATTCCTGTTGTTGCTGCATTGCAGTTTGTCCACACTTCCTTTCTTTCCCACTAACTTTGTCCACTCCTCTAAGCAGGTGGCGTTTGCAAAAATTACTGCTTATTACTGAATTTTGGCCAGACAACAATTAGACTCCACAAAAATAGCTAAACAGGATGTTGAGTTTTCAGTCTGTGGCCGTGCTGCAGCTCACAGCCAGCTCTGGTGGTTGTTGGAGGCTTGTCAGGGTTTCACCCTCGCTGCAAGGACAACTGGCCAGTGCTTTTTGTGGCCAGAGAGTTGGCAGATTGGATGGTTTCTCTTTTTATTGTCAGTGTTAGTGGATTTTGGGGGAGGTTGGCTTCTGTCCTGTGTGCTGGACAGCAAGGAGACAGCAAGCTCAGGGGAGATGATGATCAGGCCTTGCTATCCTGGGGTGATGAGTGGAATAACAGTGTCCTGTGATGGTGTGTCCACCCAGTGGCAGCCTCCAGGTTGGTCTGTCTTTAGAACAGAATATTTGCAGTTGGGAGGGACCTGCACCCATCACCCAGTCCAACTGCCTGGATCTGTGCAGCTGGGTGAGGAATCTTTTGTTGCATGTTTCTATGTACACGGGAATTCTCTTCACTCACTGGACGTGCCCTTTGTGAGGGTTTTGCTGAGGACAGGCAGGAGCTCCATCCCTTGCAGTCACTGCCTGCAACTGGAAAACATGTAGACAGAAACAACCAGGACCTACCCTGATGGGTTGTAATCATTTCTCTCTCTAGAGGATGTGAAATTAAAACGCCTTCTCTTTATTCTCCTCGGCTCAGCGTGGTTTCACTCCTGACTCAGATTCTTCTGAACCTAAAAAAAAATCCCCAACAACAAACAAAACAACAAAAAAGAAATAATAAAAATAAACCACCTTGCAGATTTGATTTCTACTGTGATGTGCCAGATGGTAAAACCTGAGTTAGGCAGCAGGCATTACTTTGCTGGGGCCTGTAAACAAACCTGAGCTCCAAAATACTCTTTAATGAGCTGGATTTATTTCTTGGTGCTGAAGCCTCAAAAGGCAAGGGGAAAAGAGAGGTTTGCACATACAGTAAACGTTTAAATAAGCCTTTCACTTCCTTTCAGCACCACAGCAATAACCCCATCCCATTCCAGGGCTTCTGGGACTTCTAAAACACATAATTCTGTGAGGTTATAATTACTGTGGGTGCCTTAGCGTGGCGTGGGGCTGGGCTGTAGGACATGAGTGGTGTTTTTGTTACATTGATGAGTGGTTGGCTTTTTAAATCTTGTCTGTATCTTCTTTGACAGCTCCATTCTCCAGAATTAAATGGAACAAATGCCTTTTTACCTGCTGCCGTGCAGCAGCTCTGCTCTTTTTTGGATCTGCTTTACTGGCTGTGATGGTGCAGAGTGGTTGATAGGTACAGGTAGATATTTGCGGTGTCAGTTCAGCAGAGTGGAGATGAAACACTGGGTTTAAAAGCTGCAGGTGGTTTGAGTAGTAGCTCCATTTGTGTTCCCTCTCCTAGCCCAGGCACCTCGTGCTGCTCAGTGTTCTTTGCCTGTAGCATGTGGAGAGAAACTTCTCAGGGTTCTGATGTAAGCAGGGTCACCAGGTATTTAAAATACGTTATTACCTTCCTCTTAATATTTCAAACCTTTGGCTCTAGATTCATGTCATACACCCACAGGCTTTTTGTGTGCTCTGTAAAGTGGCAATATAAAGAGGAGAGAACAGGCTCTAGAAGTGGTGAGGAGAGCTGGATGCAGCAGAAAATAGGTAGGCTGTGTTTTAAGTATAGCTGATGTGTACAATACGACTTTCTTTTTCAGAGCTCTTTAGTTGTTTTAAAAACAAACAACAACAAGCCAGCCCCAAACTTCAAACCTTTGCAATCTTCTGGCTCTCAGCATCCTACTAGAAAAGCTTTTCTTGAATAGACAGAGGTCTGGTAGAGACAAGAGTCTCAGAACATGATCAGTTTTGACACTCCCAGGTCCCACCATTGGCAGCCTTAGCAGAAAGCTCTGCCTGGACTGGATCTTCATGTTTATTCCCCATTTGTTAACACAGGAGATTTGGGGATGCTTGCATTGCCACTCCCCTTGCTCATGCTGTTCTTGGCAATGCCTGCATGGCTAGAGAGCTGCCAAGACAAAAAATGGGCCAGTACCTTGTTTCCAAAGGTTTCTTGGACATTGCAAGCATGCTGGAATGTCCCATCTTGTGTTCAAAGAGTTTGAAGCAATTTTAAGCTCAAGTTTCACCTGTTTTCCAAGCTTCATTCCCAAAATAGAAATAAAATCAGGAGAATGCCAAGCCCACCCTTTGGATCATAAAAATATAAATGGGAAGTTGTGTCCTCTGAGACCTCCTTGTGCTCTTTTGGTGCTTTGGGGATGGAATAGCTCTCCTCCAACTGGCTGGAGAGGGATGTTTTTCCAACATTCAGCTCCCTCCCTAGACACAAACAACCCTGTGTAGCTGAAACAGACCTCAAAATGAGGAGTTTCTGTAAAATAGTAACTGTGGGGAGATTTCTTCCATCAGCACCTATTAACCAAGAGGTTGTCCCTGTTGTCTCTCAGATCAGGCACAGAAATAGATCCCAGCTGTGATTTCTTGAAGTAGGGCTTCAAGAATAATTTGAAAAGGAACCAGAAGACATAATCTGCCACATCCTTCTGTCCCAAGACAAGGTAGTTTTTAAATCTGGTTCAGACCTCTTCATTGGCAAGAACTTCTCCACAGATCACAATCTGTGGAAGCAAAAGTAGGTGGATCTTCTTCAGGTTAATTGCTGTAGCTTAAGATGCTGAGAGGACATGGATTAAGACACAGGAGTCCTATTCTCCAGCTGACTTGCTCCTGTGTGCTGTCACCTCAGAACTTGCTTCTGGTTGCTTTCAAGGTATAAGGAGAGACAAGGCAAAAGTTCCAAAACTGCAGATAAAATTCAACTGGTTTTAGGGGTGAAGAAGAGGAGAAAGAAACCACTGAGCAGCATTTACTGCCTATCATTGATAAGGATATGACAGGACTGATGGCTACTCAGAAAACCTTCACTTGTGTCCATTTTTTTTTTAAAGTCCTACTATAATAGGTAATTAAAGTGTACTAATTGAATTAAGATCCCATCTGTCTGAGTTCAGCAAGCCAACGAGTCCCATAATTAAGATACCATGTTTGCTGTAACAGAGGCTGCAAACACAAGAGCTGGCCACCACCAGCATTAGCAAATATCTGCCTTCCATGACAAAGTGCCAGAGGATCCAGTGGGCTGAGGAGATGAAAATCATGTCTGCAAGGTAAGGAGCAGCTCCTGGGATAACAGGAATGCAAGAACAGTTGTGCTGCTTCTGGTAGAGGAGAAAAAAATGCCAAGTTGAGCTGGGTGCAAACATTTTGAAGCACTGGAGGGTGGCAGCAGTGGTGATTGAAAGACTCTGTGCTGGGTATCTCAGGGTCTGATCACCATGTCAGGGTCTGATCACTTTCTTGGTGAGATGAGGTCTGATAGTGAAGGCAAGGAGAAAGAACATAGTGGTTAAAATTGGTGTCTTCAGGCTGCAGTTCTGAAAGGTTTATAAAGCACCAGTGTGTCTTCAAACTGATCTGTAGGTTCCTGGGCTGCTCCAGCATGGACTGGCATCACTTCTGTATTTAACCATCAGCCCCACATGCATGTGTAGAGTCCACTGAGGAATCTGGTGTATCTTCACTGGTTTTGTGGTTGGGATTGTAGTTTTCTGAACAAGACTTGAACGTTTCAGAGCCCCTGAGCCTGAGACTTGAAGAATTCCCTTCTAGTTTGGGCTGCTGTGCCCATAGCACTGAACAGGCCCCTTCCCAGGAGCTTGTTTCAGCCAAAGAACCTGCTGAAATTCTCATGGAGTTTCTCAAAGTCTCAGTTTCCTCTTCAGTCTTGTGAAACTGTCTTGGGATGCTTTAAAATTTTGGAGGAAAAGTGGGTACATGCTTCTTTGCAGTTGGGAAAAGCACCCAAAAAGAAGGTACCCAAGATGTGTCGTTGGGATTAAGACATGAGGAGGAGGAGGGTGGCTGTGAGGGGTGATGGCAGTGGCCAAACCAGCTCCCTCCCACCCACAGCAACTTTTTCCAATTTGTCCATTTCCCCCTAATTCATTTTGGAGTGAGAAAACCCGATTTTTTTCCCCCCCTGCTTATAAAGGAGTTTTCCTTGCTGGAGGGCTTGGGAGGCAGTGTGTGTCCCTGTTGAGTGAGGGGGGACATTTCAGGAGGAGCAGACCCTGCTGGGCATCACCCACAGAGGTACCTTGGTTGGAAAAGACCTTCAAGATCATCAAGTCCAACTGTCGATGCCGACAAGTCCTTAACTAAACCGCGTCCCTCAGTGCTGTGTAGACTCTTCAGTCCCTCCAGGGATGGTGACTCCAGCAGTGCTCTGAGCAGCCTGTTCCGCTGCCTGACCAGCCTTTCAGTGCAGAACTTCTTCCTAACATCCAATCTGAACCTCCCCTGGTGGGACTTGAGGCTGTTCCCTCTTGTCCTGTCACGTGTAACTTCATTGAACAGCCCGATCCCCACCTCTTTACAACCTCCTTGGAGGTAGTTGTGGGGAAGATCCCTTGGGGGGTAGTTGGGGAAGACCCCATGGTGGGTAGTTGTGGGGAAGATCCCTTGGGAGGTAGTTGGGGAAGATCCCATGGGGGGTAACTGGGGAAGACCCCATGGTCTTCCCAGTGCACTGGGGGGGACCAGGACAGGCATGGAGCAGTCAGTCTTCCAGGCGGATTGGGGGAGCAGGAGAGCCAGTGGTCCAGGATGAAGTCCTCCAGCCACGTCCTGAAGCTGCAGACGTGTGTCCTTGCTGGTGCCAATGCTTTGAGCAGACCACAGCAGCTCATTTATTTTTTTTTTTCCTCCCCCTGATGGGGAAAATTTCCCGACGAGGAGGCGAAATGAAAGCGGCCGCTTCTCGGCGCGGTGTGAAAGCGGAGAGACATCTGCCGTGGATCAGAGAAGCCTGGCAGGTGGAGAACACTCCAGCCCTCCCTTCTCCTTGCCTTCACCCCATGTGTGACACGTCTCCCTTCCCTGTGTGCCACGTCTCCCTTCCCCATGTGCCACATCCCCCCCAGACACTGGCTCCACAAGGAGCAGCAGCACCTGGGCCCACCAGTCCTGCTGTCCCAGAAGGTGGTGGTGGGGTGACACACCGACCTCCCCTCCCTCAATCCCAGCTGCTTTGTACCTTCTCCCCCCTCCTAAAATACCACTCAAAGCTACAGGAGCCGGGAGGATTCTACAGTTCAGGAGCACACAAGTAAAAACTGAATTATTTAGCATATTTTTTAGTGCAAGCAGGTGTGGGGTTTGAAGCAGTTTGAGTTGGGAATTCTCTGCAGAGGAGTTAGGGTCTGGTGGGATTTGCAAGAGCTGGACAAGTTTTCCATTCCTGTCCTCCTCTTGCTGCTGCTTGACAGCTTTTCCCTTTTGGTGTTTTTTTTTTTCTATAAGCTCTGAATTCTCTTTCTGGTGTTCTCCATCCCCTGCAACTTCCCCCTCTCCCTTTATTTCCCCCCTTCACCTCCCGAAGCACCCGTGGCTGCTCCTGTAACAATCTGGTGAGCACTGACAGGGGGTGTGTGTGTGTGAGGGGATGTGTCCCCTTGTCCCCAGGGACTTTGCAGTCTCCTGCAGACACTGACAGTGCAGGTCAGGCTGTCACCACCAGCAGATGCTACTTCAGCTGGAAACGGACCCACCCAGGCTGGCCCTGGAGGTGGTTTTGGGAGGGGCTGAGGGGGGTTGCTTTGTGCCTGGGTGGGTTTTGGTGCCTTGATTTCAGGTTTTTAAATTGAATTTTACTGATTTTTCAAAGGGGAGGGGTGGTTTGCAAAGCTGTGTGAGCACTGAAGCAGTGTGGCCTTTGTCCTGAAGGGAGAGGACAGGGATGGACACAGAGGTGGCTTGGGCAGCTCCCCTGGGAGCCCCATTTGAGAGGCTTTGGGTCAGTGTTCCCCTAAAATCTCACCTTGCCTCTAAAATCTCTTCCACCTCCCCATCCATCTTGTTCATTTTGGGATGGGGGGGGGTATGTGTGTGTGTGTGTGTGTGTGAGCATCAGACAGACCCTCTTCTCCATGATCTGCTCAACTCCATCTCACCCAGATTTTTCCTACAGCCTCTGGTGCTGGTGAATCCCTGAATCTGTTTGTAGGGAGTGGACTCAGGGCTGTGACCCCAGCTGTCCCTGTCCCCAGAGACACAGGGAAGGGCTGTTGGGGCAACAAGCAGTAACTCAGCCCTGCTCCTGTGGAAGGAGAGCTGGGAATTGCAGCCACCTTCACACCCCAATGCTCTGGAATAATTCTGTGCAACCCAAGTAAGTCTGAATTATCCGTACAGCACTAAAATGGGAATATTTCTCTCTCTCTTTTCCCACTCCCCCCCCCAAAAAAAATATCATTATTCTTGTACTCTGCTGCTCTTGTCTGTTTGTTTGCAATCTAACAAGACTGGAGAGGAAACCCTCACCAGGATCTCCAGCACAGCAACTGGCAAACCACACCGTGAGTGGTGACTGCAGAGGACGAGAGGAGAAGAAGGGGTTACTGCATCACATCTCCCTCCTCTTTGGGCACCAGCCTTTAGGAAACCAGCCATTTGGGTAACAGATGGGTGCTCTGGTAGGTCTGGAAACCTCTCAGGCAAAAGTAAATCTTCCCTTCCCACCAGGAGGTTCAGGCCTTGTTCTGCAGAACAGCGTGTACGAGCTGAGCTCCCCTACGGGAGCAGATTGCCCTGTTCCTCCAGGCTTGGCTGGGTGCACTGAACAGCCCTGTTGCTTAACCCTCAAGCCCTGTCCCTTCAGCTTAAGCTGTGTTTGATGCTCAGGTAGGCAAGGGTTTTCTTTTGGGGGGTGCCAAGGGATGCACTTCTCACCCACCCCCTTGGCACAGCTCCCTCTCGGGCAGGTAAAAAGGTGCCGATGGGCGAGCGGCTGTTGCGGTGATGATGTGACATTACACGTTTCAGCTTCTTTCTGGGAGAGCAGTGCACTGTGCCATTAATTGGAGGGAAAACAATCAGAGACCTGCTGCTTTTGGAGTTTGTTGAAAGCACAGGAAGATGGGGAAATGTTGGTGTTTATGAAACAGCAGCTGGTGCTCAGCTCTGGCAGGGGAGCGGGAGGAGGAGGGAAGCGGTTGTATTTGGGTTCTGGGTCTAATTGGCAAAACTGTAATAATTCTTAGATCAAATACATGATGCATTCAGCCCACTTGCTTTTTTTTTTTTATTATTATTATTATTATTCTGCTGCGTGTAATAACAAGTCATAACACTGGGGATTTCATGAATAATCATTTCTGCTTGCCTCCCTTTTCAGTGGAGGATTTCCAGAGTGCTTGATGATCGTGCAGTCTCACTCCATCCCCAGAAGGCAAATGAATATTATCTTTATAAAGGGAGATAAGGCAGACTAGACAAAGGCCTGGAATAACTTGGTTAAGTTTATCAGAAAAGCCAATAGAACAATCAGGATTTATGCCCAGGAATTAAGATTCTTGAACCATTTGGAGAGCAAGAAGTCGGTCCTGAGCACAGCCTGGGCGCTGCGAAACGTCTGCAAGGGAGAGAAACTCTTCCCTTAGCAAAGGAAAAACGACACAGAGCAGCAGCAAAGAGGCTTCAAGAGGACTTGTAAGGAATGTGGACTCTCTGGGGCAGGCAGGGGGGGCTGTGGGCTGGAGTAGGACCCCAGGCACCCACCCTGCCCCTGCTTGACCCTTCCCAAGCTTCATGTTCAGCGTCATCCCGACCAGCACAACAAAACAGGACCCTGAAGGGCAGGAGAACGAGTGCATCCAGGAGCTACCTATGGCTATTGAAATGGGGGATTACAGGCAGAAAGGCTTGAATGTCTCACTAGACCTCATTAAAGTCTAATTATCTCCATAAAGATGGAGTGCTGCACAGCACTCCATACACAGCAGGCCTGGTCTGACTGAGCTACAGCTCAGCGGAGGCTCTACCAGCCACTTGATGGTTGGAGCATGAAACTAAAACGTGGTTATTTGGGTTGTGAAAGCACTTAGGTTGGGATTCCCTCCGTGAGGCTCAACCTCAGCACTTTGGTTTAGGAACAGCAGGGCCAGGTTTGTCCTGAGCAAGTGATGTGATGGAAGCTGTGCTGGAGACTTGGGGAGATGCAAAAAACCAGGTGCAACAAAAATGTAAATGCTTGGAGCTTCCAGTGCCCTCCAAGCAACACATGACAGGCTCACCCAGCTGCAGGAACTTCAACATCAGCAGCCTAAAAACTTCATAAAAGAAAGCCTGAGATGGACCATAAAGTTAAATGGATGTAGAAATCATGAGGTCTGACACCAATTGAGCTTTATTGTTCTGTTTTGACATCTAAGCCTCTAGAAATCCCATTTTCTTGTTGGGTGTTTTGTTTGTGTGTGATTAAGCCAATTGTTTTTATGGAAGCTGAAGTTTTGGAGTAACCAAGTGGCTGTGATAGCCACCACCTGGGGAACTCCTCCAGATATTGCCAAATTCTGCTGAAAACCTCAGAGTTTGGCAACTCCACAAGAAGTTCTCACCTCAAGGAAGGGCTCTTGTGCCAAATACCTTTTGTTGCTCATGAATTTGTGCTGAAGCTTTTCAGGACCAAACTTCCTTCATCTTTGAGATCTTGGCATCTGACTGGAACCTGCTAAAAATGTTTGTTTGGAAAGAAAAACAAAAAACCAAAACCTGCCTGACCCTGAGTTGAGAGAAGTTGGTGCCTTGAAGCTGTTGTAGTGGTGAGAAGGGTCTGGTTGTGCCATCTTTGCATTAAATTGTACCTTCCTGTGAGATTTGTTCTTTCCAAAATCCTGGAGTTATGCATTAGCACATTTTGGAGGTGATAGCTGAGTCTCATTTGAATCTGTTTTGGGGTTTTCTTTGATATGGTAAATAGGAAATGGTAGGAAAAAAAAACAACAAACCCAGTGTCTGATTGACTGGAAGATGATGAAGGGAGAGGAGAGGTTCCAGGGACCTCCAGAGAGATGGATTTGGCTTGATTTGGGGTCGATTATTTTTTAGAACACAGGGCAAAATTAACAAAGGAGCACTTGGGCTGTGCAGAGTTAATTGCTCAAATATTAATCAGCGTTTTAAAGCAGATGGTGGAGGTCTCATCATTTTGGTCCTTAAAGCCAGAGGAGGCAGAAGTGATGGGAGCCACCACCCCAGGCCAGGGGAGATGTGTTGGGGTGGCTGGATTCCTGCAGCAAATCCGTCTGCTCCTGGTTATTTTATTTTTGTCCTGACTCTTTTTCTAGTGCTGGAGAACCCAGACCGACGGGTCCTCACCAGCCCTAATGAGTGCAATTAGTGGCTGGGGGCTGCTGATTGACTTGGGGAGGGTGGAGCGAGCTGTTCTGGGAAGGCAGTTTCTAAATGTGCAGAAGCCCAGGTTAGCTCGGCTGGGAGACTCATGAAATTTAAATTAGGAGGATTTTGTGGGGAAGAGGAAGAAGTATTAACAAACTAAAGAGAGCTAATTACTGGAGATGGAGAACATTGACTGTGCAGTTGGAGATGACAGTCGGTAAGTAGTTCCCATCGGGGGCTTTTCCTGCTTTGGAGACAAAAGAGGTTGGCTGTCCAGTGGGTTATCAGAGATGAGAAGGGGCTGCATTTTAGAAATGGAGAGAGGCTCTAATTGCAGAAATGCCTGCGAATATTTCTGTGGCACTTTGCTGAACCCTGGTGTCACGCAGGACTTTTGAAGCCTCCTTTCCACAGTCATTACACGCTGCTTCCTTTGTAATGAAGTTTGCGACTCGTGGAACTTCGTTTGGATGTGGTTTAGCTCCCTCCCTCCACCCCCGAATACATTTTATGTCCGTCTGCTAATGGGGAAAGAAATTAAACCTTGTGGAATGGTGCAGCAGAGGCAGTCACAGGGGTTTAAGAAGCAGGAGAAACCCCGTGGCCAAGCTCTCCTGCACAGCACAGCTTGAGCAACACCCCAAGAAGCAAATCATCACAAGGGACCCAAGCTCACCTTGACTTGGCCTCTAACGAGGGGAACGTCACCCCAAGAACCCCAAGGGCTCTCCCTTCATCTTGTAGCAGGGGGTGAGCAGCGGGCACATTGAGGGGGGGATTTTTTCCCCTCTTGTATTGTTTGCCCTCCAGCTCAGCGAAATCCTCCTTTTCTCAGCTGGGGTTGTGACTCCTCTGGCAGGAATTCTCTTCTCCCAAGCCCCAATAATGGCCCATCCTGGTCTCCTAGTAACTGCTGCTGCCACATCCCTTTTGACAATGGAGCATCCTTTGTCGCCTGGTTTGTTTCTTCGACGGGCAATTGTCTGAAATGTCTCCAAATGAGCAACTTTTGTGTGTGGTGGTTTTTGTTTGGTTTGTCTGTGCTGGCAGAGGGGGGTTGGACTTGTCTTCTTGTGTTCCTTCCTTCAAGCAGGGCCAGTCTTGTTCCTTGGGGAACAGACTTTTGTGAGACAGCTCCTGGTAGGGTTTGTTCCTCCCCCTCCTCCCACCCAGGACCTCCTGTTCTTTTCTGAACCCAACCTCTCAAAGCATTTTCAACTTTCTGTCCTCGGAGTAAAAAATCTTCTCATTGATTATTGCACTAAAAGGCTTTCTTTGCTCGATGTATTTTGGACCTGGCCTCTGCATCGAGATGTAAAAGTGCCTGTGTTGAAGCTTTGCCAGCAGCCAGCACATCTCTCTCCGAGCTGGGGAGAAGGAATTTGACCTGTGGAGGCTGAAGGGTAAAACCTGTTCTGGTGGTGACACCAGCCTTGGAACTGGGCTGGGGTTTGGTTGGTCTGAGGGGAGTTTTGGAGCTGCCCTGGTGCTCTGTATATGGGGGGGATTGGGGTTTTTTTTGGGAAAAGAGTGGAGGGGCAGGGGGGTGGGGAGAGGTTGGGAAGCTCTTTTTTTGGGGTCTTCTCTGTAGGAGGGAATATCCCCATTGAAGTGGGAGCCCAAAGTCTGGATGGATGGGGAAAGGGAGGAGGGTGGGAATCCCCATCAGTGGTGCAGGTGCACAAGCAGTAGGGGAAAATCTGGGTCCTGCCAGACCCCAAAGCTGGACCCAATGGCTGATGAGTAGAAGACAAGTTCAGCTGCATCTGGATGGAGCCACATGTGGTGGTGATGCCCTGTGCCTCCCTCCCAACCCCACCACTTTGTTGTCCTTCTCCCCCAAGGGAGGCTGCAATTGCTCCCAGGAAAACCACTCGACCTGCCTGGATGCCACTGTGAAAACTTTATTGTCTCTCTGGAAGGACAACGTTGTTGGGTTGTGGGGTTGTTTGGTTTTTTTGGTGTTGTTTTTCTTCTTCAAGTAAAATGCTACAGTCAGAGCTCCACACACACGTGGGCACCTTTGCACCGAGGAGCAGGAGCTGGATGTGGCTGGATGAGGGTGGGAATGGGTGCTGGGGAGCCAGCAGTGCCAGGGAGCAGGGATGAGATGAAGGGGAAAGGCATGAATCACGGCGTGTCAGGGGAACACATGAATCACACATTGTGGCAGCAGGTTGGACAGATCCACCAGGATTTCTCTACCTCCTGAGCCAGAGCTTCAAGTCCCCAAACCCCCTCCCAGGGCCTGGTGTGAGCTATGGTGGGGTGGCACCCCGGGAAGGTCCCTCCCTGCCCTCCCAACTGTCCCACCTCCCCTTTTCCAGCCCTTTGCATCCCAAGGTGGGAAAGCTCAGCTCCAGCTCCCACCAAACTCGGCTCCAGCTCCCACTGCTGCAGAGCTTGGATGTGGGGGAGATGTTGCAGTTTCCCCTGGATGTTCTGCAGTCATGGAGAGCATCAGGTGCCTGCCTCCCCACCACCTCCCCACCCCGAGGTCTTCCCCTGGCTCCAGGCTGTGTGAACCTGCTTCTGGAGCCCTCTGTGCCTGCTCACCAACCTTTGTGGCCTAAACCCAGGCCAGTCCATTCTTGCAAGGAGGAACACGAGTCCTGATGGTGGTTTTACATCCTGTTTTCTGGATCCCAGATTCACACCCTGCCTCCTCACACCAGTCTCTAAAGACCACGGATCCAGGCCGGGTTTAGTGGTGCTGGTCCCCCAAAGCCTGAAGTTCCTCCTCTTGACTTTGGAGTTTTGGGGGAAAACGGAAAAAATCACCCTTTTCCTTCCTTAGCTCCTGGTTTCTAGGGACGGCTGCTCCCCACCCCTGCTTACAAAATTGTCCCTGTCACCCCCCCTCCCTGCCCTCCCAGTGCCCTCTTGTCACCGGGGTCCTCCTGAGATGAGATCTTCATCCTGAGGGGTAGTAGGGTACGTCGCTGTGGTAGTTGTAGTCGGGACACACCTTCTGCACCAGCCTGTAGTCTATGCTGTAGAAGGTGATGTAGATGCAGATGACTTTGAAGGGCTTGGAGCAGACCCAGGAGACGTGGCTTTGGGTGTGCTCGTGGTAGCAGGTCTTGGATGGGTCGTAAGTGCAGAGCGTGGTCTTCTTGGCACGATCCACCTTCTCGTACTCCACCCGGCAGTTGAAGATCTTGGATTCTTTGGCCTCAATGAAGATCTGTTGCTCCAGGTCGAACTCCACTGCCTTGGTGGGAGGGACGAGGCTGACAGAGATGTTCCCTTGCCCAGTAGAGTTGTGTCTGAAGAAGACGTTGACTGTGCCGTTGCCGTGGTCAACCACCTTTCCGGTGATCAAGAGGTTCAGCTTCACTGTCTTGATGTTGGAATAGAAATCTCCCCAGCCAAAAATTTTTTTAAGCTTGCCTGGAGCTGACCCCAGGTCCCTCTGTCCTCTGGAATGTGGAGCCTGGTCCTGCTTGGGGAGGTTGTCCAGGATATCCCATAACTCCCATGAGCTGCTCACCAGCTCCAAGAGGGTCATGTTCTGCAGTAAGGTTGGAGTTAACAGGGGTTTTGGAGAGAGCAGCTCACGGGTCTTCTGCACCTGAGCTCCCTCCTGGGTCTTGGGTTCACGTTGCTCTGCACCTTGCCCTGCTTCTTCTTGGCCACAGATCACCTGAAAAGAGTGATGGTGGGGAGTGAGAGGTGGGTGAGTGGTGCCTTTCCCCTGTGTCTAGTTTTGTTCTCCAGAGTGACCCCACTTCTCTGGACGTGACCTGGCCATCCTCTCATTTCCCTTGTCTCTTGCCTTTCCTCTCTCCTTCTCCCTGTAGTCCACATTTCCCTTCTGCTGGCAGCTTCCCCCTGTTCTCACCCTCCACACGGGGTTGCTCAGGGAACGGGTGAAAGGAGCCAGGACGGGTCGTTTGGCCACTGAGGGTGCCCCTTGGAGGTGGCTCCTGGGTCAGAGCAGGGCACTTGCACCCAGGGGAGCTCTGCAGATGCTGGGGAGAAGGTGCTATGGGGGAGGATGCCCACCTGTGACAAGGGTGCCCACCTTCTGGCCTTGACACAGCGGGCCTCACTGCTGCCTCCTCACCCCAAGGACCCCTCTTCTGACCTCCAGACTGTACCCCAGGGTACGAGGGATGGAGCTGGGAGCAGGTTGGCAGCACGAGGCTCAGCAAAGCACAGAGGTGAGTTCTCACCCCGGGGGGGGGGGGAGATGCTCTTGGTCTCCAACAGCCCCTCATGGGCTCCTGCCCAAATCCTGCTGGCACTGGGGGGCTCTGCCTGCCCACCAGCCGTGCACCCCAACATCAGCACAGGTGGGGGGGCTTGCCAGGCTGTGGGTACCCTGCGAGCTGGGAAGATGCCTGGCTGGGAGGTGGACGTTGGAGCCTTGGGTGCTGCCCACTGTGACCCCTGGGGGGTGCCAAGGACTCACCTGGCACCTGGGGGGCTGTGGGGGAGCCCGGGGGTCTGGCCCCCAGCAGCTCCACCGGGACTGCTCTGCCTTAAGGTGGGGGGGGGGGGGGGGTGTGTGGGATTTTTAGGGTGCTCAGGACGGACCTTTCCAGCAGCCCCTTCCCCCCCAAAAAATAACAGAAGTTTTGGGACGCTCGTTTGTTTTTTTTCAAGGGATGGGAAGAGGGACTTGGCGGGGGGGGCAAAAATTGATATGCGAAAACGTAGCTGGCTGTCAACCCCCCCTGTCCGTGGGGCAGCCCGGCCCCCCCATCCCCCGCAGCCCCCCCTTCCCCCCCCAGCGCTCACCAGCAGACTGATGCTCCCCTGGATGAAGAGGACGATGCAGCTCCGAGGGAGATGCATTTTTTCCAGCCGGTGCCGCCCGCCCTCGCCGGAGCTGAAATTTAGGGAGGGTTTGGGTGGGATTTGTATGAATAGATATGTATCTTCTTCTTCTTCTTCTTTATTTCCCTCTTTTCTTTTTAAGTGAGGAGCGTTAGCCAGAAGGGAAGGGGGGGGTGTCCCCCTTTAGAAGCCGCTTTCCAGGGTCCCCCCCCGGTCCATGGTGGCCCCGATACCTCCCGGACCGGGCGGTGGTTTCACCTGCTGCCTGCTCCCCTGCCTGCTCCCCTGCCTGCTCCCCTGCCTTTTTCTCTCCCTGCTCCCCTGCCTGCTCCTCTGCCTGCTCCTCTCCCTGCTCCCCTGCCTGCTTCCCTGCCTGCTCCCCTGCCTGCTCCCCTGCCTGCTCCTCTGCCTGCTCCTCTGCCTGCTCCTCTGCCTGCTCCTCTGCCTGTTTCTCTCCCTGCTCCCCTCCCTGCTCCTCTCTGCCTCGTCGGAGACTCAATGAAACTCCGCTCCATCCCCTCCTGGCTCCCCCCTCCCAGGTGCCGGGAGCGGAGCAGCCCCCTCGAGTGTAACCCTTTGCTGCCTGCAACCCAGGCAAAGCAGCCCGGGGGAGGGGGCGAGGGGGGTCTCCAAGGGCTGATCGTTGGCCCTGGGGGGTTGAGGGAGCTCTGACAAGGCGTGTGGGTCCGTTGCTGTCGTGCCGAGGAGCGTCCATCCCTCCCCAGAGAGGAGCATCCCGGGCCGGTGCTGGTGAACTGGCACGAAGGGAGTGAATTGGGATGGGGAAAAGGCAAAAGGCTTCTCCAAGCAGTGCCCCGCCTTCTTCGGGAGGCTGCAGGACCCGGTTGTAGGTCCTGTGCCCTTTGGGAGGTGATGGTCAAGGCGAGGGGACACCCTTTGGGCCTGGGTTTCTCTGGGGAGCTGTAATTTTTGGCCCTCTAATGCTGGCTGCTGCAGGGATGCTCCCTGCCCCCTGGGGGGCTGTGCAGGCTTTCCCTCCCAGCTCATAAAATAATTAAACACAGAGAGAACTGTGACATTTCCAGGGTCTTCTGATTTTGGGGTCTATGTGTGGCCCCTTTTACCTGCTCATAACAGATGCAGAGCATTTCCCTTCTCCCCAGAGGGGCTGGCATCTCCTTGGCAAGAGACATGGGCCAGGTAGGAAGTTTAATTTTAATTTATTGGTGAGTTTGGTTTTTTGGACTTGCGTGTACAAGCCTGGGCAACAGCATTCTCCCTTTCCCTCTGCATGGGCAGGAGCAGGAGGTGGCAAACTGCAGCCATGCCAGGGCACTGCTCCTTTCCAGCTTGGGAATTCATCAAAGGAACAAATGCAGGTCCTGTTCCCCATGACCAGGTGGTTTGATTTCTGTGTTATTCCAGAAGTAAAGGGATGGCAGGCTGTGTTCTGCTTCAAAAGGAAACAGAAGCCATTGCTTTGCTGTTCCAGGCAGATTTGCTCCTGGTGGGTTTTGTCCCACTGAAGGCAGCACTTGTTCCTTTTCCCATCTTCAGGAGAAGTTGGAGTACCAAGAGGTAACTTGCCAGGGACAGGACTAGAGTTAAACCCTGTGTTTCTCAACTCCTAAGTGACAATTCCCCTCCTTCACATCACTCTGCCTTCCTCTCTCTATCATTTCCATATTCCCCCTTTTCCTGACCTGCTTGGGGAAGCCAGATCCTGCAGTGATGCTAAGGATGAACAAACTACAGGGGAAAGAGCAGGTTGGGAGTGGCAGGATGATCCCCCTGAACGCCCTGCTAGCTCTCCCATCTGCACAGCAAACTGCTCCAGCTTTTGGCTGTGACTGCAGGGCTGGGATCAGGACAGGGAGGTTCTTCTTGCAGCTTTTGGGGAGGTGGGCAACAAATCTGTGTGGTGGCTGCTGCCTGCACCCAAGGTGCCTGCCTGCAGTGCTGCCTGATGCCTCCTGGGTTTGTTGGAAATCTGAAGCAGGTTGGAAATACCATCTTGGTAAAGTCACCTGGGGGCTGAATCACTTTTTACTTGCTACTGAGCAACCTGCTCTGTGTTGGTGGCACTTTGGGGCACAAGGAGACAAGACACCTCCTTAAAGCCAAGGAGGGGTGAGGACCCCAGTTCCCCAGGACAACTTGTGCCAAAGGAGTGACAAATCCCTCAACCAACAACAAAAAAGCTTCCTGGTAGCCAGGGCTATTAAGCTCCAGAATATTCATCCAAGAGCAGTGCTGGAAGGACCCTGAGGCCTCCTAAAACCAGCAGGAACACGGTGCTGGAGGATATATGGCAGCACTAATGCTGCCCTGGCCCCAGAGGTGTGCTGGGTGCCTTTAATAGGCTGCACGTCTCTAACCGCTGTGATTTCGATCAAAGATCTTCATAAAACTCCCAACTGCCTGTGCCATCACCTGCTCTTCAATCATCCCAAGCACCTCATCTCCTGCACAGCCTGCCCAGAGCTGCCTGTGCCACAGGGCTTGGGGTCCACTCCATCCCCCCAGCCCAGCCTGGGGGCATCCCTCCCCAAACTCCCAGACTGGTTCTGGGTGGTGAAATGGTTTTGGGGAGCAGCTCTGTGGATCTGATCGGGCTCCTCGAGGCCGAGCTGAGGTCATTGCAGCTCAGGATGATGAGGAAGAACAAGGGATAAAAATGATTTAACGGGACTTTCTGGGTTTCCTGGTGTTTGGAGGGAGCCGGGTGGCATAAAGGAGGGTGATTTAGGAGCTGTTCTAACTTGTCTTGTGCTGTGATGGCTCCCTCTGGAGATACTTAGATAGCCCAAGGTTGGCAAGCATGGGGCTGGCACTTCCACGGTGGGGATGTGTCCCCGAGTCCAGCCCAGGGATGTGTCCCAGCTTGCATGGCCCATTCAAGGGGTTCATCCAGTGCAAGGGGGCTCCTGCTCCTCCCATGCAGAAAGAGGCCTCAGCAGTGGAAGCAGAACCACCCAGGTGAGTCCTGGGTCAGCAGTTAGGGTCAGGTTTCCTTTCAACCACCGGTGAACGTGATCCTGGTGCTGTGAAAGTGGCTGGGACTGGGATGGGAGCTGCTGGCAAGGCCGGGAGCTGCTTTCTGCACATCTGAAGAAAACGAGGGTGGGGTGAGTTGGTGCTGGGGTTCTGGCTCTGGCTTTGCTCAGCTCATCTGCTCCCAGGCTGCAGCTCCTGCTGGAGGGTTCCAAAGTGGGTTATTCTGCTGGGTTTTGCCGACGATGGGAGCTCTGGTGACCAGAGCTGTTCCTTTCTCGTTGTCCTCCAACCGATGCCAGGGGCTGACCCAGCTCTTCCAGCAGCATCCCTGTGCAGCACCAGTCCAGCCCCTCCACGCTGGGGCTGCTGCAAAAATCTCCTCTCAGATTGTGCAGATTTCCAGAATCAAACGCTATCCACATGTTTCTGGCGCTTTGGGAAACCTCTTATTTTGTTCCCCCAAGGTCCAGTGGGTCTGGCTCTGCGAGGGGAATTTTTAGAGGTGATTTATCTGCAAGCTGAGGCTGCCAGGCTCTCTCTCCCCTCTGCTGCTCAGCCCAGAGCCTCTTTGCCTTTGCTTTTCCTCTCCTTTCCTGGGTTTCTATTGCCCTCTAGTGGGACCATGTGCTGGGAAGATGGGCTCAGCCTGGGGGTGCTGGGGGGCCCAGCTCTGCCGAGGATGCTGAGCACCGGGAGGGAGTGAGGAGGGGGAAGTTCTGGCAGGCACCTCCCGTTTACCCAGGCAGTTGCTATTGACGGATCTTATTTTTGGAAGCATGATTTTCAGGGCCTTATCAACCTCAGCAGAATTAAGGCTAGAAGGAGATTAGAAAGACAAAAATAAGGCCAGGAAGGGTGAATATGTTTTTGAAGCAGCAAGGTTGAGGTGACCCGAGGTGCAGGTGTGTGATGGGGGAGGAGAGGCTGGATGGAACAAGAAAGAGAGTTTGGATTCAGCTGTGGGAGCTTCCTCCAGTTACACACCACAAACATCAAGCCATGGGGTCCCGGTGGCTTTGGTGGGATTCTGGGCAGGTGGCTTGAAGATTCCACCAGAAGGAAAGGGTTTCGTCCTCTCATGGAGGAGATGTGGCACAGCAAGGCTGCCTGGGGAGTCCCACGGCCCCACAAACCCAGGGTGCTGCTCTGGCAGAGCATCTCAAGCTGTCAAGTGCCCAAACCAGAAACCCCCCCCAGCCCTGAGGGTGAAGATGCTCTGGGAGAGACAGCAAAGATGGGGAGGTCAGGGAGACTGCACAGCCAGCAGGAGAACCTCAGCCTTCAAACCCCTGACAGCTGCAAGGGATTAATTAATTCAGGTGTTGATGAAGAGGGATGCTGTGTCCCCTGATGGGGCCTTTTCCCACTCCAGTTGCTCTGGAGAAGAGGCTGCCATCCTCACTTTTCATTTTGCAGCCCAGCAGCCCAAGGTTACTTGGCCACAGGGGTGAGATTTCTGCTCAGCTCCTCTGTGCCACGGCTCAGTGCTCTGTCTCCTGCCTCCTCTCCAGGAGCTGCTGGATGTGCTTTGCCTTCCTCAGCTGGGCTGATCCAGAGGGATGTGCTTCCAACACCCAGGGAGCCAGGTGGGTGGGTACTCTTGGCACCCACAGATCCATGAAATGGGGTTCATTCATACTTTGCTCTCACAGCCTGTCCTTAGCAGGAAGGAAAAGGTTTCCCCCTGCTGATAAATACACTTATTCCTGAATGATTTGAGTGTAGGGACCCAGGAGGAAAGGTGGGGGGACACAGCAGGTCCCAGGGTGCCAGTTCCTGGCTGCATATGCCAGAGAAATAGATTTTCTCCCCCCAGAGGGTGCATCCATCTGCTGGTGTTCATGTACATAACACAGCTCTGTTTGGTATTTAAAATAAATGTATATGAAAAGGATGTTCATGCTCTGGGCTCCAGAATTCTCCCAACCCCCTCACCCAAATTCAGCTGCCAGGCAGGAGGGACAATCCTTCATGCTGGGGTTGGTGAACCGGGTCCCTCTGAGGAGCAGCTTGGGTTTGCCTTGGGAATGCACCAGGCTGCTTTCTTGGGTTCTAAATGATGCAATGACATGACTTGGGGGAAAATTATTGCTTCTTGCACTGCCCCAGCCCTCTGCCCTGTTCCCAGCACAAGGATGTTTCCCCTCCCTTTTCCAGTAATGAAGAGCAATCGTTTCCAAAAGGTGACACCTGGTTGCAGCCCGTTCACCACGTGCTGAGACCTCTTGGTCCAGCACAAATTCAAACAGGCTGCAGGAGCCTGCTTGGATTTTATTATTATTTTTTTTTTTAAGTGGGAAAACAAATTAAAAGGTTCCTCTCTTCTTCCTTCTTCTCTTGAGGTCACCTGCAGGCAGCAGGGGTTTTGTGAAGAGCTGGGGAGGGTGGTTTGGTGAGGCAGTGCCTGCCCAGGGGGCAAACCCTGGGGGGGGGGCTTTTTAGAAGGGCAGGGAGGGAGAGGACAAGGGGATGAAAACTGGAAGAGGGAGATTGAGGTGAGACATGAGGAGGGAATTCTTCCCTGTGAAGGTGGTGAGAGCCTGGCCCAGGTTGGCCAGGGAAGCTGTGGCTGCCCCATCCCTGGCAGTGTTGAAGGGCAGGTTGGATGGGGCTTGGAGCAGCCTGGGCTGGTGGGAGGTGTCCCTGCCCATGCAGGGGGTGTGACTGGGTGGGCTTTAAGGTCCTTCCAATCCAAACCAGCCTGGGATTCTCTGCTTCTACCAACCCTGGGGGTTCAGGTGAAGCCGGAGCCCCGACACCTGGCGATGCGGATGCGATGGGGGGGGCAGGGCTGGGGGGGCTGTGGGGTGCACCCCGCTGGGGAGCAGAGGACGGGGCTGGGGGGGAGTAACTCCTGCTTTTCCAAGAGCTCGGATAGGAGGCTTGAGGAGGCTGCGAGACCAGCCAGCCCTTCTGCCGGGCGACTGCAGAGGGAGGCAGGGAGCTGCGCTGGGCAGCGCCGGGGGCTGGGGGGGCTGCGAACCCCAAAACCTGCCGGCCTGGGAGCTGGGGGTGCTGCCCAGAACCCCCTTTCTCCGCCTGGGTGTTGTTGATGGCCAAGCTCAAGTGTTAACAGGGAATAACCCCGGGAAAAACTTAAAACCTTCATCACGTCCATCCCGGGGAAGCTGGGGACCTGCCAGGCCGGTGGGTGCCCTGATGCTGAGGCTGCTGGTTGGTTGCTGATAGGCTGGGAGGATTTTTTTTCACCCCCTTCTCCTTTGGGTTCCTCGGTGTTGGCTCATTTGGGTTAATCAGGCCAACTGGAAAATTCAAGCAACGTTTTGTTTCTGCTCTGGGGCAGGGGGTGGTTTGGAAAGAGGGTCCCCCTCGGATAGGGGTGCTGGGAATGGGGTGTTGGGGCTGGGTGCCCCCGGGGTGCTCAGCTCCAGGCTGAGGGGCCCAGTGGGTCCCCCCTTGCTGGGGATGGGTGCCTCCAGTTTCCCTTCCCACCCTCTTAGGCTGAACATCATAAAAAAATAACCCAAGAGGCAAGTGGAGCCTCTCTGGGAAAAGAAATAATCCCGGGGAAAATAAAGCAATGTTAGAGGAGTGTTTGTTTGGCAGGCTGGGAGAGTGGGGTGCTCAGCCTGGGGAAGAGGAGGCTCCAGGGAGACCTTAGAGCAGCTTCCAGTGCCTGAAGGGGCTCCAGGAAAGCTGGGGAGGGGCTTGGGACAAGGGCAGGGAGGGATGGGATGAGGGGGATGGATGAAAACTGGGAGAGGGAGATTGAGGTGAGACATGAGGAGGGAATTCTTCCCTGTGAGGGTGGTGAGAGCCTGGCCCAGGTTGCCCAGGGAAGCTGTGGCTGCCCCATCCCTGGCAGTGTTGAAGGGCAGGTTGGATGGGGCTTGGAGCAACCTGGGCTGGTGGGAGGTGTCCCTGCCCATGCAGGGGGTTGGGACTAGATGATCTTTAAGGTCCCTTCCAACCCAAACCATCCCATGATTTGTGCAGAGAGGGGCTTTGGAGCCACGACCAGCCCTTCCCTGGGCTTTGGGTGTAAAGCCCAGGATTTTTTTCAAAGCAAAGCTTTAATTATTCCTGCAAATCCTCCCCGTAGGACAGCAAAGCAGCCGATACAGCCTCAGAACCACAAACCTCAGGAGGAAAAATAGTCATTTATCCTGCCCAGTCAGGCAGGACGTTCTGCTGGCGGAGCTGAGCCTCTGGTGGAGGTGACAGCTCACATCTCACACAGCATCTTCCCCCCTCCTCCAAGCAGGGTGGAGATGAACAGCTCATTTCTGCTGGGCTCAGCAAACAGCAGTGCCACCAGCTCCCCAGGGCAGCTGGGAAATGATAAATTGGAGATGAAAAGGGTTCACGTCCCAGTAACATTTTCCCGGGTCACGTCCCGTGTTTACAGCAAGGTCCTGTCATTGGGAAAAGGCAAAATAAAGGTGATAGGATCTATTGGCACAAAAAAAACCCACACCAAACCTGGGTGGCTTGCAGCTGCCAGGGGTTCCTGCCCCAGCTCTCAGAGTGGGGCAGAGCTGAAAGAAATGAAAATGATCAGTAAAAACCCTGGGATGCCCTGGCTGCTCTGGAGCTGATTGCAGCCTTTGAAAGGATAAGGAAGGGGGGGCCAGAAATCTCTGCCTGCAAAATACCCTCTGGGCTATTTTAGTCTGGACAGAGAAGAGGCCAAAATCTTTCCAGTTTGTTGCCCGAGCTGCAAGGAGAAGGAAAAATCTCTTAGCAGCAAATGTGGGGGACTGAAAGCTCTGCTTTTGGCCCCAAAAGGAGTGACTGTCTGCAGGGCTGCTCCTGCCAGCTGGGTTTGAAGCTGGAGTCAAGAGGTTTGTGCTGGGATCTCACCTCGTGGTTTCAGTGCTGTAAACACCTCAAGTTTGCAGGAAGAGGTTTGGGAAGACCACCCGGGTGTGTCTGAAAGCAGAGGAAGGAGATGCCCCTTCCCCCTCCAGGCTCCTTGAATTAACACAGCTTTGCTAGAATAACCCGAATTTCTCAGGCACATGTTGGAGGGAGCTGGTTGATCTTCTCAGGTGCCTCTTCCCAAGCACTGAATCTCATTTCTCTCACCTCCAAAAACTCACTTTCCACCCCCAGATCCTCTCTAGGGAAAAGCTGCTTCAGACAAACCTCCCCAGACTCCCTCTGCATCTTCCCCTGCTTGTGTCCGTGTCAGGAGTTTGTGCCTCTGGGCTCCCCCAGGCTGGCTGTGGAGGGGAGAGAAGCCCTGTCTGGGAGCTGGGTAGTAACACTAGTGATTCATACTTCTTAATGAACTGGGCTGGACAACTGATGGTTGGGTTTGTTTGTTTTTTCCCCCTGGAAAATTTTGCCTTAATGTCATAAACGAAAGGGATAAGGAAGCAGGGAAAGGGTAATTCTATTATTTATTTATTTTTAATTGAAAAATTGGGAAAAGGGGGAAAACTGCTATTTTTATTTCCTCTTTTTTTTTTTTCTTTTCCTGTTTTGGTTTGGTTTGGTTTTCCCCCTGAAGCTGCTCTCTCTGAGCAGCCCAGCAGAGCTCTGGCACAGCCCCATTGTCCCTGCCACCCCAGTACCTTTTTTCCCCAGAGCTTCTCACCTGCAGGTTGGGCCATAACCCCCCTTTCCTTCCCCCCCCCAGGACTTTTCCAGCCTCATCTCACACCACTTCTCCCCTCCCTTGCTCAGACCCTCCATGCTCTTGGGGGGGTACAAAGGCAGGAGGGGGACCCTGGGCTCCCAGCCCAGCCTCTGGCTCCGGGGCTGTGGCTTCAATTTGTGTTGAAGCAGGAAAACAATGAAGGCAAGGGGAACTTTTCCTGATTTCTACACCTGCCCAAGTCTGGCAGGTTTCCTGGGACAGGTAATTTCTCCCAGGAGACAGGCAGAGGTAGCTCCTCTAAAGGACTCCCCTGCCTAAACCTGAGCTGGCTATTGTTTTCAGCTGCATCTGATGATCTAAGAAGAAATCCCTGCTTCTAAATCCCACTTTTTGCCCATTGCTGCTTGAGGGGGGACATCCCACCTGGGGTCACTTGCTCTGCCAGCATCAGTGGGGTGCAGGGTGCTGTGCCCACCCTGCTGCTCTTTGAAATTGTTCCCGCTCTGCCCAGGGACCTGGTGAGACTTCAAATCACTTGGTT
Organism: Apus apus; assembly: GCF_020740795.1. Lineage (NCBI taxonomy): Eukaryota > Metazoa > Chordata > Aves > Apodiformes > Apodidae > Apus > Apus apus. The sequence continues at coordinate 2,583,414 of NC_067306.1, read as the reverse complement.
AACCTGATTACATGGAAATGCCTTTTTGTGATGTGCAGGAAAGGTCCTGGAGGGTGGCTGAGGGCTCTGCTGGCCTTGGCTAATGGCACCCCCCTGCACTCCAAAATTAACAGCTAATACTGAAATAGAACCACAGCATGTTTGGAGTTGGAAGGGACCTTAAAGATCATCTAGATCCAGCCCCCCTGCATGGGCAGGGACACCTCCCACCAGCCCAGGGAGATGTTAGGAAGAAGTTCTTCACTCTAAGGGTGGTGAAGAACTGGGATGGGTGGCCCAAGGAGGTTTTTGGTGCCTCATCCCTGGAGGTTTTTAAGAGCAGGTTGGATGAGGTTTTGTGCAACCTGGTCTAGTGGTTCCCTGCTCACAGCAGGGGGGTGTTGGGACTTGATGATCTTTAAGGTCCCTTCCAACCTTCATGATTCTATGATTCTTCTCAGCCCCCTCTTTCCACCATGGCCCTGAGCTTGGTGCCCCATCCATCTCAGTGGGGATGAGGGGGCTGAGCTGAGCTCTTCCTGCCCAGCTCCCTTTGCCAACACTGACCCAGCAATTGTTTGTCTCTTTTTTTTTTGGGGGGGGAAGGGTTGGGGGGGCTCAGCCCAGAACACAAAACACTTTGGGGTCAAACAGGAGGTCCTGCAGGCTGATCCTCATGGAAGATGCAGGCTGGGAGCAGCCAGATGGGTTTAGATGCACACGACAAAGCCAGGGGTTGTGTTTGGTTTTGTTCCCAAAAGAAGGTCTGGAGCTCTGAGTGAAAATACTGCAGCAATTGCATGTGCCCCACCCCCTCCTCTGCTCACCCCCTGACCCTCCAGCTGCCTTAGCCCCACTGAAAAGCAACACATCCAGCCCAAAAGCTACAAATCTGCCCTCAGACACCTGCACTTCCAGCCCAGCTTGGTCCCTCCTGGGTTGAGCAGGGCAGCAGGTCCCAGCTCCTGGGAGGGGATGCAGGGGGATGGATAGGGCTGTGATTGATGAGTCCCTCCCCTGCCCTCCAGAGCTGCAGCTTTGCTTGTTCAAGGGCTTTTTTTTGCTTTTTCTTTGGGGGTGGGGAGGGGGAATTTCTGCCTTTCTTTAGGCTCCACTTCTCAGTTGGCTGGATCTGGAGCCTTCCTGCTCTGCTCGAGAAGGCTGGAGAGTCAGCGGGGGGGAAAGAGCAGCTTTTAATGAGCCAAAAAAAAAAATGTTCTCAGCATTGCTTTTTTTCTTTTTGTGTGTGGGGGTGTGGTATCACCCGTTTTGCCCCCAAATTGCATTATTTGCTCTCTCCAAACCCCTTTCCCCCAGCCCCCTGCTCTGCCACAGGAGGGGTGCAGGGCACCACGTGCGGTGCCAGCGGGTGTTGACAAGCTCAGCCCCCCCAGGGGATCACCCAGCTGGGTTTGCTCTTGGAAAACCAGGCTTTGGGTAACGATGTGGCTTTCCTAATTACTCCAATGGCTGGATCCCAGACAGAGCTGAGCAGCTCGTGGATCAGGGCCAGTTTGGAGCAGTCAAGGCTCTGGGTCCATTGATGCTCTAATTCACGGGACGGAGCAGCCAGTGGCCTCTGTCCCATCGCCTGGAGCTTCAGCAGCAAAGGGAGCAATTCATGGGAGGAAGGAGAATTGATTAGATCACAGTGTCTCCCAGTCAATGCAAGATTGTCCTGGTTGGTTTTTTTTTTCTTCCCAACCAAAGCCAAAGATGAGCCTCAGCGGGTGGGGGGGACGCTTGCTTAAGGGTGACATCCCAGATTAGTCTTGGGAGGAGTGCCCAAAACTGGAGCATATAAGGCTTGTGGGGTCTATTGGTGCCTTTGTGGGGTGGCTTATTGTCCTTTTCAGGTTGGAGAAACCACATTTCAGTCCTCCTTCCTGCTGGGGGGAGGATTCATGTGTGTCCTTTACCCAGAGATGAGTGGTCAGGGTGCAGGTCCCCTCCGGTGGGCACCTCTTCCCCAAAAGCTGCAGTTGGAGATGTTGCCTGTCGGGCCAGCACAGCCCCACTCCCCAGGGAGAGGGAGTCCTGGGTTTCCTCCCCCTGCCAGTGCCTGTTTATGCATTTTATCCAATTACTGCTTAATGCAAAATGCATAAGGAGCCCTTGGAGCAGGGACAGAAACACAGGGCTTGGCTTTGCCGTCCTCGGCGGCAGAGCCGACCCTTTAGGATAATTTCCAGCCTCAGTTGAATGACTTAATGAGAAGATTGCTCTCTTTTTTTTCCCTTTTTTTTCTTGTTCTTTTCTATGCATTTAGTTCCAACCAGTTGCTGGTTAATTTTTGCTCTGGTTTAGGAACAAAAACCATGTCTGGAGGCTGAATTTGCTTCACCCGAGCATCCCCACCACTGCAGCTCAGCGAGGCTTTTGCTGCCAGATTAAAAGCTTTTGAGCTGGGGAGTTGGGGCTGCTTTGATGAGGTCTTAAGCCAGCCCACCTCAAACACCAGAAATCCCAAGGAGGCTCCTTGGAATCATCAAGGCACCTCTGGCTTTGTGGCTTCCCAGCTCACCAGGCAGGGGAGGCTGCTGGCTGTCGCTTGACCTGAGACAGGAAAGAAACAGCTTGTACAACTGAGCCCTGCTGTGGCTTTTGAGGTTTTTAGCAAGTTAAAGCAACAAATTGTCCACTTAAGTGAAACCTACACTGCAGTCCAGTTCCCAGGGGAGCTCCAGATCCCGAGCCAAAATCCGAGAGAGCGGCAGGAGAAAAATCAATCCTTACCATCGGAAATCAGGCGAACCCCAAAGCTCCTTTTCCCTTCTTCCCTTGGCAAATCCCTTCTCTTGGCTCAGACTTTTCACCTCCTCATTTTGAAAGCAGACGAAGAGGTAGGGATGGGGATGCACTTCCCTGCCCCCGGGTTTTATCCCAGAGGAGAGGCTGGACTAGGATCCCAGCTCTTTGTTATTTTGTTAGAGGTGCACCCTGCGAGATGATCAACCGCAGAGCTCCCCCCAGCCTGGCAAAGCATCTTTCCAACCTAATTGGATTTGTTTTCCCTCTTTCTGCAGCTTGTGTGCTCCTCAGTTTGTTATTTATAGAAAACAGCTGTCTGAGTGGCAGCCAGTTCTGAGGTGGCAGATCAGGGCTTGGTTGATTTCTTTGCTCTACGTGGCCGGGGTGAGACACCAACCCCTCCTAAAGAAATAGTGGTGACCTCGCCAGGTCCTTTCTGGGAAAACAGCAACAAGTTTCATGGGTGGTGAGTTACCCACAGGAGCCTCCTCGCTCTCAACGGGGGCCAAAGAGCGAGGGGAAAACCACAATTGCATGAAAAATCCTGGCTGATAAAATAAAAGAGCCTTCCAGGAAGGCAGGAGCTTCCTCTGCTCCAGACCTGTCGAAAGGGCAGGGAAAAGCCATTTTTTCCAGGTAAGAAGCAAACCTGCAGGATGAAAGAGTGTCAGAATGCTGACTAAGGCAATTATTGCAGCTACAATTAACCCGGGTAATTAATCTCAGGGCCTGAACACGGTAGAGGTCAAGGTTTTCAAAGCTGCTGGGAGACACGGGGATGTAATTGCTTTGGAAATGTTAATTCTCCTCATCCCGCCACCCCCTTCCTCCTTCTCCTCATCTTTTATGGGCATGGGAAGCTGGTTTTTTTCCTCATCTTTTTGATTTTCTGGGAGCTGAGGCTGCAGGGGGTTGTGGCAGCAGCACAGACAAATCCTCCCCCCTCCTCCTTTGCCGTGCCTCGGGGGGCCAGCTGGGCACAGCCGAGGGGACAGCCCAGCTGCAAATCCCTGGATGCAAAATTGCTTTGGTGGGTGGGAAAAGGGAAGGGAACTGAGCCAGGGTGGTGGATTAATTGGGTAAGATCATGCAGGGAACTTAGGGCAGCTGGAAATCAGATGCATCCTCCCCTGTGCTCCATTAACCCCAGAGCATTCCTCTTCCTCCCTGGGAACCTTTCTGGAGGCTTTGCCTTGTGTGTAACAGCAAGTAGGTAAGAGCTGAGCTCCTGAACACCTTTTATCCTGCTGCTTTTCAATCACCAAAAATCCCATAGGTCAAAAAAACCCACCAAACCCAAGGTATTTATTTTTTTTAGGAGCTGGAATCTTGGTGGCTTTTATTTGTGACCACCTGCTGCTGCCCCTTGTCAGGATGCAGGGACCTGGGGTGCCAACACATGGATCCACTGGGTGGTTTTATTTGTATCATGAAGCAGTGTTGGCTAAAAGGAGCTTTTGGCCTGTGCAGGGAGGGTTGGTTACTGATAGCAAAGTGATTTATGGTGAGGCTTAGGGCAGGCAGCTCCAGGAGTGCTTTTACACGATGGCCTAATGGTTATTAATTTGTCTGGAATTTACTGTAATGCTATTAATCCTGATAGGCTTGTTGGGTATTTAATGCAAATATTTTAAGTGCTTCTGTGGGATATTATTTTTTTTTTTTCCCCTGGAATGGTGTGTTTAGCTGCAGAGCCCTCGTGCAGGCAGGAGCTCCTGTTTGGGGGGGAATTTTCAATGAATTCCCCCCACCCTCTTGCAGCAGGTGTAACCCAGCCAGGCTCTTCCCAGTCCCCTCAGGCAGGGCTCCCAAGGCTGGTCCACCATTCTTATCCCTTCTGCCCTGAGGCTTCAAATTCCTCTTCACTTCTCCAGCTCTCAACACCTTTCATCTCCTCCTCTTTGCAAGAGCCACCGAATTATCTGTGTCCCTGTGGGTCACTCCTTTCCTTTCTCCCTCCCTTTGATTCCTCGTTTCTTTTGGCTGGCAAGTTGAGCTGGGACCATGTGTTTCTGGTTAGGTGGCCTGACAGATTGAAGTCTCCAGCTTTCTTGGTGGGAAAAAAAGGGCTCCAAAAGCCTGGAAACGTGTGAAGGTTGCAACTCGGTTCCGGCTGCTTCCCCCTCTGCCCCCTCCTCTGGGTCCCAGAGCACAACTGATGCCAAAGGAAGTGGGGGGGGGAAAGGCACAAAAATCCCAACCTCCCAAGGAAACTGGAAATAGATGTAGGACTTGATCCAAAGATCGATTAAAATAAAGCACAGGCTGGGGCTGTGAGAGCAGCAGGTTCCTTTGGAGGGATCAGCTCCCAGATCTGCGGCTGGAGCTGGCTCTGGGGGGGATGGGGGGAGGTGTCAGGGGGCCTGGGCTGCACAAGAAATGGGACCAAACAGGCTCTGATATTAAGATTAAAGCTGGGAAATGCACGTGTTTCCCATGCGAGGGCAACAAGCCCCCAGCTCAAGCCCCTTCCAAAGGGGTTTGAGGCTGGTGTGGGCGAGCAGAGCTGCCTGAGGCTTCATCTCCCCTTGGAGGCACAGCCCAGCACCCCTGGGTGCCCAGAGCTCCTTCCCCACCCCGGGCTGGTTAATCCCCTCCCGGGCAAGTGGGCTGGAGCCGGTAGGAGACAAAGAGCCCTTTGAAGTGCCTGGAGCTGTGAGTCAAGGGCTGTGGCCAGGGGGTGAGCTGTGCTCCTCAATCAGTGGCTTTATCCTCTATTTTCTGCCTTGTCTGGAGCTCCTCAGCTGGAAGCCAAGCCAGATGCCTGGCATTTTGGCTGACCAAGGGCTGCCACCCCTCCTTTCTTGGCATCGTGGCCCTCACCAGCAGCTCCCCCAGGGCCCTTTGTGTGGTGTGGGGCTCGGTTGGCATCTCGGCTTGGCCACGGGGGTGTTGTGTGGCTTGTCCTCCTCTGGCTGGATCCAGGGATTTCATCCTCCCTTGGCTGCAGGAAGGCAAGCAGGTCACTTCTTGTGACCTTCTTGCTGAGCCAAATATCAGGGCTTGGCTCCCACTGTGGCTGAGCACATCCAACCATTTCCTTCCCAGCTGAAAAAGACTTTCTGGGAATGAGTGGGGGGGGGGAAGAGAGAGAGATGCTTTCCACCTTCTCCTTCCCCAGAGCTCTAGGGAGTAGGTGGGTCTGGAAATACACCCCAAGGCCAGTGCCCCTACGTGGGTGCAGCCAGTTGATGCTGATCATGGATCCCACCCCCTGCTTCTGCTGTTGGAGCTTCATGGCCCTCCTGAGGGAAGCAGGAATCTGGGAGAAGGTGGTTTGCAAAGTGGGATGGCTTGGTGTTTCCAGGGTCAAGCATGTCACCACCCCAGGACAACAGACATGAGGTTCCTCTTGATGTAATTTCACAAGACAGGTCTCCAGGGAGAGCCCTGCCTTTTTGCTGAATGGTTCCTGATGGGAGCTGCCTGTTTACCAGGAAAAGGGGGAATGGAGAGCACACCCAGCCCTGCTCCCTCCTGGCTGCCTGGTACTGACCTCTTTGGTCTCATGGCCCATCTGGAGGGTGATGGGAGAAGGGAGCACTGGGAGGCTGGTGCTGAGCTGCTCCATGGGGTGGTGGGGAGGTGGGGAGGAACCCCAGGGAGATGGCAGGGACAGGAGGGGTTTTGGCTTTGGAGCAGAAGTTGGAATGAGGGTCCTGCTCTGAAGCAGCACGTGTTGTGGAAGCTCTCGGGCAAGCTGGGCTGGCGTTTGGCCACCGTGCCCGGGTGGCTGTGGCTGCTCCTGGCCAGATGTCCTGGAATTCCAGGCTGTTTGGTTCCCAGTGTCTGCTCCTGCCATCAGCCTGGCCTCCCAGCCTTGCTCTCCGTGGGCGGCAGATTCTCCTCCTGCTTCCACCGATGGGGGCCAAGAACAACACGTGCTGGTGGCAAAATGCCCAGGACTTCTCTGAACCCCCCCCTGGAGCCTCCCCACTGGTGATGGGCTCTGGGAGGATGGGAGCTCCAAGGCCTTCTGGAGGTGGGGACACAGAGGGAGAAGCAAAGAACGGGGCTGGGGAAGGCAAGCAGGAGGTAGGGCTGCTGGAAAGATGCAGGGTGGTAGGGAACAATCCAGGGGATTTATAGGATTTCCATCCCTGTGTGTCCAGCATCTCTCCAGCTCAAGCAGATTGTCCCCAGGGACCCCAGGACACAGTGAGGTTAAACACCAAGTTGGTGCCTTTGGAGCTGCAAGGGAAAGGCAGAGTCAAAAGCAGGATCTGCAGGGCCAGGGTGGGAGAAATGAGGAGAAATGGTCTTACAAAAATAAATAGTGTGGGTCACGTGAGTTACTGGGTTTCTTTCTGGAGGGCCTGAGTGTTTACATGAGGGTTTGGAGGATTGGCTGGGCTTCTTGCTCATGGAAAGGGTCCTGGAGGAGAGGCTGAGGTTGAGCTTGAGTTCATTAGGAGTTAGGTTGTCATTTGGGAGGCCCAGGGCTGTGATGTTCCTCTTGGATACATGGGGAGAGAGCAGACTCAGGACAAGAGGGTTTGTGGGGCTGCTTGGCTGATGACTTTGTGCCGTTAATTGGGTGTCTCTGGGTACTCTCTGCATCCTGAGACCCTGTGAGAGCTGCTGGTGGTTGGATCCAGCCTGAAGCTGTGCCCAGAGACTGGCCAGGCATCTTGAAGGATGTCTGGAGGTCCTGGCACAGGATGGTCCTTGCCCAGAGCTGGGGCTGTCACTGGTGGTGGAATTAAATGGAGGAAAAAAAGTACAACCGTGGCCCTGCTGGGGTGCAGACACTGCCTGCTGGAACACTCACTAAGGGGCTTTCAGAAAAAACCCTTCCTGCTTTTGGGATCCGGGCCCCAAAACCCCTTGAACATGGTTACCTTTGTCCAGGATACGTTGTGGAAGATCCCACCTGGATGCAGGTCATGTTGGTCTCTTTTTGTTATTAAAGTATGACCGACTGGACTGTTCTCAGTCTCCTCTTATCCCCTTCTCTCCCTGTTGGAATAAACCTCCTGCATTCCAGGAGCAGCCCCTGGCTCTGGGGAGCAGCTGGATTCCCACCCCCCACCCCCCACCTTCCCCGCACAGGGACCATCATCAGACACAACCAAACAAACAAACAGAAGTGATGGAGGAAACCAAAGCCCAGAGGGCAGAGACAGAAGGGATGGGGCACGGGCTGTGCTGCCAGGATATGGATTTCCTTCTCACATCTCCCAGGGGTGGTTGCTTGGTCAGTGGTAGCAAATGATCCCAAAGGGACTCTCGGTTTTCCAGAGGTTGCCAGGGAGGATCTGCCTGGGATCCACGGTTGCTCCTGGTTGTTGCATTGCTCCAGAAGGCTGAAGCCACAGGGCATGTCCCACACCCGTGGGCAGGTCTGGTTTGATGACCTCCCACCTCCAGCAGCATCTTTCCTTTTTGCTGTTGTTTTCTTGCCTGTCACTGGAAGCAAAGGTCTGGGCTGCTGCCTTTAATCTCCCAGGGGCAGACAGATTTATTGCTGACCTGTCCTCTGGTCTTGCCTCCTAACATCTGTGTTAACTCTTCCCTGGGCCATCAGGAGCAGACTTCCTGGTCCTGTGGAGCTGCAGCCCCGGGCAGATGGTTCTGAGCTGAGCTCAGAGGGGAGTGGATGGAGCTGAGTGTTTTGTCACGCTGGGTGGGAGGTCCCTGTTGTGGGGCAGGAGGGATTTATGGGCTGCTCCTCCAAGGATGTCCAGCACACGTGTCTGGTACTTTACACATCAGATTTGCCCACATTGTTGTCCCATTCACCCTGTCCCCTCCATATTTGCTTGTCAAGTCCCCAGGCTGGGTCTTCTGCCAAGAAGAAAGGAGATACTGCCCAGGGAAGCTGTGGCTGCCCCATCCCTGGCAGTGTTGAAGGGCAGGTTGGATGGGGCTTGGAGCAGCCTGGGCTGGTGGGAGGTGTCCCTGCCCATGCAGGGGGGTTGGAACTGGATTAACTTTCAGGTCCCTCTAACCCAAACCTGCTTCTATGTTATTCATGTTGCCACTATGAGAGCATGGATGGGTGGAGTAGATCAGCTCAGGTTTGGTCTCCAGAAGCCAACACAGCTGCTGAGTCCAAACACAATGTCAGCATCTCCCCAGGGAGGGTTTGCCTTGACAGTTTCTAGCTGATGCTCCTCCATGTGCAGGCAGGGAGGTGTTTCCATGGCTCTGGGAAGCCAGGCTGCCTCCTAGCAAAGCCCAGCTTTCCAGATGGAAAAACCCTGGGCTGCTCCCCAGTGATGCAGCTTTACTGGTTTTGGATACTGGGGGCACCTTCAAAGATCCCCACGAGTCCTGCCTGGGCTCATACACTCATTTCTCACCAGGTTTCTCCTTCTGCTGTGGAGGAGGGAGGGGAGCTTTCCCTTTACCCTGCTCGTTAGGTGACTGGTGTGATAATTGGGTCTAAATTGATTTGAACAATTTCCTGTAAGTCTCTAGGGAATAAATTTCCCTGATCAATGGATGCCACAAACAGTGGCTGGAAATCCTGCTGCCCTAAGCAGGGCTGGGAGGAGCTTCCTATTGACTCTGCCAAGCTTCTCTCTTGTCCCAGTTAATCCTCATCTGACCCAGGACCCTTGTTTTCCTGGTGGGAATGCTCCAGGCCATGGATCCCCATGATCTCATGAGTAGATCTAATGAGTAGTCTGGTTTTTGGGGAGAGGGGCTGGGGCTGGACACAAGAAATGGATCACACACTGGCTGTGCAACAGGAGTTTTTCCATCCTGCCTCTCCCATTGAAGGTAAAATCCAGAAAATCTCCCTTATGCAAAGCAAAAAGTGCAAGGAAAGATGTTTTTGGTACCTTTGTGGTTACTCCACACCCCAGAATGTCTCCCTGACCTTCCCCCCAGATCCCCTCTCCTTTTGGCTTGGCTTGCTGCTTTTTTTGCCCAGTCCCACGTGCAGGTTTGGGGAGTTTTCTCCCCCCTCAACTGTGGTCCTGGGGGGCTGAAGGGTTGCAAACCAGCCCTGAGATTTCCCAAGGATGTTTCCTGCCACCTCCAAGGTCCCCGTTTAAATCATTTAGAAACCAGAGACGGTTTTGGCTGCAAAATTCCCTTAGGACTCCCAAGTGCATCCCCACTGTCCCCAGCCTCTGCCAAACGAAGCCTTTTCTGAGCTCACTAGATCAGGGAGAGGATCTGGGGAAACATCCCTCCTGCAAAGCAAATGAATCCTATTCCATTTGCTGCTTTCAAACCCTGCCCCACTCAATCCAAACCTGCTCCCACCCCAGCTCAGACCCACAGCTGGAGATTTATTGGCTCTTGGGTGCAGCTCTCTCCTGTTCTGTGTCTTCCAGGGGTCCTTTTGCAATGATTTCTTGCCTTCACTTTCTCACCAGCTCTGCGGGTGGTGTTTACTAAGTGTATTTTAATGTCTTCACCTTTCACCTCCTGACTAGACAGGTATTGATCCGATATAGATCCTAGAAAAGGGGACAGGGAGCTGCCCTGGGCTGGGGAAAGGGGCTGGTGGCAGCTGGGGACGAGCCTGTGGCAAGGCTCAGAGAGGAGAAGACAACCAGCTCCTACACCTCATCCATGCATGGAAATGGTTCCAGGAGCCTGGAATTACAGAGGATGGCAGTGCTGCTGCTGGGGGCAGAAACCTGGGAGAGGAACTGGGTGCTTGGCTTCCCCCGTGGTGTCCAGCAGGACATGGCAGGGACGTTGATCCACAGAATAAATTTTGGATCCCATGGAAGCCCAGAGGTTGTGGCAAGCAAGTCCTTTGGGCTGCTGTGCTAATCCAACAGCAGCTCCTGGTGTTCATGGGATCCTGCACCGTCCCCTCCCTCCCCAGGCATGAACACTTGGGAAAACACACCCATGGAGCTGGTTTCTCTAAGTTTTTCCTGGGACCAGGGCCAACGTGTTACTGTGCCTCCAGGGAGCTCCTGGAGTTGTTCTCATGATTCCTTGGGCAGCTTTTCTAGGTGATTTTTTGGGCTGATGTGGGACGAAGGCTCCACATCCAGTGAGGCACTGGGACACAACCAGGAAGCACAGCCTGGGGAGGGGGGCTGTGCTGAGCCCAGGCCTGAAACTGGGAGCAAAGGGAGGTAAGAGGTAAAAGCTGAGATGGCCCAGCTGTTGCCTGCCATGCAGGGCTAATGTCACGGGGAAAAGGCATTTCTGGAGGGTCATGGGAGTGATTTTGTATCTGGACTCCTCAAGGGACAGGTGGAGGGGATGGGGACAGGCTCTTGGCAGCAGATTTTCACCTCCAGGTCCCCCCCAGCCCTCCCCCGTGTCTGACCAGCCAGCACAGCTGGGCTGTAGCCCCCAACACCCTTCCCACAACTTGTCAGAGCTAGGGAAACCTCCTGGCTCCTTTTCTGAGCGGTCTCAGCCCTTTCAGAGGTTCCTGTGGCCTCAGGACCCATCCTGGCTGCAGGGAGCTGGCAGGGAACGTGGAGAGCAAAGGGGCTGTGTGTCCCAAACCTGCATGATAACCCCCCCCCAAATAAATAGGATGCAGAAACCCAACGGAGCCAGGGTGGCAGAATGATGCTCCAGCAGGGACAGGACAGGCTGTCACCCCCTGGGTGTCCACGAGGCAGTTTCCCAAGGGGGTTAGATGGGGAGGGGGCCAGGGCAGCATCTCTGCAGACCCCTCAGGGAGCAGAGGGAGGGAGCACGACCTTCTCCAAAGAGCCTCCAAGCAGGAAAGAATCCCTGAAGCAAGCCCAGAGCTCCTATGGGGTTGCCTGCACCAAGATCCCCGTGGTCACCAGATCACCAAGATCACCATTTGTCCCCAGCTCCATTTCCCTCCCACCCCTTGCTCCAGATTTTCTCTCTTGTTGGGTGGGGGGTGGTGGGACAGACAAAGCAAAGCCCTGAGGTGGTGTGGGTGCACAGGCAGGGATGGAGGGTGGCCTGGCTTCAAGATCATCAAGAATGTTCTCCCTCTCGTTTATTTTTTTGGTAAACAGGATGCTGGGTTTCCATTTCACCCCCAAATCTTCCCAGAATGTGGCTGGTTGTTTTTTTTTATGGCAGCTTTTCTTTATTTGTGTCTTCCTTTCGTTGGGAACCAGAGAGTTTGCAGCTGACAGAAAACAGGGGAAGTGTCAGCTGCTAAAAACTGGAATTAGAAGTTGATGCAGGGACTTTTGCTGAAAACCTAAAACCTCCTCTCAAGGGAAAGTGAGGGGGGGGGGGGGGTGGAGGGAGCAGAGATGGAAAATGGGATAATATTTCCTCTTGTTCCCACTTGTGCTGGTGCTGGGCTTTGTGTGAGGGGAGGTGATGATTTACCCAGGGTGATCCCCAGGCTTGGGGGCCTGAGGGCTGATTTATGGAGCAGTAAAACTGAGCAGCCTTGTCTTCATCACGGGTCGGTGTTGGTTTAGTTGTTGATTATTTTTTTGCCCCCCCCCCCGAAAAGCCCATGGATGTTATCTGCCTTCCAGTAAACGTCCCAGCCCAGCAGAAAACTCCTCCTGGCTTCTTAGAGGCTTTGTCTTCCTGCAACATGTCATCCTGAACCCCCATTCCCACCATCCAACATCCAGCACAGACCCAGCCAGGGCCACGTTGCCAAAACCCACGTCCTGTCTGCAGGTCCCTGGGGATCCCCTGCCTGGGATGGGGTGTCCTGACACCCCCCTTGCAAATCCCAGGGGATGGGGAACGGATCCACATCCGTTCTCCTGCTCCAACCCCCCTCACCTGCATCCCCCCAGGACTCCCTCCAGTCCAGCCGGGAGCCAGCCAGGTGTGGCCAGAGCTTAATTGGTTTTAAATTGATGTGGGAGGTGGGGATGGGGAGAAGCTGGAAGGTTGAAAGGAATATTTTCTGGGAAGAAAAAGAGGGGAAAAAAAACCACAAAACGACCTTCTTGGTTTCTTTGGGAAACTCTTGCTGCATCCGGGGGGGAGAGGTGGGAAAGATCACATCAGTGAGGGGTAATAAAGCTGCTTTCCTCTCCTCCCCAGCCCAGGGAGGTGTGGCATTGATGAGGTGATGGGTTTAACCTGCTGCTTGCTCAGGTGAACCTTCTCCCATCCCAAATATCCCAAGAGAGCTGGTGGTTTTGGGCGGCAGGAGCAGGACTTGAGGAAGCCCCCTGGAGCTGCAGGCAGGTAGGGTGCAAAGCCCTGGGGTGTGGGTTCCTTGGGTCCTGTGCTAGTCAAGAGGGAAGGAAAGGCCAAAAAACCCCTCTGTAAAATCCTCCCCCAGCTGTGTGAGCACAGAGATGTCCTGGGGATGAGGTCCCACTCCTGGATTTTCCCGGGCTAAGTCCCTGCTGCTGGGGGTGGGGATGTGTGTTGCTGTTTATCACTTGAAGGCTCCTGGAGATGCTGCTTTGGGAAAAGCTGGGAATGCCAAGGAGCATCCCCACGGGGGCAGCAGGCAGCTGCTCTGCCGGGAAAGTGAAGGGAGCAGCAATTTTTGGGGGGTGCCACGAAGGTGTGGGGCAGGGGGAGGCTCCCAGGCTTTCCTGTGCTCCAGAGGAAAAGCAGGACTTGGCAGAAGGTGGGTCTTGCTCCCGTGGGGTGAGGAGGTATCTTGACTTGGATTAGAAATAGTGTGACCAGCAGAAGCTGAGAGGTGATTGTCCCCCTGTGCTCAGCACTGGTGAGGCCACAGCTGGAGTGTTGTGTCCAGTTTTGGGCACCTCAATTCCAGAGAGATCTCAAGGTGCTGGAGCGAGGACAGAGGAGGAGCTGGTGAAGGGCCTGGAGAACCAATCTGGTGAAGAACTCTTGAAGGAGCTGGGGATGTTTAGTCTGAGAAAGAGGAGGCTGAGGGGAGACCTTGTCTGAAAGGACGTGGTAGAGAGGTTGGTGCTGGTCCCTTCTCACAGGTCATTAGTGACAGAACAAGAGGGAAGGGCTTCAAGCTGCACCAGGGCAGGTTGAGGCTGGACATTGGGGAAAAGTTTTCAGAGGAAGAGTGGTCAGACCCTGGAACAGGCTGCCCAGGGAGGTGGTGGAGTCACCATCCCTGGGTGTGTTGAAGGGTCATTTGGATGTGGTGTTGGTGGAGCTGGTTTAGGGGAGAACTTTGTAGAGCAGGGGTGATGGTTGGACTGGGTGATCCCAAGGGGCTTTTCCAACCTGAAGAGTCTCATGATTCTCTGAGGGGTTTGTTTGACCAGAGCCAAGAGCCCAGCCCCAGCACCACGCTCACTTCCCAGCTGCTCTGGCCCCTTCCCTGGGGTGGCCCCAAAGGTTGGGATAAATCCCAACTCTGCTTCTCCTTGAGGGCTGATCCTGCTGCCAGCCAGGGCCTGAGCCCTGCCCAGCATCACCCCTTTTTTTCCACATGGCAACAAGACCCCGTGGGGACCTGGTGCCATCACCTCCCCGTGCACATCAAGCAAACGGAGAGGTTTTTAACTAACCCCATTGTGACAAAAATCTCAGGCTTGCCTCTGAAGGGAAGAGGCAGCTCTGGGGTGTGGGGGGGGAAGCCACCACTTCCCCATCCTCCCTAGAAATGCAGGAGCAGGTCGGGATCGTGATCCCCAACCCACCCCGCAGCCTCTTCCATGGCTGGAGGGGGTTTGGGGACAGGGATTTCTGTCACTTGAGCCATTTCTGAAGGGAGAAGAAGAGTGGCAGGGGACAAGAGGGCAGCAGGGCCGTGCCCTGGCCCAGGCTGGGAAGGATTTCTGTCAGAAGCATCACTGGCTTCGGGCGCACGTGTGTGAAACAACCCCCCCCAGCTGCTCCGTGCTCTGGCCGTTCAAGGCTGGGATGAGTCAGAGGGGAGAGATCTCTCCATTTAGATTAAAAAAAAAAAGAAGAAGATGAAGAAGGGGGGGGGGGGGGGGCGGAAAGGAGGTCGTTTTTCAAGTCCCTGCTTTTGTGGCCGCGGAAAACGCGGCGGGAGAAACACAAAACCATGTGAAAGTCGTTGAGGTTTCAGCTTTGTTATGAGCACGAAACTCAGACCAGATTTCTGCAGGGGTTGTTGCTGGGTTTGCTCCCCCCACCCCCGCAGCCTGGAAGCCACAGTTAGACCCTATTTATTTCTTTCCCCCCCCCCCCCTATTTATTCACCACAGCCTCCTCGCCTCCCTTCTATTTTTGGTGCCTTTCATTTAGCCAAAGAGCCAACTGAGTCACCTGACGGATGAAATATTTTCTTGATAAGACACTTTTTTCCCCTTTGTTTTGCTCCCTGAGGCTCCCACAAGGCTGGTCTGTCCCAGCCAGCTGCTGGTCCTCACAGAAACCTTTTCCTCCAACCAAACATTAGACAGCTGCTTCTCACTAGGGAATTCTTCAGAGGTGGATTATTTGTCATTCCTCAGCTTAATAATAATAAGCCATTAATGCATTTTTGTCATCCAATAAAGGAACAAAATGCTCCCATGTGTTTTGATAGTAAAGCTGATTTTCTGCACACATGCAGAGGGGGTTTGGGCTCTCCCTGGCCCAACTCAACACGCTCAACAGCTCCCACAGTGCCAAGTATTAAGTCTTATAATATGAGAGGGAGGGCCAGAAGTGTATTAAAACCACTGACTAACAAGCATATAAAGAAGATGTAAAAGGGAAAGGGAAAAGTGAACGTTTCCGACACGCCGGTGGCCGTGGGGATCCCCTCCTTTCCCCTCCTTAACCCCCCCTCTGACTTGTGCTTCCTGGGAATATTGCAAAAATATTTGGTTTTAATTCAGATGCTGTCCCAGGGGTGGGGGGATTTGTGGCTCTCAGTGCACGCTCGATGCTTTGCAGCCGTTGGGCTGGGGGCAGATGTGCTGCCCCAGATCCAGATGTGCTGCAGGGAGCTCTCCTCAGCTCTGGGGAATGTCTCTTGGGAACATCCTGAGGATCTCTGGGGAACAAACTTGTTCTTTGAGTCAGCTGTCCGGGCTCTGATGGGAAGAGACTGCTCTGCTGTGGTTCTGGAATCGCAGAATCATTGAAGTTGGAAAAGCACTCTGAGACCCAACCCAACCCCACATCTGAAGTGCCACATCTCTATGTTTTTTTGAACACCCCCAGGGATGGTGTCAATGCTTGACCACTCTTTTCAGTGAAGAAATTGTTCCCAATGTCCAATCTGAACCTTCGCTGGCACAACTTGAGGCTGTTTCCTCTTGTCCCATCATTTGTTCCTTGGGAGAAGAGACCAACCCCCCCCGGCTCCAACCTCATCTCAGGCAGTTGCAGAGCCAGAAGGTCTCCCCTCAGCCTCCTTGTCTCCAGGCTGAACACCCCTATATCCTTCAGCTGCTCTTCATAAGACTTGTGCTCCAGCCCCCCAGCACTGTTGCCCTTCCCTGGACATTCTCCAGCCCTTCAGCATCCTTCTTATCATGAGGCAGGAGTGGTGCGAGCCCAGTGCCAGCTCTTGGCAGCAGAAGTGGGACATTTTCCCCTTTGATGTTGTTGTTTCCAGGGCCCTGGAGCCAGGCAGGGGCTGAAGATGAGGGTTCACCCCACAGCTTGGTGTGAGGATGCACCTACAGCTGCTGTCAGCCCTGGACTGCAACACCATGGAACAGCTACAGCAGCCAGGATGGAGCCCAGAAGAGTCGCAGATCCCAGGTCAGCAGCTTTGCCAGGATGGAGGAGCCAGGGGTCAGGAGCCTGGAGGAGGGGTTTTGGAAGCCCCATCTTGAGTTCTTGCTCTGCCAGAAGTTTTTCTGCTTGACCTCATGTAAACCTCCCCAGGGCAGGAGCCCATCTCACAAGTTGGGGCGACGCGAAGACGCAGGTGAAAGTTCTGGGGGCAGAGCAGCCCCCTGAGTGCTGGCAGCTGAGCCTGTCTCCGTGATGCAGAACTTCAAACCAGAGGTCAAATTCACCCACACCACAACTGCTGGGCTGGAGGCAGCGTGTGAACTCAGCCCAGAGCCAGCACGGATGCCAAAATTCAGGCGACTCACTGCGCTTCAAGGAAATGAAAACTCCCTTTCTCCTGTCCTTGCTTATCCAAAGGCTCAGCTGGCTCTGTCTGCTGGGGGAATCAGCATTTGGAGCAGCCTTGGACCTTTGATTTGTTTCTTGCGGCTTCCTGTCCTGATGAGAAAGGCAAAGTTATTTTGGGAACCTCCTGAGTGAAACCCAAGAGGTGACCCGACCTCAGCAGGGTGGGCAGGAGCAGCAGGGGCAGCCAGAGACAATATTTCTCCTACCCGCAGGAGAGATGTTCTGGGGGCTCTTTTGCCTTTGATTCCTTCTCCCCGCTGCCTCTGGGTGCCACGAAGAGCAATTATCCTCTGCCATAAAAGCCTCCTTATTTCAGGGGACTTTCAGGAACTTCAAAGAAGGGGAATGTTTCTCTCGGGAACAAAGTGGTGGCTTCAGTGGGTTGTCAGGACTCTGATGAAAAGCCCCACCCGATGGACACTGCTGGGTGCTGGACTCTGCTCTGTCCTCAGCCCCTGGCTTCATTCAAAGCCCACATCCCCGGAGGAAGATGCTCCCTGGGCACTAATCCCACTCTGTGGGATTCCCTCCCCAACTGGGCTGAGACTGGGAGCATCAAAACTCACCTTGCATGGAGTGATGGAGGAGCCTGCAGGGATCTGCCATGTCTCCCAGTCCTCTGCCATGGCAGGGGCTGGTGGGGAGAGCACAGGAACACTCAGCTTTCCAGCTCCCTCTTCCCAGACAAACATTGCTCCTCCTGAGGAAAAAGCAGTGTGACCACAGCTGAGTTTGGCCAGGGCTCGGGATGTCAGAGCTCCCAGAGCTCCCTTGGGTCGATGCTTTTCCTTCCCTCCCCAGCCCCTGTTCTGAGCCTCCAACCCTGTGAAGAAATGACCTTTCCCAAAAGCCAAGGAATGTTGCTGTGGCCAGGGGATGCTTTTCATCCCATCCTGGCACCAAACCGGCCCTGGGCTGCTGCTGCAAAGCCTGAGCAGCACTTTTGGGCTGGTTTCTTGCAAACAGGAGGCTCTTCCCAGGTGCTGCAGGACTGCCAGGGGCAGGCAGAGCTCAGGGCTGGAGGGCACTGCTTGGCAGGGACAGAGCCATGGAGGAATGAGGGGTTTCACCACCACAGCAAACTCTCTGGGATGCAACCTGGGCTCCCAGGGCTCCCCCATTGCCAGGATCACCCAGATTTGGGCTGCTTGGCAAAGCCACTGAGCCCATTGTGGGGTGTAACCTCCCAAAGGAGCTCCCAGTTCATCCCCCAAATACAAAAGGGCAGCACAACTTGGAAAAGCTGTGCAAGGACCAGGTGAAGGGGAACAGCTTTGATTTTACTGAGTCTGGAGCTGCCTGGGTCTGTGCTGCCCCATACAATGACAGGAGGGAGTGGGTTGAGCTGCAAAGAGGCAGAAGGTACCAGAGGAACCCCCGGGTGCTGAAGGGCTGAGCCTTGTCTACCTGCTGGCTCTGATCTTATCGCACCAGGCAGCCTGCTTGGGGCAGGGGTTATCTCTGCTCTCCAGGCCCCTGGGGAGGAGATGAAAGGGCCGTGGGATGGGCTGTGGCCCTGCTCAGGGACCCCCAGCCCCCTGTCTCCAGCACCTTTGTCCATGGGGTAACTGTAGCCGGTGGGGGGGGCAGCCGGTGAGGGACGAGGCGGGTGGGATGGGTGTGATTTGGTAACTCAACCTCCCTGCTTTTCATCCAGACAAAGGAAGGAGGGGGGGGGATTCCAGCTGCCCAGGCTGGGATGACGGAGGGGAGGTGTGGAAAGGTGGGTGACTCACCTGGCCTCCCCTTCCTTCCCTTGGCATCCCCCCCTTTGGGTCCAGAGTGTCTCTGCTCCCACCACAGATGCCAGCAGGACCAGTAACCCCTGCGTGCGGCAGGGAAGGGGATGGAGCAGGGTTTTGTGCTGAGGCTCTGCAGCTTCCACCAGCCCAGACTCCCTGGACTCAGCCATCACTACTCCCCCAACCTCCAGAGTTTGGTCTCTACCCCCACATTCCCAAGCTGGACACCCTGTATTTTCCCAACATCCCTTTTTTCTCCCACATCTTGACTGGGGATTCACATCCGCTCCGAGGCTGAGCCCGGCGTGCTGGTCTTGGGGGTGGGGGAGACAGGGATGGGAAGGAGGTCTTGGCAGAAGCCCACAGACCCTTGTCGAGGATTTCTGGCACCTTTAACAAAGCTGCAATCTGCTAGTTGTCTGCATGCAGCCCCTGCTGAGCATCAGCTCCCAGCTCGTGCCTCGCTCGCCCAGACACACAGATGAGTGTGGGAACGGGGTGGGGGGTCCCCCATGTCCTGTTCTCCAGGGACAAAGGGGCTGCTGAGCAAAGCAAACCCTGCATGGAGAGACCATGGGCGTCTGCCCCGTTGCCCTCCCTGGCAACCAGACTGGTCTTAGCAAAGCCCTGGTGATGGCCATGTCTCCCCCCCCCCACTGTGATTTAACCTCTTGCAACTTGTTTTGGCCAAAAAGGCCCAGAGTTGATGACCCTGCAACAGATTTCCATAGCACAGGGTGCTCCCCAGATCTCCATATCCCTCTCTCCTGGTTTAAGCAGCTCCAAGACCTTCTGTCCTCCCTTAGAGGTGGAGATGTGTCCCTTTGGTTTCTCCATCCTGCCCTGTTCCAGCCCAGGGAGGGGGGACCCCAGGACCCACCTCAGGTTTTGCAGCAATCTGAGCTGCAAGAACCTCCCCTTAGGCTTGAGCAGAAGAGAAAGGTAACATAAGCAGGGGGGTGATGGGGGATCCCCCCCTGGAGCTGGTGATGGAGCCCAGCTGGCCCTGCTTGCTGCCCAGCCTGGGCAGGAGGCTGGTGGGGGAATGGGAAGGAAAAGGGGAGAGGGAAGAGGTGATAAGGTCAGGGACTGCTTGCTGGAGGGGATTAAAGGCTCAATTTTGAGTCAAGAGAAGGAAATTAGAATCAAATCAGCTTCTAGCGCCTGCTGGCAATCAGGGCAGGATTTATGGCTGGGGTGAGGTGGGTCAGAGTGTCCCACAGCTTCCCCTGAGGGTCCTGGTGGGTGACAAAGGGGGGGTGGGGTCCCCTCTTGCTCCTCTCCCACTGCTGTGGAAGGTGAGGGGACCCAAGGAAGGGTCTGTGCTGAAGGTGACCCCCAACTGTGAGGACTGATGGCTCCCTGCCACCTCTGGGCTTTGCAGAGCTCTTCAAGGATGGACCAACACGTCCTCGGCAGCACCTGGAGCTGTGGAAGGGGCAGGAGGTGGGGAAGGGAGGGTTGGAGGGTCTCAGATCTGGGCTGGGCATGGCCACCCCCAGCCCACCCTGTCCTGCAGGAGCTGGGTATGGCCATTGTGGGGGAGGTGGGGACCCCCTGAGACAGCAGGTGGGTGCTGAGAGCTGAATCCTGGCAGCTGAGGGTCGGTGGGAGAAATAAAACACCTCACCTTGCTGCTCCCATCTTGCCTCCTCTGACCTTCACACCTTCCCTCTCACCAAGCAGGCAGCTGTGCAAGCCCAGCACCACAGCCCCCCCCCCCCATCCCCCTTCTTCCCTGCTCCCTCCCTCCCCAAATCCCACATTTCCAAACCTTTCCTGACCCCATCCATCACTTCCCTCAACCTCCATCCTCTTCCTCCTCCCTCATTCCCCTCCCTTTCACTTTTTCCTCCCCGCAGCTTCAGCATCCCACCCAGAGGCTCCGGTCACTGCAGCATCCTCACCCCAGCAGGGGGGGGTCCTGTGGTTTTACCCTGCACCCCCCCCGGCCATGCTGTCCCCCCAGCACTACCACAGCGGGGTGGAAACGGGGGGCCTGGCAGGAACCGCCTGTAAAACGAGGAAAGTTAATCACGGAGATAATTGAAACCAGCGGCGGGGGCTGGAGAGCGAGCGGCTCCTTTCTGAGCCGGGGGGAGGGAGGGAGAGGGTGGGAAGCTGGGAGGCGGGGGGACACACACACACACACACGTCTTTAGGGGTTTGTGCTTTTTAAGCCAAGGAACAAACCCATCTGGTTGCACGGGCAGTTCCCAGGGAGCTTTTAGCCTGGGCTCCATCATCAAGGTTTCAATCCTTTCACTTCAAGTGTAAAATTGAGGCTCTCGGGAAGGAAACGGGTTGGTTGGCAGCTCACGGCTGGGGTGGTGCAGGCAGCCCTGCCCGGGGGGGGGGTCCCAGAGGCATTTGGCTGTGATTGACACCCCCCCCCCTCAGGGCAGTGTCTGCAGGGGCCAAATTTCTTTCTCCCCCAGCCCCGGGGAGCAGGATGGTGATGATTGCCCAGCTCACCCACCCTGGGTGCCCTTAACCTGGGTCCTCTTCAGAGAAGGGAGCTGGGGTGGAGGCAGCACATCAACCCCCCACCCCCAAAGACACTCCTGGGCACGGTACAGGACCATGACACCCATTGACACCCCCCTCACTTTTTATTCCTCTTCCAGCAGCACTTGTGGGAGCAGCAAAGGTGAAGGGGGGAGAGCAAAGGAGCATCTGGAGGGACCCCAGAGCCTGGGGTGGGGGGTGTGTGACAATGGGTTGTGTTCTCTCTCTCTCTCTCTCTCTGAGGGGGGGTCTGTGGGTGCTGATATCCCACCTCAGCTGGACATTTCCAGGGTGACTTTCTTCCCCTTCTCACTCATTTTCCCACCACCTCATTCCCTGGATTAACCCCCACCCAGCCCAGGTTTCCCCCACCCTGCTGGGGACCCTTGTGTGTGTCCCCCCCCCCCAACATCCAGCACCTGGTCCATCCCGTGAACGCTTCAGGTTTGCACCCAGTTTGAGCCCCTCCAAAAAAGATGTCATTTCAGTGCCTCTGACCTTGGGTCACTGGGGTGGGAGAGGGGCAGGAAGGACACACGTGTCCAGCGTGTCCTGGCACGTGCCTGGGATGCTGCTTCCCTGGGGCTGGTTTGGAAACACTCAGCTGGGGTTTGGGCTGGGGCTGCTGGTGGAATTTATCCACCCTCAGCTTCTGCCACTGGTTTACGCCTCTGGTTTTTCTGACCTTGTGTGCAAGTTGCCTTGGGTATTTTCCAGGGTTGGAGCTGAAAAGTGTCTCTCCAGGAAAAAAACAACAACCTGATTATTCCAGGCTGAAAAACAGGAGCAATCCAGAGATGGAACAAAAACCCTTCCAGCTATGGAGCCACACAAGGGAAATGGGGGGTGGGAGAATATGTGTGGGATGGATTTGAGCTTAAAGACAGGCTGGACCTGCAGGGAAGGAGCTTTTTCCTCCCTGCTCAGGAGCTGAGCAAACCCCTTGCAGCAGCTACTTCATTTTCACTCTTCAAGCTTGATGAATATTAGTGAGAATTGAGGGGTTTATTTTTCAGGAGGTTGGCGTGGTGGTCACCCAGCCCTGGGGGCAGAGGGGTCACAGAGTGATGGGGAGAGCTGGGAAGATGTGGCTGCACCAAGGTTTGCTCTGGTTTTGGAGGCCAGGCTGCAAAATGAACCAGGTCCTTCCTCAGCATCTGTCCAACGAGGGGATGTGTCCAGGGCTGGGAAGGGAGAAGATGCAGGAGGGTTTGGCCACTGTTTGCTGCCTTCCCACGGTTTGCCTGGCACCTGGCCCAGCCTCCCTAGTTAGAAAACCAGAAATCTGTATTTCTAAGGACCTAATCTGGCAGTTTTTGCAAACCTTGCTTTGTTCAGAACAGTCTCGTTTAGCATCTAATGAAAATTTTACTCCCTTTTTTTTGTTGTTGTTGTTTCTAAAACAAAGAGACACTTCCAACACCCAGCAGCTGGAGATGAAAAACAGAGCAACATAAAGCAACAATTAAATATTTATTTTCAAAATGAGTAATAAGCCAAACCTGGGAGCACAGATCTGAGGAGGATTTGTGTTCCTTCTGTTTTTCAGATGGGGAAAATGAGTCACCAACCAATGGCCAAGGGGAACTGATGAACTGGGAGGAATTGCATGGGGGGTTTTTTTTCACCTTTCAAGGGAATTAAAACCTCTTTACCATCCTTCTCAGCTTGGTTTTGCTCCCAAGTGGAGCAGGTTTCCCAAGACAAGGTTTACATGTTGACAAAGGGAGCAAAGGACCCTGGAAGCCTCCTCTGAAGCAGCAGTGTCCTGGCTGAAACCCATCTCTGGTGTGCCTGGGAATGAAAATGTCCCACATCTGCCCCATCCTCCCTTGGAAACAGGAGAAAGTCGATTCTTCCAGACCCCTTGGAGGCTTTTTCCTGCTCTCAGTGATTTTGTCTTCAGCTGCGTTTGGAAGGAAACCAACCCGACCACTTTCTCCCAGCCTCTCAAAATCATTCCCCCTTCCCCTTTCATATTCAAAGAAAGGAAATCATTAAAAGAGCAGGAAAATGAGCCTTTGGCAAGTTTCCTACTCAATTGCTCAGCACCACAGGGCTGTGCAGGACCTGAAGCCCTTCATGGGAGCAGGGTGGACTCTCAGGGAGCTGCTCTGACGTCTCCATGGGGGGAACTGGCCACTCCTGCTGCTCCCAGCTGGCAGTTTGATGTCTCTTTTCAAGAACAAACCCACAGCTCCAGACCCAGGTGGCTTCTTTTCAGCTTCAGATGAAGCCAAGCCCTCCACAGGAGCCTGCCTGGTGGCACTTTGCATCTGAGAGTGATGCTTGGAGGGAAACCCTGAGTGTTTTCCCTCATTTATCCTGCAGCTCACCTAGCTGGGGGGGGGGGGGGGGAGGTGTTCTTTTGGGGTTCCCTTTGCACCCTCATTCTTGTGTTGCTGTTGGAGATGAGTTTTCTCAGTATATTTGGGGCAACATCTCATCCCCCTGTGCCAGACCCGCTGTGCTGGGTCTTGCTGAGATGATTTAGTAGCAGTGACAGGAATTGCAGGTGCTTGGGGTGGGGGGACACACACCCACTGCCTTGTCCTGGCCACTGTGTCCCCTCTCACATTGTTCCCCTCGCTATCTTCCCCCCCCCCCCAACAGATGCAACCATTTGGGGCTGCTTGACCTCTCCCTGCTCCACCCAAGGAGGTCCCACCCATTAAAGCAAAGCCCCAGCAGCAGCTCTCAGGGGTTGCACCCAGCTCTGGTGAAGCAGCTTCACCTGGGGGAGACCTGGGGGGGGGGGAGGAGGAAGAAGAAGAGGAAGGAGAAGTAGAAGAAAAGGAGGAGGAAGGGCAGGGTTTTCCCTTCCCTCTCCTCCCCTGCCTGTCCCTGCTGGTGGTGGCAGAGCTGTCCCTCTGTCCCAGGTAAGTGAGGTGTGATCTCTCTCAGATGCATGAATTAGGGGTGGCTTTGAGTGAGGTGGCTGCAGGGGTTGGCTCTGGCACTGCTCAGGCATACTTGTCCCATGACAACCTGTGCCAGGACACCTGTGTCCCACTCCTCTGTGTCCCCTACCCCACATCGAGGTGTGGGGACACCCTGAGATGCAGGGACCTTTCTTCTCACCCCTGCCCTGCCTTGCCAGGCACCTGGATGTGTGGCCTCTGCCCTTTCCTCACCCTCTGGCTTGTCCCCTTGCCTTTTGGGCAAGGTTTATCCTGAGCCTGGGCCAGGTTGATGCTGAGCTTGGTTTATCCTGCCCCAAGCACAGCCCTGGTTTCTGCTCGAGCTCCTGGGTGCTGCAAGAGCATCCAAAGTTACTCAGGGTTTGGACCAAGCAGGTTTTCCCAGAGCCTGGTCAGCAGGGAAGTGTTACTGGGTTAAACCAGCACCTCCCAATCCTGGTTCAGCCCTAGCTCCTGGTCTGGGCCGTGGGGCTGGAAAAGGAGAAGAGCCAGGAGCAGGTGAACTGAGAATCACTGCCCTGCTGCTCTCCTGGGGGCTGTTACCTCCCACCTCCACCCCACGGGGCTCCGAGCAGCCCTTGTGCCCACACGGCAACCTCAGGGAAGGGCTGTTCCCCTCCCTGGCTCGTGGCCACCTCCCCAAGGCTCCTGGCTTTGCTCCTGACCTGCTTTCCATTATCTGGGAATGTGGCTCTCACCAGCATATGGGAGGCAGATTTTGCCTGGGGGGAGCAGAGGGGGGAGATGGGGCTGCTGGTGCTGCCCCCGTGTCTGGCTCAGGGCAGGTACCAGGGGGCTGCTTGTGGATCAGGGTCGTCTCCACGGGGTTTGGGAGTGAAGCATCTCCAAATCCCCCCTCCCTGCAGCCAGCTGTCCCCCTAAATCCAGGCCACATCACCAGGAGAACCTGCAAGAATGCTTTCTTGACTCTCTTCTGGAGGCAGACAGGGATGGGGCAGAAATCCAGGTGGGATTTGAGTTTGAGAGCTGCAGTTGGGCACTGTGAGCTGCTGGTTCCCTTGCAAAGCCCTTGCTGTTCCCAGCTTTATCCCTCCATGAAGGGAAGGTTCCAGCTCCCCAAAGGTGAACCAAAACCTTCTCAGTGCATCGTGGGGTTTGTTGTGCTTTTTTTTTTTTTTTTTTAATGTATTTTTCCTTTTTCTTGCTGACTGGTGAGTTGGTCTGAGACCTCCTGCTGGGGGTGGTGAGGGCTTTAGCAAATTGGTGGCTCTTTGCTGGAGGTGACAGTGGCCAGAGCGGGTGTGTGGGTCCAGCAGGGGTCTGTCCTCATGCTCCAGGCTGTCCCCCTTCCAACTCCCACCCCCCAGCCTGGGGGAGCCCCTCCAGAGCTCCTTACAGCAGATTCCAGATGAAGCAGGAGGCCACTCTCTCCCTCCCCAGGCTCCCATAAGGAAGGGGAAGGAAGTTTTCCAGGGCCCTTTCCTCAGCTCTGCTCTTCAGCAAACATCAGCCTCTTTTCCAGATCTTATTGCTCTTTATTCCCCTCCTTCTCCTGCACTGACCATAAATCAGGTTGTTCTCCCAAGGACCATCTAGTGCAGCTGATCCCACACATGAAGATCACCTCCCAAAGCTCCTTCTTTCCCTCTCCTCCCAGTCTGGGATGGGGGGGGGGGGGTGTGATGGGGAGGGGGGAGAAGATGCTCATTCCCACCCTTCCAGGTCCCTTCCTGGGTGCTGCAGGTAGGAACCCTTCAGCTCATCCTCACTGCCCAGCTCTGCTCCTCTTCTCCATCCCAGCTTCCCAAGGGAGGCTGAGGATCAAGAGGAAGCAGATTAACCCTAATGGATTGATTGCAGTTCTTTTCCCTTCTTTATTCTCACTGCTGTGCAGGAGCCTGGAAAAAAAAATAGGGAACGCTCCTCCTGTGTGTGCACACTCCTGGTCCTCATTATGTTTCCTGCTTGGAGGGACCCAGGCTGGCCTGAAATAAAAGCAGCTACATTTGAGCATCCTATTTCAGTCTCTTACAAGCTGTGATGTGTAAATACTTCTGTGTGCAAACCCACAGGCAAAATCCTGTGTGAAGCACCTTCAGCACCAGGTCCCTCACGTGTCCCTGAGGACATGGACCCTCCTCGGAGCCATCAGAAGCTCCTCGGGACAAGAGCCAACCTCTGCTTTGAGGGAAGCTTCACCTGTCACTGTTCCGGGGGGCTTTTCCCCTCAAATTGGGTTCCCCTTGTGACAATTTAGCATCAGAAATCCACTCTTTGTCTGAGCCCTCCAAGCCCTTCCTGGACTTGTCCTCACCTGAGTAAATCTCCCTGCATCTGGAGGTTCTTTTTGGGGTTTGGGAGGTTGATCCTGCACCTTGGGGTGCTGAGGGCAGCACCAGGGTGCAGAAACAGGGACCTTGTGCCCCAAACAGGAAATGCTTCAAAATAAGGGGATTTGAGCTTTTTAATGTTCTTCTACAGCAGTTGAAGGAACTTGGGGGGGCAGGAGGAAGAAGCTACCCTCCCTTCCTGGGTTTTTTCCCCAGCACAGAAGGTCTCTCCTGGGGTGCTATCCCAGGAAGCACATCAGGAGCATTGTGGGGGATGATCCCAGGAGCTGGGATGCTTCCCAGCACCACATCCCCTTGTGCAACCTCTGTCCCCAGCTGGGATGACTCCTGCCAAGCTCCCGACGCCGTGTTCCTGGCCGAGAGCTGAGTCTCCCAAGAAAATCCTCCCCCAACCAGATAAGCTCAGACTTCACATTCCTACCATGTATAAGGCTAAAATAGGAGGATGGGATGGGATGGGATGGGATGGGATGGGATGGGATGGGAGGAAGGAAGGAAGGGAGGGAGGGAGGAAGGGAGGGAGGGAGGGAGGAAGGGAGGGAGGGAGGAAGGAAGGGAGGGAGGGAGGAAGGAAGGGAGGGAGAGAGGAAGAGAGGAAGAGAAGAAGGAAGAGAGGAAGGAAGGGAGGGAGAGAGGAAGGGAGGAAGGAAGAGAGGAAGGAAGGGAGGGAGAGAGGAAGGGAGGAAGGAAGAGAGGAAGGAAGGGAGGGAGAGAGGAAGAAAGGAAGTGAAGAAGGAAGGAAGGAAGAGAGGAAGGAAGGGAGGGAGAGAGGAAGAGAGGAAGAGAAGAAGGAAGAGAGGAAGGAAGGGAGGGAGAGAGGGAGAGAGGAAGGAAGGAAGGAAGGAAGGAAGGAAGGAAGGAAGGAAGGAAGGAAGGAAGGAAGGAAGGAAGGAAGGAAGGAAGGAAGGAAGGAAGGAAGGAAGGAAGGAAGGAAGGAAGGAAGGAAGGAAGGAAGGAAGGAAGGAAGGAAGGAAGGAAGGAAGGAAAACCCACCCTTGAAGGCTTCAGGCCATCTTTCCAACCACGGAGTCACAAACCAAGCACACACCAACGTAGTGATGCTCTTTATTGGCATCCAACAGCTACACAGGACAGTGACCCCTCGCCCCCCACCTCATGCTGCTCACACCCCACCCACAAAGCCCCCAAACTTCCTTCTACGACGGTTATTTCTTCACCGTGAGACTTCCTAATCAATCAACACTGCTATGACAGGGGGGAGTGGAGAAACACACCTTCTTCACACAACAGAAACGTTAGAAAAGGACACACAACGTACCGACGAGCACTAACTTTGGCTTGGTTTTCCCTCCTTTTTTGTTTGTTTTTGTTTTTTTTACTTTGAATTTTCCTTCATTTCCTGCACCCAGGGATTTGAGGCATCCCCTGGCTTCTCTTTGGATGCTGAGTTTGTCTCCGTTCTCCTCAGCCCTGAGGAAATCCCTTTACTCTGGCAATTGAAACCTGAGACCGTAGCAATATTGTCCTGAAGAAAAAAACAATTCCCAGCTGGAAAGGTCCAGCCAGGTTGGCTTGTCAGGCTGAAGGGGGCAGTTTGGTTTGCTTTTCAGCTGGCCACTTTATTCCTGTTGCCCTTAGTTTGTATTTGAGTCACTTCCCCAAAAAAACCCAAAAGACTGATGGGAACAACCTGACAATAACCAACATTTAAAGTTATCCAAAAGGATCCCTGTGGATGGTTTGGTTTGGCAGGAGCTGGAGGCCCAGGTAGAGGTTTGCAAGCTGGAGTTGCCCACTGCAAGTGGGGTTGCAAATTTGGGGCAGTTTCCTTGGATTTTAGTGATGGGATTGGTTCAGGAGTTGGATGTTGGATTTGCAGCCCTGTCAAGGCCAAGTGTTTCTAACCAAGGGGTTTGGCCTGGGCAGCCAGTGGCCAAAGTTGCTCCTCCACAGGGATCTTTGCTCTTTCATTGCACTAGAGCAGGAGGCATCAAATATCCCGTCCTGGAGATCCAGATTCCACCTCTGCAGCACAGGAGGCAAAATTCCCAAAAGCTTTTGAAGGACCTGGGCACTCCAATCCTAGTGACACAGGCTCCAGTCCCTTGGGAAGTGCTGAGCTCTTCCTCCCAGCAGCTCCACTGGGAACAGCCAAATCCCTCCGTGTTCCCAGGTTCCTCCTGGACCTGCTGCAGTGATTTTGGGGTGTGCATCTGCATCCCCCTTGAGTCTTTAAGGCCAGAAACGAGGTGGGACCGAAGGCTTGGACCCCCAAATTGAGAGGAAGAGCAGAGGATCCAGGGTGGGCACCATCACCCCCCCCCAGATGTAGGAACATGGAGCAGTTAGTAAAATGACACAATATTATTTACAAGTCTTGCTTCTCTCCAGAAAGAGGGGAGGAAAATCACCTTCTGCCTGCAGGAAAAAGTTTCTGGCTGAATCCAGAGGCGAAGGGGGAGTCCAGAGCTGCAGAGGGATGTGGTCCTGGTGCTGAGCACCACCTCGCCTTGTGGTCCTGCCTCTGCAAACAGCTCGTGGTGCTCCAGGCAAGTGAGATGTCAAAGCTGTAGCTGAGTTGGGGAACGTCCCTCCAGGACTATGGTGGCAGCTCCTGGGGGGAACGGGGTGCTCAGCCACCCAGTGCTGCTCTCCAGCCATCACCCTTGGGTGAGCTGGGTGCTGGGTGAGGAGCTGATATGGCAAGGAAATGTACTTATAGCTCTGGAGGCATGGAGGTGCTGGGTGATGTCTTCTCCCCAGGGTTGCAGGAGGTGCTGGGGCCACCCAAGGTTGTCCATGGGGAGGCAGCTGGTGCACCAAGGGTGAGCAGCACTCACTCTGCACCCAGGTGGAGGTGAAGAGCCCGCAGGGGAGTTGGCAGGGGTGCTTCTGAGCCCCTCTTCACAGTGCTGGAGGAGAAGGAGCCCTTACAAGCAGGTTGTGGGGACCTCCAGCCCCGGCCAGGTCTGAGGGTGAGCAGGGACAGTGCCATGGTGGCAGGGTGGCTTTGCTCCTGGGTTGGTGCAGTGTGGGGACACTGGGACAAGGACAAGCAGAGCCCTTTTGCCGTGTCCCCACTGCGGGCAGGCACTTCTTCAGCCCTTGAGACCTCCAGAGTTCCCCCTGGAGCTCCAGCACTGGGGAGGTGGTGGCACCCGGACACCTGGTCCCCAGCATTTGGGTGGTCCCAGCCACTCCTCACCAGCTGCTGGCAGCCCTGGGGAGCATGCAGGGGAGGGGCTGCACCCCAAAAATTTCACAGTGTGGGTTGGGCTGCTGGAAGCCAAGTCCTTTCCCCCAGCTCGCCCACCCCCTTGGCACAGCCCAGCTGTAGGACCAGCCCCCTCCCCAGCTCCCAGTACAGCAACTCCAGTTCTCTCTCTGCCCAGCCCAGTCCTGCCCTGAGCCTGCAGATTTGGGGGAAGCAGCTGGATTTTTTTAGGGTGTTGGAGGGGAGCAGGAGACAGTGGCAGGGAGGGCCAAGGAGGAAGGGTGGGAGCAAGAGAAGAACTAGAGCCTCGAGGAGGAAGGAGAAGAAGCTGGAAGGGAGAGAGGACTGAGAGGTGCTGATCCCTGCGTCTGTCTGTCCGTCCTGGTGGGGCTGCCGAGGACCCCCCAGCAGCAGGTGGGCTTTGGGTGGCACTGAGCCCTGCACCCACCCTGCTCAGGGGCTGCTGGGGGCAGGCGTGGGGAGGGGGTGATACCCAAGCCGGGAGCTCAGTGCATACAGGACCGGGAACCGGGGGGACCTGGGGAGCCCCCGCTTCCTGCCCACCCTCCCCTGCAGGGCTCTCGGTGCCAGGGACGGGAGAGGCGAGGGGGTGAAGGGGAAGGGGGACCCAGGGGGGCCACCCCGGGCCACCCTTCAGACGGGGGAGGTGGCCGTGGACTCGCTGTACAAGCTCTCGGCGATGTCCCCGCGCTGGATCTTGCGCAGGGCGGCCAGCAGGACATCCAGGGTGGCCGTGTCCTTGGAGGACCAGTCAGCCAGGAGAGCCCGGGCAGGAGATTCCTCCCGGGTGAAGGAGTCTATGAGATCTTCTTTGTAGCCCAGCTCCCCAGCCAGCTGCCTCCACGTCTCCTCGACGGAGCTGCCCAGCAGCTTCTCCACCTCCTCCTGCTTGCTGGCTGGCAGGTTGGTGTAGAGGTTCCCATCTCCCTTGGGTGCTGGGAAGGAGGAAGAGGTGTTAAGCCCACCCTCTGGGCTGCCCCTTGCCCACCCTGCAGCAGCCAGCCGGCCCTACCTGGCCCCTGGGTGCTCTGGCTGGGTGGCTGCTGGTCGTGCAGGCTCTGGCTGTCCACCGAGATGCCACTGTCACTGTGCAGCTTCTCCCCCTCGGGTGAAGGTGTCTGGTTCACCGGGCGGTTGTTGGCCCCTTGCTTGTTCTGTTTGCAGTTGTTCCACCTGCAGGGAGAGCAGAGGGGAGGTGGCAGCCGGAGGTGACATCCCCCAGGCTGAGAGCAGGCGTGCTGCTTCGTCCCCTTTTCTTAGGGCCACTTTTCCCAGGAAGAAGCATTTCTCGTGCAGCCTCAACCTCCCCACGTGGCAGCTGGATCCATGGAGATCAGCATTCCCAGCTGCTGAGTGTGCCAAGCTCCTGAATTTTGCAAGAGAGCCGGGCAGGGTTCCCTCCTCCACGGAGCTGCTACAGAAATCACAGCTGTGCTGCCAGAGCTTGCAGGGGTTCCCGGGGCTGCCTGTGGGTGCCCCCCCACACCCTTGGGGTGCTTGGGGAGATGCTGAGCCAGCCCTGGCCTGCCCGGGGCCAGGTGCAATCCCAGGGATGAGCCGCTGAGCCTGATCAGCCACGATGGCTGCCCGGGGCGTGCCAGAACGAGCAGGGACCAGGGATTGCAGCGAGGGCTCCCCCACCCCGCTGCCATCTCCCTCTTCCACCCTTCACCACCTCATTTCTCAGGCATTTCTTGAAATCCACCCAACCCACCCACCCTTCCCCCCCTCCCCTTGTTGGTGACGGCTCCGGATGCAGGATCTCCAAGGGGGTGGGGGCACAGCCTGTTTCCCCCTACCCAAATCCTCTGCTGTGGTGTTACCTCGGGGGGTGTGTGTGTGTGTGTGTGTCCCCTCACCTTTTGAAAGCAATGTAGGCCACCAGCCCCACCACCACGGCTGCCAGGATGGAGCAGTAGACAGGGATGAGGTTGTCGGCCGTGCCGCGGCTGACGACGGGCTGGGAGCTGCCCATGATGGTGGTGACAGTGTCTGCCAGGGTGCTGGGCACCACGTCGGTGTTGAGGGGGTCCCTGGTGATGGGCTCGGGGCTGTCAGAGCCCACCAGAGATGGTGTGTGTGTTGTCCAGCGAGGGTGAAGGTCTGCCAGGCAGATGGGGGGGGAAGAAGGGAGGGTAATTAGCCACGCAGCTGGTGTGCTTTGTAAGGGGCTGTGGCAGTGAGCTGGTGCAGGGACAACGGTCTCTGCAAGGAACTTCTTCCAAAGGCTGTGGGGCTTGTGGAGGTGCCAGCTCTGCCCCATCCCCTTGTCCTTGCAACCCACCTTGTCCCCTGGCTCCAGACAGCACTGCCCTGCCTGGTCCCCAGGACAAGATGAAGCCATCCTCAACCCCAACACCTGATGGTGCCTGGTGGTGGCTGGACATGGATGTGGTAGATTCTGCTTTGCCAGCACGGGGGGCTGCTTGAGTCCTGCAGCTCTTCCCACAACCTTCAAGCTGCAGACCCAGCCCTGGGCTCCCATCCCAGGCACCAAAGCCCTGAGACATGGTCCGAGCTGCCTCCCACCCACGTCACATCTGCCCTGGGACCTGTGCAAGCCACCCCCAAACCTGGGTTTGTCCCTTTCCTGGCCCCTGCCTGTGCCCCCCAGCCCGGCCCCACTTGGGAGTCACCCTGTTCCCGCCGCACCCAGGCGTGTCCCGCCGATCCAGCAGATCTGTCTCATCTTGTCCCGGGAAAACGCTCTCCTGGCCCCTCCCTGGCTGCTTGCCTCCTCCCAACTCCCCCCGTGCCCCTCTCCAGGGGCTGTGCCGTGTCCCCCAGGGACGGAGCAGGTGGCAGGGCAGGGAGCTGGCACCTTGTGTCCCCCCAAACAGACCCCGCTGCCCTTCGGGCTGGCGCTGCCACGGCCGGCGGGGGCTGACAAAGCTGGCCCTGTGCTTCCCTGACTTCTGGCTCCATTTACTCAACCCTTTCCCGGGAGCTGTGCTGGCTGCCCCTGCGCTGTGACTCAGTGGTGGCCAGGACAAAGATCTTTTCTCCCTGGCTGGGCTCGGGGTCAGGGAACTGTGCTGCTGGTGCCACGGAGGGATGGGGGTGAGGGCTGGCGTGGTGGGGGGCTGCTCCCAGGAGAGATGGTCTCCCCTTTCCCTCGGGTACAGAACTCTCCTGGGCTGCAGGACCAGCTTTCCCCTGGCTCTTAAGGGGGGTGAATTCCCATCAGCTGCCAGGTTCCCCCTGGTTGAAGGCAGGGTGGTGGTGAGCATGGCATCTGAGACTGGTGAACCTCTTGGCTCCACTCGGTGTCCTTGGACACCAAAAGGAGGGCCCTGAAAAGGGCTGGGCAGGCTCTGGGGATGGACAAGGGAGACGAGGGCAAAGCCAAGTGCTCGCCCGGGGTCCTCTCCTCCGAGCAAAGGGGAACTGAGGCAGGAAGAATGACAGGAGCCCCAGCCATCCCGACAAGGCGCCGTTACCTCTGCACTCGGCGTCCGAGGTGGCCGTGCACTCCTTGACCAGCACCTCGTTGTCCTCGCAGGTGGTGCAGGGCAGGCAGGGGTCCACGAAGTTGGCTTCGCTGGAGAAGGTGCCCTCGGGACACTCCTCGCAGACCGTGTCCTGGGTGTCCCGGCAGGGGAACATGAGGCCGAAGCCCACCTGGCACACCCGGCACTCCTGGCAGCTCCCGCTGGCCTCGTCCTGGTAGTAGCCGTAGGCGCAGCGGCAGACGGCGTCGTCCGACTCCACGCAGGGGGCAGACATGCTCTGCAGCCCCACGCACTGCGTGCAGGGCTTGCAGGGCTCCGTGGCGCTCAGCGTGTCCGAGTAGGTGACGCCTGGCAGGGGACAGAGGAGGGGGTGAGCGGGTCCCACCGCTGTGTCCCCAGCCCCGGGGACACTTGGGTCCCCATCCCCAAACGGGGCCAGGCTGGGGAGATGGGCTTGTGAAGTGGCTGCTGGCTGGGACCAGCTCCCCTTTCACACTGCTCCTCTTACTGTTATTTCTTTCACTCTAAAATTAACTTTTGACATTATATGATTAACTACTCTTTATACTGCTGCTGATAATGCTAATTATTAATATTCATTAACTTCATAAATATTTACTACTAAAGTAAATATTAAATTTTTTTGTGCAAACAGACCCTAGGTCTTCTAAGTTTCTTGCCACCTAAAGCCTCTTAACTCCATAACCCCAGGAGTTATGGCCCAGGAGATTTATTAATAGGTATTTTACAATAGTCTGAGATCACAAGTAAATTAGACATCAGGAAGAAATTCTTCACCATGAGGGTAGGAAGGCCCTGGAAGAGCTTGTCCAGGGAAGCTGTGGCTGCCCCCTCCCTGGAGGTGTTGAAGGGCAGGTTGGATGGGGTTTGGAGCAACCTGGGCTGGTGGGAGGTGTCCCTGCCCATGCAGGGAGGTTGGAACTTGATGATCTTTAAGGTCCCTTCCAACCTTAAGCATTCCATGATTTTGCCCCCTCCTCATGGCCAGCAGGAGAGGTGTGTCCCCCTGCAGCCCCCCAGTGCCACCGAGCATCCCCCCAGGCTCCACTTCCCATGAACAGCTCCAAACTTTCTTGTTACAGAATCATTCTGGTTGGGAAAGACCTTTAAAATCATTGAGTCCAACCCTACCAGCCATTAACCCAACCCTACCAAGCCCAGTGCTCAAACTGTGCTCCCAAGCACCACATCAACACATCTCTTAAACACCTCCAGGGTTGGAGACTTGACCACTTCCCTGGGCAGCAATTCCCAGCTCCTTGGAGATCCAACCTTTGATCCATCTGGATGCTGCCCTCAACGAGTCCATCCCAGCACTTGGTGCCCGTGTCCCTGGGTGAGCATCCCTGCCCCCATCCCCATTTTCAACCTCCACCTTGTCCCCACGGGGCATCCCACAGCCATCCCTGCTCCCCCACCATCCGAAACACTTTCACCTCCACATCCTGCCCAGGGGGTCCCTGGAGTCATCACCGCCCTGTGCCCCCCTCCTCGGCCACGTGTCCCTGACACGGGGTGTGATGTGAACAGGAGGTTACAACACTAATTGCTGACTCTCCTCTGACCCCGGGGCTCCTTGCTCTCCGGTTTCATCCTGCAGGACTGACTCTACTGGAGAAATCAATCCTCCTCCCACAGCCCAGCCAGCCACCCCCGCTCCCTCTCCCTCTTCCCAAAGGTGTTTGAAGATATTTTTAGCCCGGGAAGCCGGGTCAGTTCCCATCCTGGAGGGCACAGCTGCTGTCCCTGCATCGGATGCTTCCCATCGATCCCCCCCTGAGCCTGAGCTGCTGCAACGCCCTGTCTTCCCTCGTCTGAAATGCCAGGGGAAAGTTGAGTCTCCTTGATGGAGAAGGTGTCATGGAGGTGGAGAACAATCCCTCCCCCAGCTCTGCTCCTCAGGAAGGCAACCCAGCCACGTGCTCATCTTTAGTGACCTGCCTGTTTCCCCGGGGATGATGGTGGGAGGTGGTAATTCCCACCCCCAGTGGCCTCCAGCCTCCCTGGGTGGCCAAGGAGACACCAAGCCATGGACCAGCTGGTTTTTTGGCTTCATTTTTGGCTGTTTTCCAGACAGAGGGGAAGAAAAAGCCCCGAGACCCCGGCAACGGGCAGGGTTAGAGGGATGGAGGCGCCATCCCAGCTGCTTTCCCACCTCACCTCAACCAAGCGGCAACAGCAGCACCATTGCCCCCCCAACATCTCCCTGTGTCTGAGGGTCCTGCTCTTCCCTCGGGGCCACCCCTGTGCCCTCCTGGGAACTGCAGGACCCCAGGGATGAACCCGCTCTGAGCTGCCACCTCGGCTGTTGGCAGGGGTGGGCAAACAGCCCCTGCCCCACTGCTTGCCCCCTTGCCTGGCTGCCAGAGCCCAGGCGGAGCAGCCCCGGGTCGGGCCTTGGCGTGAGCAGTTCCCATTAACCTGGGATTAACATTAATCCTTTGCATTATTCTGAATTATTGATAGGAGCCATTAAGAGTGGGGAAGTGGCCAGGAAAGGCATTCGGCTGAGTGGGCACATTTGCAGTGGCAGCAAGGTATCTGAGCTGAGCAATTACAGCTGAGATTCAAGCAGGGCCCCCCCCTCCCCTTCCTCCCTCCTGCCCGAAGCAATGGGAGCTGGCAGGAGAGGGAGAGGGGGGGGGGATAAATAAATCATGAGGCAGCAATCAGGGGGTGGCTGGCAAGGGGAAGGGTGAAGGAAAAGGATCACCAGTTTTAAAAAAGCAAGTGGCCATTTGGGCTAGGGCAGGGAGCAGCCCTGGGGGTGATGGTGGGGGGGGGGGGGGTGATTTGGTTGTGGTGAATTTTTACCAAAAAGAAAATAGAAACTAAAAAGAATTTGGCTGGTGAATTGGGAAGACATCCAAGGTGAGGGCTCGGAGGTAGCCTGGGGTGGAGGTGGGGCTGTGCCCACATTCCTCCCTTGGCAGGCAGGGTGCTCAGCTGGGACCAGCACCCAGGGCTGCTGGATGTGGCACCCAAAGGTCCCTTTCCCCATCCCTGCAAGGGCTGAGGATGGGGTTTGCAGGTCTCCTTCACTCCCCATCCCAGAAATCCTACTCTGGGCTCAGAGAAGAGCTGAGGGGAGCATTTGCATCCTCGCAGCACCTGCACCCATGGGTCACCCCCACCCAGCAGCTCCCAGCTGATGAACTCCTGGGGGTTGTTAGTCCGTGTTGCTATTGACAAAGAAATGAAAGGTTACAGCTGGGGCAGGGAGGGGAGTATAAAGCAGGAGGGTGCAAATTTCCTTTCCCTTCCCCCTCAGCTGCCAGAAAGAAATCAGGGAGACAAGCTACCCACCAGCCTGCAAGTGCAGGGAATGTGCAATAGGCTCATCTGAGCATCCTGGGGGTGGGAGTCTCTGGATTTCCAGCCTTGCACACCTGGGGCTGGAGCAGGACACCTCAGCCAGGTTCCCTGCAGGAAGGGCTGGATGGCTCAGTGGGTGCCCTGAAACCTCTCAGCAAGATGAGGAGGAGTGAGCCTGGTGGGGTTACCCTGCCCAGTAACCCTGAGGCTGCAACTGGAGGGGAGAAGAGGGGAGCTCAGCCTTCCTGACAGCCAGGCATGGGGAGGGGAAGGGCTGTTCATCGATTCTGCAGGAAAGCAGGGTATTTTTAGCATTGTCCTGACACTGCTCCGTGCTGGCTCTGCTTATACTGCTTCTCCCCCCTATCCTGACTTTACCTCCTCTTTCCTTCCCCCTCCCAGTTGCTCTGTCCCCTTCCCTCTCTCAAATCCCAACCCTGGAGGGATCTGGCTGGCACAGCTTTCCCTACAAATACTTGTCCTTAGGCCTTCAAAGGCTTTGCAGCAGTAAACGTGAAGGGCAGGTTGCTTATGCCTATCATGGCATTGTTTGAACAGCCAGGGCCTCATCTGCAAACATTTAAGCAGGTCTCCAGCACACGTCGCCGACCGACATTTATGAAGCATTTGACATAGGCAATGTGCCTGGAGCTGCCCAGGAGAAAGCCCTGCCCCTCTCTCCTGGGGGCTTGTGTGATTTGCTTCTCCCCTCTTAAACTTGCCCTTATTTTGCAGTTCATACAGGGTTTAAAAAAAAATTAAAGAGACAGAGGTGACTCACTGGGAGATCCCCTCGTGGCTGGATTGGAGACTGGTCAGTGTGGGAAAGGGGGGTTTATTTTTTTTGGAGGCAAATGTTGGGTGGGAGGCATCAGGAGGGGAATAATGCTGCATCCACGGTGGGGATTTTTCAGGGCAGACGATTTGGGGAAGTGCTGAAATTACTCCTGGTGTCAGTGTGGAGGTGGGTGGCACAGGAAGGCTGAGTGTGGGGTGGAGCTGAGCCATGCAAGGAAAGGTGGAAACAAGCAGCACAAATCATACCCAGGCAACACTTCCAGGGCAGAAAGAGGCTGCATGTGGGGTGTCCCTGCTAATGCTCATGGTCCCCACAGTCCCCCTGTGCCAGCCCTGTTGAGGTGCTCCACGGAGGGCAGCAGGTACTCACTGTCCAGGCAGGGCTCACAGACAGTCTGGTTGACCCCGCAGGGCTGCACCACCCCCTCTCCCACGTTGCAGGCTTTGCAGCACTCCCCGCTCGTCGTGTACATCTTGCTCAAGCACTCGTCCTTGGAGCCCCAGGCGGGTACCTGAGAGGGAAAACAAGGGCCAAAAGGTGACACTTGCTGGTGAATCTCCCTGCAAGGGGAGCTGGAGACGTTGCATCCAGGTAGGGTCCTGCTTTGGGGTGGACATCCCGTGTCCGGGCTAAAGGGAGCTCACGTTAAAGATGTTAAATTACTTTCTTATGCAACATTTGCTCATCAGGGAAGCCCCTGCTACAGCTGGAGGGATGTCAGGAAATTCCTGGTCTCCAAGGTCCAGGCTGGTGGGTATTTTGGGGAAAGATGTGGGCTTCTCTGCAGGGTTACAACATTGTCTGTTCTTGTTGCTCACCTCAGTCAGCTTCTCTCTGAGGATGCTTTGCCATCCTGAAGGGTTCAGCCCTTCCCAGGCCAGGGGAAGGCAGGGCAGTGCCTCCAGGCTGGTGGCAGAGAGACCCACCTGCCCCGGGGCAGGGTTTGGAGGGCTGGGGTGGCAGATTTGCACAAGGGGACTGGAAATCAGCCCCCGGGATGGAAATGAAGACTTTGAAGGGAGCACCCTGGGCTTCAGCAATGTTATTGTCTAATGGAGGTAAGTGACTCTGCTTATAAAACCTGTCATCACATATGGAAGCCATAAATATGCCATGAGCTGTGGGGTCAGAGCCTCCCTGCACTTGGCAGCATGGGGTGTGGGGTGCATTTGCAGGATGGCTGCTCCCCCAAACCCCCCTTGGCTGGGCTGCTGGGGCTCAGGAAGCCTCATTGCCTGGGTACAGGACTACCAGGACGCTCGGGGTGACCTGAGACCTTCCAAGACTCCTTTTGCTCCCTCTGCTCTCAGGCAGGTGGTTCTCCAAGGCTGGACCATCCCTTTTGCCATCCAACTCAGCCTGATTGATGGAAAGGGGAAGAAACTCAGCCAAAGCTTGGAGGAGCTTCCCCTCCCCGTGCATCTGGACGCCTCGTCAGCCAGTTGGCTGCCTCCTCGCACAATGCGGCGTTATGAACTCGCTGTGCAGCATCCGGCAGCATCCGGCCGGGCTGAGACAATGGAGCGCCAATTATAGGCATCTGAATGACAAAGTGCTCCAATTACCCTGCGCTGGAAAGCATGTGCTCTCCTCCCTGCTGCTGCTGCTTCGCCAGCCCAGGCTGGTAACCCGCTCCAGCTGGGCAGGCAGGAAGGTTCGGTGGGGTTTTGTTTTCTGTGTGTGTTTGGTTTGGGTTTGTTGTTTGTTTTTTTTTGGGGAGGGGGCTTCTCAGCACCCCAGAATCACAGCTGGGAAATGGGTTTGGGAGTGAGGAAGGGTTTGCAGCCGGGTTTGGCAGCCGGGGCTGAGAGCTCACCCTGCTGCCCCATCCCTTGACTTCCAGCGTGTCTCTTCGCCTTGGGCAGGGGTTTGTCCCCCTCCCCACCTCCCTGTGGGGGGGCTGAGGGAGCAGCCGAACGTGCCTTGCCATAAATAGTGCTGGGGAGGCTGGAGCAGCACAACTGGGACCAGAAGTCGCCAGCCCAGCTCTCCCAAGCCACCGGGAGCTGCCAGCAGCTCTGTGGGGACAGGTCCTGGCTTCCTCCGTGTGACACCCCAGCTGCTCCCCCCGGGGACACCCTCTGGCCATGTGTCCCTTCCCTCTAGGGCTACCAGGTCCCCCCCTCCCATGCTCTGAAATGCTGGAGAAA
This sequence comes from Apus apus, assembly GCF_020740795.1. NCBI lineage: Eukaryota > Metazoa > Chordata > Aves > Apodiformes > Apodidae > Apus > Apus apus. Next base: position 2,544,378 of record NC_067306.1, on the reverse strand, counting down.
ATGCAACTTCCAGTCCCAGGTGCTGCACCCCCCACACACACACTCCAGCCACATTTCCCCTTCAGTCCTGGGGTCCTGAGCACCGAAACCCCCAGGAAGATTAACACACTTAGAAGAGGGGGCACATGGTCTGCATTAGCCCACCGAAATGTGCATGTTATTAACACAACTCCTGTTGACAAAGCCGCAGGTATTAACACCATAAAGCATTTTGACAGCTGGACCAAGGAGGTGGGGCAGGGGCGGCGGGTGTGAGCAACACCTCTGGAAGCTTTTAATTGCTTTCTGAGTCGTGTCGGGTGAATGCTTTTCTTCCTTTTTTTTTTTTTTTCTTGCCCTAGCAGATGCCACTGGCTGAGGAGCTGGCCCGGGAGGGAGCTGTGGGGAGCAGGAGCTCATCAAGGCACCATTAGCTTCGGAGCCCTGACATAGAGAATACCTTGGAGCTGGGAAGGGAGGGGATGGTCCAGCTGGAGATGGGCCCGGCAGCAAGCCTGGATCCAACCTGCCCAACAGAAGGGCTCTGCCTCTCTTGGCACAACCCCCTGTCTAGGAAAGGCCAAACCCCTGGCTCCAAGTAGTCCCCAGACTTTGGGCAGCAGAGGAAGCCACGTCTGAGCTCTGTGGGTCCAGCCAGTCCTCAGCTCTGCCTCTTCCCACCGGAGCTGCTGGCCAAGCAGGACAGGTAAAGAGCAGCCACCACGGGGCTTGGAGTGGCCCTGGGGCTGTGGCCACAGCTGTGGCTGCACATCTGGACCTGCCCTGGTGAGGGCTCAGCAGAGCAGCCGGGCTCCCCCCAGCTCAGCAGGTGGATTTCAGAGGCTGGGGGGGGGATTCAGCCCCAAGGCAGCGGTTGTCCCGGCTGGGACTCAGCCCTGAGACAGGGGGAGGTGGGGGTGGCTGCAGGGATTCCGGAGCGGGGGGGGGCACCAAATCCCTGCTGCAGCAGGCACGGGGCTGCCCCAGGCAGGTAATTAATTCCCTTGGGGTGAAATGATTTGAATCCGTATGGCTGGGACAGCTCTTGCCTTGCCTGCCACCCTCCCACCGCCGTGAGCACCCCCAGAGGGGCTGGCCAGCCCGGTCCCGGGGTGTAGGGGGAAAGGAGACCCCCCCCCCCCTGCCCGGAGCAGCAGCTGCCCCTCTCCTCCCCGCTCTTCTGCTCCGTCTCTACATGAAACCGCTCAAGCGCCGGCTCTAATATCCTGCCCGAACGGTCTCCTGCTGCCTAATGACACCTCTGGGACCTCCATGAAATCCTCCCCCAATAAAAGCCCTGTTTCTGCCCCAGGTAGGTGGCTCCATCCCCATTATTCCACCCTGCTCCCGGTGTTTCCCTCTCTCCTGGCTCCCCCGTGCCCTCAAGTTTTGCCTCCGGCTGTGCCCGGGGAGGGGGCCCGTCACTCCGGGCGGGGAGTTTGGAGCTGGGAATGCCTAAGGGAGATTTTTGGGGATGTGGGAAGGCAAGACGTGAGGGCAGTGGCGTGTGGACGGCTCCTTTCCCCCCCCTCCCCTTCACCTCCCTCCTCACCTACTGCCTGAGCGCGCTCTCATCCTTTTTCCCTGAGTAGCTGGGATGACGGAGCGAGGGGCAGCGGGAGCAGGGGGGCTGCACACGCCATCCCTGTAAGGCTCCCATCACCACCCACCCCAAAGCCCCCTCCCTCCGCACCCAGCAGGGCTCTGTCCGGCACCCCCAGACCCCCCGCCCGGTTCTCCCCTCCAGCCCAGCTGCCCGGGGGGCCCCAGCCGAGCCCCGGGGACCTCCCAACCCCGCACCCTCAGGGCTCTCCATCCTGCTACACGTAGAACCCTCCCTGTCTGCCAGCCTGGTACCCCCGGGACCCTCCAAACACCCCTATGAGATGCCGTCGGGACTCGCCATCCCGGTACCCCCGGGATCTTCCAGCCCACCCGCTCCTGGTGCCTCCGGTACCCCCGGGGACTCTCTCCCCTCCCGCTCCCCTCGGGATGCGGCTGCACCCCCGCACTCACCGCCGGGAGCAGGAGCAGCAGCAGACCCAGGAGCCTGGCCATGGTGCGGGGGCGGCGGGGCCGGTGACCCCCCCCCCCCAGAGCTGGTGCACGGCCCGGCTGCCCTCCCTCTGCCGCCCGCCGCCTCGGCGGCAGCCAGAAAAGGGCTGCAAGTCCCTCCTCCTCCTCCTCCTCCTCCTCTCCGCCCCTGGAGCATCACGGCGAGCGGCCGAGTCAGCACCCTCCTCTGCCGGCACACAAAGCCCAGACCCCGATCCCGCCCCCAGCCCCCTCACCCTCCCAGGAAGCACTTTTGGGGGGTGCTTGGTCTCCATCCAGGCAGCTTTCTCCAGCCCTCAATTCTTCACACCCATCCATCCGTCTCCGTGCACCCTCCTCTGCTGTCCATCCGTCTGTCCATCCCCCTTTCTCCAGCCCCTCCAACACCCGTGTCTGTCTGTCTGTCCCTGCATTCCAGCTCTCTGCTGGCCACACTCTTTAGGATGGGTTTGTTAATGATATCGCAGCTCCAGGCAGGTCTGTGGCTGGGATGGGGTGACCAGCCCTCCTGCATGGGGCAAGGGACAACACCCCATGGGTGCCTGGCCTGGGGACACCCCCAGCACCCAGACCCCAAGATCTGTCACAGCCATCCAGGTGACAGGGAGAAGCCCCCAGCAGGGTGCACAGGGATGATGCTGTGGTGTCCAAGCTGTTTCCCCTCATCCTACACCCACCCTTGTCAGTACCACGCCCCCCCAAGACTGATGTCCTTTTGTTCCTAAAAAGCCCCTGGCTCCTCTGCCCCAGCACCTCCAGCTTCCCCCAGGAAGGCTCTGCCTGGCATCCTGCCCAGCCCACACCCCACCCTGATGGAAATGCTGGAAATGTCACGGCCTTTTCCTCACCCTGGCAAGGCCCCTGCCTTGATGTGCCAGCCCCAGAAACGCTCTTTGTGGGACTCACTGGAAGAATGAAGTGGAATTTCAGGCAGAATGGGTGAGGGAGGGCAGCTGGAAACTGCCCAGACGTGCTGTGCTGACCCTGGGGCAGCTCCTGTGGCTGGGGTGGAGGAGGGACACCTGCCCTCTCTGACTTTGTCCACTCCACAATGGATTTGGCTTTGTGTCCTGCCAATGCCAGGTATTTCCTCACCCCTTCAGGCTCTGCAGGTGCTTTTGGGGTTCCTCATCATGATGCTCAGTCCAGGTTTTGCCACCACTGCAGCCACTTGAGCCCCGACAGCCCCACAGGCTCCCTCGGGTCACACCTTTTCCCCCCAGTTCATCTGGATTTCCTCTCAAAAAGGGAATCATTCCCCTCCACTGAGCATACACAGCTGGCTGCTCCCAGTCAGTTTGTGCTGCTCCACCAGGAAGGGCTTGCAGGAAAGTCCCACATTGGCAGCCTGTGCCTTTCCATGAGGTTAAACCACAGCCAAAGCTGCTGTTTGTTCTCCGGCACGGAGCTGCGGGAACACACGTGTGAGCCACATGGTGAAGGGTTTGGTGGCCAGAAAGTCGTGCTGGGGCCAGGTGGGGATGGGGCTGGATGGGCCCGGGGGGCATGGAATGCACACCCACAGGTCGGGTGGGAAGGGATGAGCTGGGCACCCTGATGGCTGGGGATGGGGCAGAGCCTCCTGCGGGCGTGTGGTGGGGCTGGGCACAGTGGGGGGAGCAGCCTGGGTCTCCCACAACTAATTTGCTTTCCCCGTTCTGCTGGGGTGATCCCAGCTGCTTTCCTCAGCCCCTTGGATAAATCCTCCCACCCCGCAGGGATGTGGGATGTGTGTGTGTTTGTCCCCCCACTGCAGGATGCACTTGTCAGAGCTTGGGGCGAGAGGTTCCTGAGCCTCCTTTCCTGCCACCACCCCGAGCACAGACACTGCAGCAATGACCTGATGCCACCACGGGAGTCACCCCGGGGTGGTGAAGCCAAGTTCTGCAGACAGGGACAGCCCAGCTGGGCTGCAGCTGCACCCAGCTGGGCCAGCAGCCAGCAAAGGTAAGTGAAAACTTCTGCTCCCATCCCAACCCTCTGCGGCCCCTTTGGTGAAGGGACTCGCTTGAGCTTTTCATTAGTTCCCCTGCACGCTCTTTTGTTGTTGTTGTTCCTGTCCCCCCCCCCCAAAAAAAAAAGGGTTGTGGCCCTTTCCAGGCTCCATGAGATGATGAAGAGCTTCTTAACATTCTGCTGTTGCCTCTTGGAGGCAACTCAAAGGCTCCAGGGCTTTATTTGCTGGGGGAACACCCTTCTGGCTGTGGGTGGAAGGCAGCACTCTGCTGGATTGCAGCCCCCAAGGGCAACCAAAAGCTACACCCACCAGCTGCGTGACAGAGCGTGGCCAGTCAGACTCCCAGGGTGGCTCCTGGCTCTTGGGGGGACCCATCATTGTGTCTTGGTGATGCTGCTGGTCCTGCTCTGCCACGGCAGGATGGTGCTGCAGGGGCTGGCGTGGTGCTGGGCACTGGTAGAGCTGGGTTGGCCTCACTGAGAGCAGGTTGGTGGGTGGTTTGGCTGCAAAGCGCCTGTTTGTAGGCAGAAAAGGACTTTCTTGTTGGCTCCTGACCCCCCCTTTGGGCCTAGGGGAGGTCACACAAGGGTGGGGGGAGTGGGTTTTCCTGCCCGTGGGGCTGCTTGGCTGCTGGCACCTGAGGAGCATCATTGTTGCGTGCCATTGTGCCTTCCTGCCCCCTCAAAACAAGGAAGGTTTAATTAGCAAAAGCCCAATTACAGCTGGGTGAAATACTTCATGAAGTCCCTCTCCAGGACAGAGTGCTCAGCATCCTTGGAGCCACCTTTTCTCTTCTCCATTATCTTTCTCCAGGCTCATCCAACTCCTTCCCCGACCACTTCCAAAGGCCAGAGGGGTCTGAGCAGCCCCAGGTGATAATTCCCCCCTCTCCTCCCACCCCTGAATACCCCACCAGAGCCCCCCGAAACAGCACGAGTTAAACACTCAGTCTGAGCCTGCAAACTTTTCATTGATTTTACTAAAAAGCACAGGTAATTACTTTCCCGACAAAGACACTCACATGGTAATTGTAAGTTATAAATAACAATGAATAAATAATACACACTGGGAAAATATCATCCTGGCTGTTCACGGCCAGGGCTGAGAGCATAAATTAAAGAGCTGCAAGGAAAAGCCAAGGAGGAGCAAAAAAAAACCAACAAAGGCCCCAGTGACCATGGGCTGGGATCAGTTTTGGAGCAGGGGATGGGCCCTGGTGTGTGGCAGAGCCCAAGGAAGGCAGGGGGGGACCCTGCACTGCTGAGAAAAGTCCCTTGTGAGGGGGGTAAAGGGAGGAAATTTGGGGTGGAAATCAGACTCTGGGGTTGCTGCTGTTGACTTCAGTGACTTCACTTCCCTGGGAGCTGTTGGAGCTTCCCTTGGTGGGGCAGTTTCTGTGGGGTGGAGGGGAATTCATGGCAATAAGACACCTTTTAGGAAACTGATGCTAATTTTTTTTTTTTCAATGGGAAAAAAGGAAAAAGAGGAGCAGTAAGTGGTTTCGTTTGAAGTCTCTAGGCCAGCTGTGCTGAGAAATTTTCATCTTGGGACCACTTGGCAGGAGTGAAGCCCACGTCTAGAGAGCAGGAAGCTGAGG